>NC_057805.1:177859643-178229761 GCF_018294505.1 Triticum aestivum | reverse complement strand
GGCAAGGGGGAAGCTCCCCCCTAGGGTTCCCAACCCTAGGCGCATGGGGGGAGGTCCAAGGGGGGCGCCCCAGCCCACTAAGGGCTGGTTCCCTTCCACTTTCAGCCCACGGGGCCCTCCGGGATAGGTGGCCCCACCCGGTGGACCCCCGGGACCCTTCCGGTGGTCCCGGTACAATACCGGTAACTCCCGAAACTTTCCCGGTGGCCGAAAATTGACTTCCTATATATAATTCTTCACCTCCGGACCATTCCGGAACCTCTCGTGACGTCCGGGATCTCATCCGGGACTCCGAACAACTTTCGGGTTTCCGCATACATATATCTCTACAACCCTAGCGTCACCGGACCTTAAGTGTGTAGACCCTACGGGTTCGGGAGACATGCAGACATGACCGAGACGCCTCTCCGGTCAATAACCAACAGCGGGATCTGGATACCCATGTTGGCTCCCACATGCTCCATGATGATCTCATCGGATGAACCACGGTGTCGAGGATTCAATCAATCCGTATGCAATTCCCTTTGTCAATCGGTATGTTACTTACCCGAGATTCGATCGTCGGTATCCCAATACCTTGTTCAATCTCGTTACCGGCAAGTCTCTTTACTCGTACCGCCATGCATGATCCCGTGACTAACGCCTTAGTCACATTGAGCTCATTATGATGATGCATTACCGAGTGGGCCCAGAGATACCTCTCCGTCACACGGAGTGACAAATCCAAGTCTCGATCCGTGCCAACCCAACAGACACTTTCGGAGATACCCGTAATGCACCTTTATAGTCACCCAGTTACATTGTGACGTTTGGCACACCCAAAGCACTCCTACGGTATCCGGGAGTTGCACGATCTCATGGTCTAAGGAAAAGATACTTGACATTGGAAAAACTCTAGCAAACGAAACTACACGATCTTTTATGCTATGCTTAGGATTGGGTCTTGTCCATCACATCATTCTCCTAATGATGTGATCCCGTTATCAATGACATCCAATGTCCATAGTCAGGAAACCATGACTATCTGTTGATCAACGAGCTAGTCAACTAGAGGCTTACTAGTGACACTTTGTGGTCTATGTATTCACACATGTATTACGATTTCCGGACAATACAATTATAGCATGAACAATAGACAATTACCATGAACAAAGAAATATAATAATAACCATTTATTATTGCCTCTAGGGCATATTTCGAACAGTCTCCCACTTGCACTAGAGTCAAAAATCTAGTTACATTGTGATGAATCGAACACCCATTGCGTCCTGGTGTTGATCATGTTTTGCCCTAGGGAGAGGTTTAGTCAACGGATCTGCTACATTGAGGTCCGTATGTACTTTACAAATAGCTATGTCTCCATTTTGAACACTTTCACGAATGGAGTTGAAGCGACGCTTGATATGCCTGGTCTTCCTGTGAAACCTGGGCTCCTTTGCAAGGGCAATAGCTCCAGTGTTGTCACAGAAGAGAGTCATTAGGCCCGACGCATTGGGAATCACCCCTAGGTCGGTAATGAACTCCTTCATCCAGACTGCTTCCTGTGCTGCCTCCGAGGCTGCCATGTACTCCGCTTCACATGTAGATCCCGCCATGACGCTTTACTTGCAACTGCACCAGCTTACTGCTCCTCCATTCAAAATATACACGTATCCGGTCTGTGACTTCGAGTCATCCAGATCTGTGTCGAAGCTAGCGTCGACGTAACCCTTTACGACGAGCTCTTCGTCACCTCCATAAACGAGAAACATGTCCTTAGTCCTCTTCAGGTACTTCAGGATATTCTTGACCGCTGTCCAGTGTTCCTTGCCGGGATTACTTTGGTACCTTCCTACCAAACTTACGGCAAGGTTTACATCAGGTCTGGTACACAGCATGGCATACATAATAGACCCTATGGCCGAGGCATAGGGGATGACACTCATCTCTTCTATATCTTCTGCCGTGGTCGGGCATTGAGCCGTGCTCAATTGCACACCTTGCAATATAGGCAAGAACCCCTTCTTGGACTGATCCATACTGAACTCCTTCAATATCTTGTCAAGGTATGTACTCTGTGAAAGACCAATGAGGCGTCTTGATCTATCTCTATAGATCTTGATGCCTAACATATAAGCAGCTTCTCCAAGGTCCTTCATTGAAAAACACTTATTCAAATAGGCCTTTATACTTTCCAAGAATTCTATATCATTTCCCATCAATAGTATGTCATCCACATATAATATGAGAAATGCTACAGAGCTCCCACTCACTTTCTTGTAAACACAGGCTTCTTCATAAGTTTGTGTAAACCGAAACGCTTTGATCATCTCATCAAAGCGAATGTTCCAACTCCGAGATGCTTGCACCAGCCCATAGATTGAGCGCTGGAGCTTGCATACTTTGTTAGCATTCTTAGGATCGACAAAACCTTCCGGCTGCATCATATACAACTCTTCCTTAAGGAAGCTGTTAAGGAATGCCGTTTTGACGTCCATCTGCCATATCTCATAATCATAGTATGCGGCAATTGCTAACATGATTCGGACGGACTTCAGCTTCGCTACGGGTGAGAAAGTCTCATCGTAGTCAACCCCTTGAACTTGTCGATAACCCTTAGCGACAAGTCGAGCTTTGTAGATGGTCACATTACCATCCGCGTCCGTCTTCTTCTTAAAGATCCATTTGTTTTCTATGGCTCGCCGTTCATCGGGCAAGTCAGTCAAAGTCCATACTTTGTTTTCATACATGGATTCTATCTCGGATTTCATGGCTTCTAGCCATTTGTCGGAATCCAGGCCCGCCATCGCTTCTTCATAGTTCGAAGGTTCACCGTTGTCTAACAACATGATTTCCAGGACAGGGTTGCCGTACCACTTTGGTGCGGAACGTGTCCTTGTGGACCTACGAAGTTCAGTAACTTGATCCGAAGCTTCATGATCATCATCATTAACTTCCTCCCCAGTCGGTGTAGGCACCACAGGAACATTTTCCCGCGCTGCGCTACTTTCCGGTTTGGAAGGGGTGACTATCACCTCATCAAGTTCCACTTTCCTCCCACTCAATTCTTTCGAGAGAAACTCCTTCTCTAGAAAGGACCCGTTCTTGGCAACGAAGATCTTGCCCTCGGATCTTAGGTAGAAGGTATACCCAATAGTTTCCTTAGGGTATCCTATGAAGACGCATTTTTCCGACTTGGGTTCGAGCTTTTCAGGTTGAAGTTTCTTGACATAAACATCGCATCCCCAAACTTTTAGAAACGACAGCTTAGGTTTCTTCCCAAACCATAATTCATACGGTGTCGTCTCAACGGATTTAGACGGTGCCCTATTTAAAGTGAATGCGGCAGTCTCTAAAGCATAACCCCAAAATGAGAGCGGTAAATCGGTAAGAGACATCATAGATCGCACCATATCCAATAGAGTGCGATTACGACGTTCGGACACACCATTTCTCTGAGGTGTTCCAGGCGGCGTAAGTTGTGAAACTATTCCGCATTTCCTTAAGTGTGCACCAAACTCGTGACTTAAATATTCTCCACCACGATCTGATCGTAAGAATTTTATTTTCCTGTCACGTTGATTCTCAACTTCACTCTGAAATTCCTTGAACTTTTCAAAGGTTTCAGACTTGTGTTTCATTAGGTAGACATATCCATATCTACTTAAATCATCAGTGAGAGTGAGAACATAACGATATCCTCCGCGAGCCTCAACACTCATTGGACCACACACATCGGTATGTATGATTTCCAATAAGTTGGTTGCTCGCTCCATTGTTCCGGAGAACGGAGTCTTGGTCATCTTACCCATGAGGCATGGTTCGCACATGTCAAATGATTCGTAATCAAGAGACTCCAAAAGTCCATCTGCATGGAGCTTCTTCATGCGCTTGACACCAACGTGACCAAGGCGGCAGTGCCATAAGTATGTGGGACTATCGTTATCAACTTTACATCTTTTGGTATTCACACTATGAACATGTGTAACATCACGTTCGAGATTCATCAAAAATAAACCATTGACCAGCGGGGCATGACCATAAAACATATCTCTCAAATAAATAGAACAACCATTATTCTCGGATTTAAATGAGTTGCCATCTCAAATTAAACGAGATGCAGATACAATGTTCATGCTCAAAGCTGGCACTAAATAACAATGATTGAGGTTTAAAACTAATCCCGTGGGTAGATGCAGAGGTAGCGTGCCGACGGCGATCACATCGACCTTGGAACCATTCCCGACGCGCATCGTCACCTCGTCCTTTGCCAGTCTCCGTTTATTCCGTAGTTCCTGCTTTGAGTTACAAATATGAGCAACCGCACCGGTATCAAATACCCAGGAGCTACTACGAGTACTGGTAAGGTACACATCAATTACTTGTATATCACATATACCTTGGGTGTTGCCGGCCTTCTTCTTGTCCGCTAAATATTTGGGGCAGTTCCGCTTCCAGTGACCACTTCCCTTGCAATAAAAGCACTCAGTCCCGGGCTTGGGTCCATTCTTTGACTTCTTCCCAGTAACTGGTTTACCGGGTGCGGCAACTCCCTTGCCGTCCTTCTTGAAGTTCTTCTTACCCTTGCCCTTCTTGAACTTGGTGGTTTTATTCACCATCAACACTTGATGTTCTTTTCTGATCTCCCCTTCCGCTGATTTCAGCATTGAATATACCTCGGGAATGGTCTTTTCCATCCCCTGCATATTGTAGTTCATCACAAAGCTCTTGTAGCTTGGTGGAAGCGACTGGAGGATTCTTTCAATGACCGCGTCATCCGGGAGATTAACTCCCAGCTGAGACAAGCGGTTGTGCAACCCAGACATTCTGAGTATGTGCTCACTAACAGAACTGTTCTCCTCCATTTTACAGCTGAAGAACTTGTCGGAGACATCATATCTCTCGACCCGGGCATGAGCTTGGAAAACTAGTTTCAGCTCCTCGAACATCTCATATGCTCCATGTTTCTCAAAACGCTTTTGGAGACCCGGTTCTAGGCTGTAAAGCATGCCGCACTGAACGAGGGAGTAATCATCAGCACGTGTTTGCCAAGCGTTCATAACGTCTTGGTTCTGTGGGATTGGTGCATCACCTAGCGGTGCTTCTAAGACATAATCTTTCTTGGCTACTATAAGGATGAGCCTCAGGTTCCGGACCCAGTCCGTATAGTTGCTGCCATCATCTTTCAGCTTGGTTTTCTCTAGGAACGCGTTGAAATTGAGGACAACGTTGGCCATTTGATCTACAAGACATAGTGTAAAGATTTTAGACTAAGTTCATGATAATTGAGTTCATCTAATCAAATTATTTAATGAACTCCCACTCAGATAGACATCCCTCTAGTCATCTAAGTGAAACATGATCCGAGTCAACTAGGCCGTGTCCGATCATCACGTGAGACGGACTAGTCAAGATCGGTGAACATCTCCATGTTGATCGTATCTTCTATACGACTCATGCTCGACCTTTCGGTCCTCCGTGTTCCGAGGCCATGTCTGTACATGCTAGGCTCGTCAAGTCAACCTAAGTGTATTGCGTGTGTTCCGAGGCCATGTCTATACATGCTAGGCTCATCAACACCCGTTGTATTCGAACGTTAGAATCTATCACACCCGATCATCACGTGGTGCTTCGAAACAACGATCCTTCGCAACGGTGCACAGTTAGGGTGAACACTTTCTTGAAATTATTATAAGGGATCATCCTACTTGCTACCGTCGTTCTAAGCAAATAAGATGCAAAAACATGATAAACATCACATGCAATCAAATAGTGACATGATATGGCCAATATCATTATGCTCCTTTGATCTCCATCTTCGGGGCACCATGATCATCTTCGTCACCGGCATGACACCATGATCTCCATCATCATGATCTCCATCATTGTGTCTTCATGAAGTCGTCACGCCAACGATTACTTCTACTTCTATGGCTAACGCGTTTAGCAATAAAGTAAAGTAATTTACATGGCGTTATTCAATGACACGCAGGTCATACAAAATAATAAAGACAACTCCTATGGCTCCTGCCGGTTTTCATACTCATCGACATGCAAGTCGTGATTCCTATTACAAGAATATGATCAATCTCATACATCACATATATCATTCATCACATCTTCTGGCCATATCACATCACATAGCACTTGCTGCAAAAACAAGTTAGACGTCCTCTAATTGTTGTTGCAAGTTTTTACGTGGTTTGTAGGTTACTATCAAGAACGTTTCTTACCTACGTATGACCACAACGTGATTTGCCAATTTCTATTTACCCTTCATAAGGACCCTTTTCATCGAATCCGTTCCGACTAAAGTAGGAGAGACAGACACCCGCTAGCCACCTTATGCAACTTGTGCATGTCAGTCGGTGGAACCTGTCTCACGTAAGTGTACGTGTAAGGTCGGTCCGGGCCACTTCCTCCTACAATGCCGCCGAAACAAGAAAAGACTAGTAGCGGCAAGAAGAATTGGCAAACTCAACGCCCACAACTTCTTTGTGTTCTACTCGTGCATAGTAACTACGCATAGACCTGGCTCATGATGCCACTGTTGGGAATCGTAGCATAATTTTAAAATTTTCCTACGTTCACCAAGATGCATCTATGGAGTATACTAGCAACGAGGGGAAGGGAGTGCATCTACATACCCTTGTAGATCGCGAGCGGAAGCGTTCCAATGAACGTGGATGACGGAGTCGTACTCGCCGTGATCCAAATCACCGATGACTGAGTGCCGAACGGACGGCACCTCCGCGTTCAACACACGTACGGTGCAGCGACGTCTCCTCCTTCTTGATCCAGCAAGGGGTAAGGAGAGGTTGATGGAGATCCAACAGCACGACGGCGTGGTGGTGGATGTAGCGGTTCTCCGGCAGGGCTTCGCCGAGCTTCTGCGGGAGAGAGAGAGGTGTTGCAGGGGAGGAGGGAGGCGCCCAAGGCTGTAGGTATCTTCCCTCCCTCCCCCCTTTATATAGGCCCCTGGGGGGGGGTGCGCCAGCCCTGGGAGATGGGATCTCCAGGGGGGTGCGCCAGCCCAAGGCAAGGGGGAAGCTCCCCCCCTAGGGTTCCCAACCCTAGGCGCATGGGGGGAGGCCCAAGGGGGGCGCCCTAGGGCTGGTTCCCTTCCACTTTCAGCCCACGGGGCCCTCCGAGATAGGTGGCCCCACCCGGTGGACCCCCGGGACCCTTCCGGTGGTCCCGGTACAATACCGATAACTCCCGAAACTTTCCCGGTGGCCGAAACTTGACTTCCTATATATAATTCTTCACCTCCGGACCATTCCGGAACCTCTCGTGACGTCCGGGATCTCATCCGGGACTCCGAACAACTTTCGGGTTTCCGCATACATATATCTCTACAACCCTAGCGTCACCGGACCTTAAGTGTGTAGACCCTACGGGTTCGGGAGACATGCAGACATGACCGAGACGCCTCTCCGGTCAATAACCAACAGCGGGATCTGGATACCCATGTTGGCTCCCACATGCTCCACGATGATCTCATCGGATGAACCACGGTGTCGAGGATTCAATCAATCCGTATGCAATTCCCTTTGTCAATCGGTATGTTACTTACCCGAGATTCGATCGTCGGTATCCCAATACCTTGTTCAATCTCGTTATCGGCAAGTCTCTTTACTCATACCGCAATGCATGATCCCGTGACTAACGCCTTAGTCACATTGAGCTCATTATGATGATGCATTACCGAGTGGGCCCAGAGATACCTCTCCGTCACACGGAGTGACAAATCCCAGTCTCGATCTGTGCCAACCCAACAGACACTTTCGGAGATACCCGTAATGCACCTTTATAGTCACCCAGTTACGTTGTGACGTTTGGCACACCCAAAGCACTCCTACGGTATCCGGGAGTTGCACGATCTCATGGTCTAAGGAAAAGATACTTGACATTGGAAAAGCTCTAGCAAACGAAACTACACGATCTTTTATGCTATGCTTAGGATTGGGTCTTGTCCATCACATCATTCTCCTAATGATGTGATCCCGTTATCAATGACATCCAATGTCCATAGTCAGGAAACCATGACTATCTGTTGATCAACGAGCTAGTCAACTAGAGGCTTACTAGGGACACTTTGTGGTCTATGTAGTCACACATGTATTACGATTTCCGGACAATACAATTATAGCATGAACAATAGACAATTACCATGAACAAAGAAATATAATAATAACCATTTATTATTGCCTCTAGGGCATATTTCCAACAGATCATGTATATAGGCATCACGTCCGAGACAAGTAGACCGACTCCTGCCTGCATCTACTACTATTACTCCACACATCGACCGCTATCCAGCATGCATCTAGAGTAGTAAGTTCATAAGAACAGAGTAACGCCTTAAGCAAGATGACATGATGTAGAGGGATAAATTCATGCAATATGATAAAAAAACCCCATCTTGTGATCCTCAATGGCAACAATACAATACGTGCCTTGCTGCCCCTACTGTCACTGGGAAAGGACACCGCAAGATTGAACCCAAAGCTAAGCACTTCTCCCATTGCAAGAAAGATCAGTCTAGTAGGCCAAACCAAACTGATAATTCGAAGAGACTTGCAAAGATAACCAATCATACATAAAATAATTCAGAAGATTCAAATATTGTTCATAGATAAACTTGATCATAAACCCACAATTCATCGGTCTCAACAAACACACCGCAAAAAGAAGATTACATCGAATAGATCTCCACGAGAGAGGGGGAGAACATTGTATTGAGATCCAAAAAGAGAGAAGAAGCCATCTAGCTACTAACTATGGACCCGAAGGTCTGAGGTAAACTAATCACACTTCATCGGAGGGGCTATGGTGTTGATGTAGAAGCCCTTCGTGATCGATGCGCCCTCCGGCGGAGCTCCGGAACAGGCCCCAAGATGGGATCTCGTGGGTACAGAAGGTTGCGGCGGTGGAATTAGGTTTTTGGCTCCGTATCTGATCGTTTGCGGGTACGTAGGTATATATCGGAGGAAGGAGTACGTCGGTGGAGCAACGTGGGGCCCACGAGGGTGGAGGGCGCGCCTGGGGGGGGGTAGGCGCGCCCCCTACCTCGTGGCTTCCTCGAAGCTTCCTTGACTTAGGGTCCAAGTCTCCTGGATCATGTTCGTTCCAAAAATCACGTTCCCGAAGGTTTCATTCCGTTTGGACTCCGTTTGATATTCTTTTTCTGCGAAACTCTGAAATAGGCAAAAAACAGCAATTCTGGGCTGGGCCTCCGGTTAATAGGTTAGTCCCAAAATTAATATAAAAGTGAATAATAAAGCCCAATAATGTCCAAAACAGATGATAATATAGCATGGAGCAATCAAAAGTTATAGATACGTTGGAGACGTATCAATAGGACCCAAATATAAAGAACACAAGGATGAATGCTCTCATTGAAGAAAGTCACCCACCCAAAGAATGCCCAACTAGGCAGATTACTTGTTTCTTGTGTGAAGGAACTACCCACTACCCTGCTCAGTGTCACATTTACCCCATGGTACAAAGAACCATCCAACAGAAGAAAGAAGCAATGAAAGGATCCCTCAAGGAAATTTTTGAAGAACATGTGATGGAGGAAGAGGTGGAGGACACACCAAAAGAAGAACCAATTAAGCCCAGTACCAAGTCATGCTATTCATGTGGAGAAGAAGGACACATCTCCCAGAATTGTCCGAACGAGGATCTAGTAGCATTCCCGACAGTGGAAGTATAGTATGACCCACAAGAGATAGAAGCCCTGATTGGAACGGAAAAGTCCAGGAAGAGAAATAGATTGGATTCCAGGAAAGACCTGAGCCATATCACCTGTTTCAGATGCAAAGCGTGAGGGCACTACTTCAGCGGTTGCCCAAAAAGGAAGCCGAGGACCCAAGGAGGCTGTGTAATCACAAGGAAACCACGAGACTTGTCAGAAGTAATATGTTTCAGCTGTAATGAAGCAGGGCACTTTGCCAGGGATTGTCCCAAAGAGAAGGAGGCTTGTGATAAATAGTTGAGTCTATGAGAAATATAGTAGTAGTAGTAGTGGGAACAATTCTTTTATATTTAGGTGTTGAGTTGAGGCATGTAATGGAAATGCAGGAGATTGTAATAATTTGAGAATCAATAAAGTTAGCATCGTTGGTACTGATTTGGATTTTATGAAGAAAGATTTTGACCATTTTCGAGGATATGAGAAATATAGTCTATGGAAGAATTGGAGCATTTTAAGGGTGGTAGTATCCTGTGAGGACACTTGACCTCTGGAAAGGATTATGATATTCCACGGAGTGAACTTTGGACAAAATATGTACGAGTTTTATCTCGATATGTTGGGTATCCCAAGGGTATGAAGGGATGAAGTACTATTGGATATAAAGGTGGTAGAATGTTGGTAATATGGAGAAATTTTAACTCCATGATGAGTCTGAGTAATCACATTTTAGTTTGGTACCAATAGAAGGAAGGGAGACAGTACAATTGGATGGATTTAAGAATGCTAGGAAGCTAGATGTTGGAATAATGATCAGTTGCCCCGATGATGAGTTCAAGGTTTACAAGTGATGAGATGGGCTATAACCCACAGGCCCCAGGACCTGCTAAGAAGCAAGCACACTCTTGCTGAAGGGAAAACCCTGGAAGAGGATATGCCTGTATCAACAGACGATCTTATAGGAGTTTACGCAAAACCTGAGAGTTGTGAAGGTACGATAGATGTTTGTTTGGCTTGCAGAATCCATGGATTTATCCGAACTTGGTTCGTCGACAAGAGAAATTCTGCAATGCTTGTGAGGATGTCCGAGTGTTAGAATGCGAGATTCGCTAAACCATATACAAGGTAATGATTTGGGTGCGGGATGGATTGATCACCATACTGACTTACTCTTATTATTCGCTTTGCTATATGGGATGGTAAATCCGAGTGACTTACCCATAGTAGAGAGATGACGATATCAAAACCTTGTTAAAACCTTAGAATGGTATGACAATTTTTCCCCTTGTACAAGGCAACTATTGCCAATCGTAGGTCATACGGTGAGAATAAAGCCTAGACCCTTTTTCTATAGGAGAAAACCATAAATTGATGACCACCATGAGATATCGATAGTTGCTTAGTATTGGCGTCTGACCCGTCAGATAGGAAGGCCTGGTCATAGAAGAACCGTACCAAGATGAAAGGACGCATGAATTGAGGAAAAGGTTATGCCACTACCGGAAGAGCCCAGAGAAGGAATTTTCTTGAAAATCTGAGAAGACCGACACTGTCAAGAATAAGGATGGAGTATATGAGTTTTGATGGAACCGTAACAATGCTTCTAAGGGTGGTAGCACCCCAGACCCCCTGTGACGATCGATGGATTTTGATAAGACCCCCAAACCTAACCTATTTCTTGCTAGCCTCTCTGAATCTCGATGACGAGATTCATTTTAAGGGTGGTAGGTTTGTAACGTCCCAAAATTCTAAATTTTGGGATGTTATATTAAATAGATAGTTTTGATTGATTGTTTGATTGTGGTGTGGTTGCTTGTGTGAAATTGAGTGAAATTCGAAACTTGATGAAAGCTAAATGAGAGGGAATAAAAGGACTTACGCAAACTTTCACCCTGCCTTTTATGATCTCCGTGAATTCAAATTCTTTTCAGATACAAAACCGAGAGAGAAGATGACATGACTTCTTCCATTTAAAATGAAAAGGGTTCTGGAAATATTTGAGTTTCATTTGGAAATTTTTCTTCAAACTTTAAGAACTTTAAGCAACTCAATGATTTTCATGAGAGAAGATAAAATGACTTCTTCAAATCATATGATATCTGAGTTGGAAGTTTAAAATAATCAAACTGAGAGTCAGTTTGAAATTATTTTCATTTTGTAGTTATTTGGGTTTTATTCAAATTATTTTTCTCGAAAAATAAAATATATGGAAAGTAGGGTAAAATGATTCCCTACATCAGAAATATGGAGAGAAATGATTTTGAAATCATTTTGGTATTTTTAAAATGATTTTTATTGGGTTTTATTGCAACAGTAGCACTATTCGCTTTATTTAAATTTTTGTGGATTTTACTTGACGTTAGAAAAATGTTCATGCTGTAGAAAATAATTTTCTGAAAATTTTGATATATTATAGCCTATAGTAAAAAAAATTATTTTATTGCATTTATTTTATTTTGTCTGTAAAATTCTTTTAAAAAAACTTCTTCGGACCGACTAGGCCAAAGCCCAGCCGGCCCAGCCCAGCTCGCCCGCCGCCGAGATGCGCTCGGGAGTCCGGCCATGGCACAGCCGCCGCCATCGTCGTGGCCGACTCGGCCTCCCCGCCTCCTTGCCCCCTCCGCCAAGGCAGCCTCCCCCTCCTCTTATATAAACCACCGCAGCCCCATCCCCTCTCTCCTCGTCCGCCGACGCCACACCCCGCACTCGCCGCCGCTGCCCTCCTGCGCCGCCGAGCCCGCCTCGCCCGCACAGACGTTCGTGCGTCGCCACCAACACCGCCACCCGTGCGCCGCCGTCCGCCGGACTCGCCGGATCCGCCGCCCCGACTAACCGCCCGACCCGCCGCCATGAACCGGTAAAAAGCCGCCCCGGTCCGGTTTATTGTTTTTAGTTCGGTTTTCCTCGGGTTTCTTATAAAAAAACATTTAATGAATGTTCATTCGTTTAGTATCTTTTGTGAACAGATTCATTAGATTAGATCTGTTTAGTGAGCGTTCGCTCGATAGATTTTTCTTTTCTGTTTATTTTCGGCCAGGGACTTAGATGTAATTAGTTTTCTTACATATTAGTCCTTGTTTTTCAAACGGTCGCCACTTTTTACTCACTTGTCCAAATCAAACGAAACCAACGCCCACTTCTTCGTTACGATCTCCTCTATCCAGATAGGCAACTTAAACATATTTTTGAAAGTTTAATATTTTATTTCAAACAGTTTTGAATTCAAACTTCTTTTGTCCATAACTCGAGTTTTATAACCCGGATTGAATCGATTCTTTTTGCTAATTGAAGCTCTTGACCTAAACTTTATGATAAGACCAAATTCACCCAATTTTGGTACTGTTAGAAATTGTTTTCTGTTGCAAGAGTTAATTGCTTTATTTCGATGTTTTCCGAGATCTTTTCTTCGATTCTTTTGCATGATTGCTTATGTGTGGTTACTATTGCTTGCTTACGATAGATTGACCAGAGTGTGGCGAGTAGAACTATCAAGAGTTATGAGTGCGAATCATCTTCATCAACTGTACAAGGCAAGTTCACACTTTGATCATACTCCCTTTATTACCCAGTTTTTATGCATTAGATTCAACCCTCAAACCTTGCATGGGTAGGACTTGATAACATGTGGGTATTGGGAAGTAGCTGATGAGGTAGAACCTATTGTCTTGCATTCAACCCCTGGGTACTACTACGTTATGCTTACTGCTATGCTATGCTCGTAGACGTGGTTTGGTTTTGAGAGAATTCATGAAAGATGTGAGAGTTATTTTTAACTAAGGTTTAACTTAACGTGGTTACTTTAGTACACATCTGGTTGGATTGGTTGGGGCACTTTGGAGCACCCAGTGGTTTGCCCAGGCACCTGGAGAACCCAGTGCTTGCCCAAGGGAATCCCAGAGTACCTGTGTGATCACCCTATGGAATGCCACCCAGGCTCAAAGGGATCATAAGATTATTCATGCTAGAAACTTCCGTGTGCAGCCACAAGCTATTATGAGCTCTAGCATAGTTGAGTAAGTTGTGGGAAACCTTTCCATGATGGGCTAGCAAATGTAGGGGATTGTAGGTGTACCAGCCAATCTATCGGTTAAGGGGACCTCTTCAGAAAGACTGTGTCTCGGTCATCCATTTCTCAAACATCATGCAGTGTGAGAAATACAACGGAGGAGATCGAGTCTTGTGGGGAAAAGTGCACAAACCTCTGCAGATTGTACAAACTAATCATGATTAGCCGTGTCCCCGGTTATGGACATCTTGAGTATCTGGTTCTTGAATTATTGATTTGATCTCATCACGTTACTTAAATAATATGTTGGGTTATTGATGTTAATTTGGGGTTGAGTTGGACGTACCTTCTCAATATTTTCAACAAACTTTGTAGTTAAATAAAATATATTCCTTTGTTGTAGGAAAAAATTAGCTTTATGCAAACATTTAACCATAGAGCCTCCACCAGCCAAATATGCATGTAGTGATAGCCATTATTCAGCATTGCTCTACAGTGTGAAATTGCCATTACATTAACCGTACTGACCTACATGGCTGCAACGTCTCATGTTGCAGGAATCTTATGACGAGTAAGTGATACGTTAGGGTTATGATTTCTACACTCAACTTTGCCGTTGGTGTTGATGGGAATCCACAACTTTGTTGTTACTTCCGCTATATGGATTGAGGTAATAGTACTTACGTTACTTTATACATGTGATTAACCTCTGTTATAAATCCTCGAGTACTGTGTGTCAACATACTGATCCCGGGATGACACTTAAGCACAAAGACTTGACCGTCTGAGGTCGGGTCGCTACAGTGCGGCACACTACCCGGGCGAGAGGATATGGAGGGAGGCGTGGAGGAGGAGGGGATGGATGTGTCGATGTGCGTGCAGGGAGGATGAGGGATGGAGCCAGTGCCAGCGCCGGAAATTGAGCGGGAGGCGGGCGGATTTGGTGATTCTGCAGGGGCGGCAGCGACGAGTGGCTCCAGGGGGTGCCATGGAGGTTGGGGCGGCCCTCTCACTGTACAGGAAAGAGAGAGAGAGAGACGTCGTGTGTGTGTGTAGACCCCCACGGCCTTACCTCGGCAGAGACGTAGATCTAGAGAGCATATGCACCAGGAACTCAAGCTTCTGCCAGCGATTGTCCATGGAGTTCCCCTGTCATCGCCATGATGGGAGAAAAGGGGGATCCCGAAACAAGTCACGACTGTGCACTTATTCATAGAGCTAGCGTCAAATCTGTCTTCTTGCCTTCGCGTCCATCATGGAAGAAGAGCAGAGGACGGCGTCGACTACCACCGAGGGAGTGTTGCATGCACGCGACGGTGGGATGCACTCCAATGGCATAACGCCCCTCGACCAAAGGGTCCAGGCAAACGCCTCAGCCCGGCTACTAGGAGAAGAGAAAGAGGAACCAGATCGTCTACGTAGCTAGAAGTACAGCAGAGGGATGTCGATCGTTTCCTGCGGTCCCTTGCGCCCCATGAACATCCCATTGACCTCAGGAAAAAGAAACAACGTATATACTGCCGCTGCCGCTGCCAACATGTAGACTAGGGAACTTACGTGGATACTGCTTTGTGATGCTCGATTGAGCACTGATATATTGGAGAAAAGTTAAGTGTCATATTTAGCGGATGAGTTGTTTCAAATTTAACAGGACAAAGTCAAGTTTTTGATTTAGCATTTTTTTTTTGCGGGAAAGTTTCAGATTTAGCATAACATGAGATGTTTGTAACCATTCGCATCCGTCAGGACCGCATGGTATGGACGTGTTTTGCGAACCAACACAGTTTTGTATCTGTCCACGAAACGGTCCAGACGAACTTTTTCTTGCAAATAGGAAGCAACCCAGGGGCTTGGCAGGCGTTCACCACGACGCACACGTTCGACAACCCTGGCCCACCCAAAACCCTTGTCCACCTCTCCCGCGCTTTCTCTCCAACCGATGTGCTACTTCCTGCAGCGCATTCATTCCGGCCGAGAGCCGTAGCGGCGGGCGTTGATTCCGCGGGATGCGACTGGACGGGAGGGTGTCGCCGACCAACATGAGCACACGGGCTCGCCACTTTAATGCAGACGTGTCGTCCTGAGAAACCAACCCGGCCATTGCACCGCATTCACAAAGTTGGACTAGGCCCGCAACGATCCGGATATTGCGGCGGCCGGGGCTCTCGGCCGGTCCATCACCACCATAGAGACGGCTGCGCGCCGCGATCACCGCCCCAATGGGGAGCTTGGCAAGATTGACGAGGAATGATTGCTTGGCGACACCTCCGCCAATGAGAACAGGGCCAAGGCGCCACGCGGCGCTCCACATGGTGCAACAGGAAGCGGAGCGGCTCCTCCGATCCATGAGTGCCAGGCGGCCGGACAAGGCTGCGACGGCCCCGTGTCCTTCTGTCGATAGAAGGATGATGACGACGACACAGACAATGATGGCGGTTTGGACGGCCAGAGCGGTCACGCATGCATGGTCATCGTCTGCTATAAGTTACCATCCTTGAACTTTTTCTAAAAGTTTTTTTTAGTTTTTAGAAATATTGTCCATCTTAATTATATATGTTAGAGGAATATCAAGCAGAGATGACCTGAGCATGTAAATGAGAGGAATTTATGAGCCTATCATTCATGTTGTAAATAGATAATATCATTGGAGAGCAGATCGTTGGTGTTGTCAACACCAATGAATTTGTGAGCATGTCTTTCGAAGCTATTGACAAGGAAGACCGCAAGAGAAAGCCAAAATATTTGCACGTACGCACAAGATCAAAGAGCAGATACCACGCCGTTTCTGTGTCCTCGATCCCTTTTTCCTGTTCTTGTGATGTTTTCTTCCCTCTCTAATGTGTTGGATTGGGCTGGATCATACTGTCACGACCGGTTTTTCAATAAAATAATTATTGAGAAACCAATCCCTGTTAGGAGAAACGGAGGGTACCAAGAGCTTCGGTGTCTTCTTCCGCGTCGGTGGGCGGTGGACTCGTCCAACGGGGAGCACCACGTCGACGGCGACACTATCTCCGGCGGACGGCGGCTCGGGTGAGGATGGGGAACTCCGGTGGAGGGCTGCAAGCTTCAAATTGAAGTGCGGGTCAGAACGAGAGATGCATGGTGAAGTTACTGGCAAGAGAATGGAGGCTGCGGAGCACACACGGGGGCGAATCGGGCTGGATCCCGTGGCGGGTCGCGGCGGCCGGAGTCGAGGAAGGAGACCTCCTCGGGGCTCTTCTAGTGGCTAGGCGTGCTCTAGAGGAAGTGCAGGGCTGGTGGGTGCTCGAGTTGAAGCTCGGGACGTCTATTTATAGGCAGATCGACGGGGTGGCCGTGAATGGAGAATCTCCGGCGAGCGATTACAGCGGCGCAGTGGGTTGGCAGAGGGTTTGAGCGGTCGGGCAGCATCGGTGGATGTTACGGGACTCGTTTTGCAGCTAAACGAAGCTGGCCCTGGCGTAATGGCGTCTGCCCACGGTGAGGTGACCGCACGGGCTCAACGGCGGTAGAGAGCGCGCTCCGCACCCTGCGGCTCACGACGAGAGCGGCAGCGCATTCGGGGGAGTGGACGGCCACGCGGCGGGCTCCGGTGGTTGGGCGGCACTGGGTGGAGTCGTCGGCACCGTGTCTCCCGCTGGCGTCCGCAAAGCCGCCGCCGGCGTCGGTCACGGGGCGGCGCACCTCCTGCTGCCCGTCGCCGACACCCGCAAGGTGCTAGGCGCTTGTGCGGTGCAGGAACAAGTGGGCGAGGACGAGGAGCAAGGCGACGCGGCGGTACTGGCGAGATCGATGCCCGTTTCTGAAGAAAACGATAGCAAGCACTGGACTGAAACTCTGAAGTTACTGAAACTTGACAGTGACCATGCATTGCAGGTGTTCGACAGTAGGTTTTGGTAAAGAGGTAAATTTTGCTGGAGCTGTAACTTGGTGAGATGACCACTCAAAGCACCCAGGGGCTGCATGAATTTATTTGGAATTTTTGGAGAAGGTTTTGAATGAATTTCACCAAATTTGCCAAATCTGGTCCAAACTTGCAGCTGATGTAGTTTGAAAATTTTGAACTGGAGACCAGTGGATCTTCATGGTTCTAGGTTGAGGGTTCAAAGGACTAGGAGGGGAAAGAAGTTTGGTGGTAAAAGTCCAAATAGAAAATGGAGTTCCTTTGTAAATCTCCAAGAGGTAGAATAGAAGGCAGAAAATATTTGAATAGAATTTGAATGGAAAATAAATACATGGGGAGGTTCAACTTGCTGGATTTGATGTAAATCATGATCCAGAGGTGAGGGAGTGTTTAGGAGAGAGGATTTGCACTTATGCCATGGCAAGAAGGAATAGTTGAAAGTGGCAAAGTACCTTCCAAAAGCCATAGTGCAAATTCAGAAAAAGGTTTTCAAAAGTTCTTTTCCCAAATGAAAAAAAAAACATTTTGTCTTGAGTCCAAATGAAGAGCAAGAACTCCCAAGGTCAAAGGCAGATCTTGGGTGAATCCAAATAAAATTTTTGCCATAAAGAAAATATATGAGAGGGAGAGTTCTCTTGAAGAAATTTTTTTAAATCACTCCCCTCAAGTCAAATAAAATCTTTTAAAAAAATCCAAATAAAAACTTGGGTGCCACAACACCTACCCCCTTAGGAATAATCTCGTCCTCGAGATTTCTGCTGATCCTCAAATAGATATGGATACTCTACTCGAAGGAAATCCTCCCTTTCCCATGTAGCTTCATCCTCAGTGTGGTTGCTCCACTGAACCCTGAAAAACTTTGTCGTTTTCTGACGGGTCCTCCGTTCAGACTCTTCTAAAATCTTTACTGGCCTTTCTCTGTAGGTGAGATCTGGTTGTATATCAGTGTCCTCATGAGGTACATGTATTTCTGGGTTGCTTAGCCATTTCCTCAACTGCGAGACGTGGAATACGTCATGGACGTCTGACAGCTCCTTGGGTAGGTCTAGCTGGTAGGCTACCGTGCCTCTTCGTGCCTTCACACAAAATGTTCCAATAAATCTTGGGGCTAGTTTCCCCTTTATTTTGAACCGTTGCAGACCCCTCATAGGAGATACTCGGAGGTATACGGAATCACCAGGTTCAAAGCTGACCTCACGATGCTTCTGATCATAGTAGCTCTTTTGTCGGCTCTGTGCTGTCTTGAGTCTGTCCCTGATTTGTTTAACTTTTTCCTCGGCCTCCTTAAGCATATCTGGGCCGAAGATACGGCTGTCACCTGTTTCTGACCAATTCAATGGGGTACGACACCTCCGTCCGTACAATGCTTCAAAGGGTGCCATTTGCAAGCTGGCTTGGTAACTGTTGTTGTACGCAAATTCGGCATAGGGCAAACTCTCTTCCCAACTGGATCCATAGGTGAGTACACAGGCTCTTAGCATATCCTCTAGGATTTGGTTTACACGCTCTGTTTGTCCATCTGTCTGAGGGTGGTATGCTGTACTGAAAGCCAGTTGTGTGCCCAGAGCTTGTTTTAGGTGTTCCCAAAATTTGGAGACGAATTGGGTGCCTCGGTCAGATATTATAGTCTTTGGGACTCCGTGCAAGCAAACTATACGGGAGAGATAGAGTTTTGCCAGTCTTTGTGTGGAGTAGGTAGTCTTCACGGGAATGAAGTGTGCAACCTTGGTTAGTCGGTCTGTGATGACCCATATGGCGTCATTTCCGCGTTGCGATCGGGGTAATCCGACAATGAAGTCCATTCCGATTTCATCCCATTTCCACTCCGGTATCCTGTTAGGCTGGAGTAGCCCTGCTGGCTTTTGGTGCTCGGCCTTGATGCGCTGACATGAATCGCAACAAGCAATGAATGTGGCTATATCTCTTTTCATACCGTGCCACCAAAATCTTTCCTGGATGTCCTTGTACATTTTGGTCCCTCCAGGATGGATCGAGTATGGGGCGGTGTGGCTTTCCGTCAAGATCTGTTGCTTGAGTTCCTCAATGTTAGGTACGCAAAGCCTGTCCCGGTTCCATAATGTTCCTTCACTGTCCGTGACGAATTCTGAAGTCTTACTACGGTTCATTTTCTTCTTTATGCCTTCGATACTGGGGTGTCCCTGTTGGGCCTTCTTGATTTGTTCCACTAGGGTGGGTTGTATCTCCAGGTTCGATATGGTGCCCTCAGAGACTAACATCATGTTGAGCCGAGTGAACTCTCGCTGAAACTCAGGCCTCAAACTTTGCTGACCGTCACTGTCCGGGCTGGGGTTTCGACTAAGGGCATCGGCCACTACATTTGCCTTCCCTGGGTGGTAGTGAATACCGACGTCATAGTCCTTGACCAGTTCCAACCAGCGTCGTTGGCGTAAATTCAGCTCTGGCTGTGTGAAAATATATTTGAGGCTCTTATGGTCTGTATATATTTCACAGCGATTTCCCAACAGAAAGTGCCTCCACTCCTTGAGTGCATGTATAACTGCTGCTAGTTCCAAGTCATGTGTTGGGTAATTTTCCTCATGTTTTCGCAGCTGTCTGGAGGCATATGCGACAACTTTGCCATCCTGCATTAGCACACATCCGAGACCTTTTCGGGACGTGTCACAATACACCTCAAAGCTCTTGTGTATGTCTGGTACGGTTAAGACTGGTGCGGTTGTTAGCTTCTTCTTGAGTTCTTGGAAGCTCTGCTCACATGCTTCCGTCCATACGAATTTCTTGTCCTTCTTGAGTAACTGTGTTATAGGTTTTGCCACAGTGGAGAATCCTTCAATAAATCTCCTGTAATATCCGGCCATTCCTAGGAAACTCCGTACATCTGTAACATTCGCGGGTGGCTTCCAGTCCAGTATGGCCTTGACCTTTTCTGGGTCTACGGCCACGCCTTCTTGGTTCAATATATGGACCAAGAAACCAACTTTTCTTAGCCAAAATTCGCATTTGCTAAATTTGGCGTACAACTGATGTTTCCTCAATTCTCCCAAAACAATTCTGAGGTGCTCAGCATGTTCTTCTGGTGTCCTTGAGTAAACCAGAATGTCGTCAATGAATACCACCACAAATTTGTCCATGAATCTCATGAATACTTTGTTCATGAGGTGGACGAAATATGCGGGGGCGTTTGTTAGTCCAAACGGCATCACCGTAAACTCGTATAACCCATATCTGGAAGTGAAAGCTGTCTTGGGAATATCTTCCGTCCGTACCTTCAATTGGTGATATCCCGATCGCAAATCAATTTTCGAGAATACCTTGGCCTATGCGAGCTGGTCAAACAAATCATTTATTTGTGGCATCGGATATTTGTTTTTGATGGTGACCATATTGAGGGCTCGATAGTCTATGCACAGCCTTAAAGTCCCATCCTTTTTTTTGGCGAACAACACAGGCGAACCCCAAGGTGAGGAGCTGGCTCGAATAAATCCTTTCTCCAATAATTCTTTTATCTGCTTCTTTAACTCCACCAATTCTGAGGGTGCCATTCTATATGGCTTCTTATAAATGGGAGCGGTGCCAGGTGCTAGTTCGATGCTGAATTCGATCTCTCGGTCTGGTGGCATGCCTGGTAGTTCTTCCGGGAACACATCAGGGAACTCGCATACCACTGGCACTTTTCTTAATTCTGCGATGTCCATCTTGTTCAGTTTTGGTTTCTGTGATCGTGGCCTTTCTTGAGCGGAAACTCTTATAGTCTTGCCGTGATGGTGAGTGAGAATCACTGTCCGATTGAAACAGTCGATGAATCCTTTGTTGGTGGTCAACCAGTCCATTCCTAAAATGACATCTAGTCCTTTACTTTCCAACACGATGAGATTCGCGTGGAATGGTAGTCCTTCGAACTCAATGACCACTCCTTGGCAGTAACCCTGAGCAATTTGCTTATTTCCGGGGGACTTGATGATCATAGATTTTTCCAAGGGGAGTATCGGAAAACCATGTTGCGAAACAAAACTCTTCGAAACGAACGAATGGGAAGCTCCAGAATCAAACAAAACCGTGGCAGGTACTGTGTTGACAGGGAACGTACCGAGCACGATGTCTGGGGCATTCTGCGCTTCTTCCCTGGTCACATGGTTCAAGTGACCCTTCCTGTGGTTGTTGCTAGGATTGAAGTTGTTGCGCTTGGGGGCTGGATTGTTTCCACCATTGCTCGGCTTGGGTGCCGAGTCTCTTGGCTTCGGGCACTGTTTAGCATAATGCCCTTGTTGACCACAAGCATAGCAGGTGACCCCTGGACGGTATGTGAACTCCTTGTCTCTGGCATGAAATTGTCCGACGGGTCTTGGCTCAGTAGTCGTGGATCTCCTCGTGTCTGTCCTTGGGACCTCAGTCTTGCCTCGATTGCTGCGGGCAAGAGTCGTCTTGTCCCTCTTCCGCTTGCGGATATCTTCCAGACTACGGCGCTCATTCTCCAGGGTGATGGCCTTGTCCACCAGCGTCTTAAAATCCGGAAAGGTGTGTACAATCAGTTGGCATCTTAATGCTGGTGCCAGGCCGTCCAGGAATTTTTCCATCTTCTTGTTTTCTGTCATGTGCTCGTCGTAGGCATAACGAGACAGTTGGGTAAACTGGCCGTTGTATTCTGTGACGGTCATGCCTCTTTGCTTTAGGTCATCAAACTCTCTCTTCTTGATCTTTAGGATGCTCCTGGGAATGTGTGCCCCACGGAAGCCTTCCTTGAATTCTTCCCAGGTGATGTTGTGTTCCCTGGGGTGCATGTGTAGGAAGTTTTCCCACCATGCTGCGGCTGCTCCAGTAAGGTAGTGTGGTGCATAAAGCACCTTCTCATGATCTGAGCATTGAGCAATAATCAGTTTCCTTTCAATCTCGCGAAGCCAATCATCGGCTTCCAGTGGCCTGTCGGTGTGAGCAAAAGTTGAGGGGCGGGTCTTCTGTAACTCAGATAACTTGGAATGTGGCTGATAGGATTCACGGTGGTTTCCCATATTGATGACATGGTTCATCATCTCCTGGTGTTGTTGCTGGCTTTGCTCGAAGAGACGGCATACTTGAGATAGTGCCGCTTCGCTGTCCTGTTGGCTGGACTGACCCTGAGTGAAATTGTTGCTGGTCTGTGTTCCGTAAACCTCTTCTGGCTGATTGGGCATAGAGCGAGTCCAAGGGCGAGACATTTTTCCAGTCTGGGGTATCATTTGCAAAACCCATGAGAAAAACCGTGTAGCGCAGGAAAACCCTTGCAAAGGTAATAATCAAAAAGGCTTCAAGGTTTTCAAGAAACACAAATGATTTTCACGGAGAAGAAGTGCTTAACACAAATCTTACATGCGAAAGCAAACACAAGATACAGCACTCAGGTTGTGCGTACACAATCCTGACATGTTATTAAAAACTAGCGTACTACTCCGGAAGGCAGCAAACACACCAACACAAACTAGCGTACAGATAAAAACAACACATCAAACAAGCAGGCATAACACGCGGCTACTCGGTGCTCTCAGTCGGAGATGGTGAAGATCTCCTTCCCCTTGCCGAGGGCAAGGCTCAGCGGTCCAGGAAAATAAACCTCCTCCTCTCTAGCTGGCTCCTGGCGTGCGACGTTGCGCTGCGGTGATGGTGCGGGGGCGACTGGCGGTAGAGCGCGTGCGGCAGGCGGTGTGGCTCTGACTGGAGTAGGAGCGATGACTCGGTCGAACTCCTCAGTGGTAGGCAGACGGCGAGCAGTGGCCAAAACGGCCGGTGCATACGAGGCTGAAGACAAGGCGAATGTCAGAGGCGGCGCCGTGTGGAGAAGCTCCTTCCTGCTGGCAGGACCGCCCCGGACTAAGTCCATGCGGGCAGCCACAAGATCATCTACGAGGTTGTCGAAAGACTCCTCCAGAGCCTTGAGATACTCCACAACCATCTCGATGGCTTCATCTCGCTCTCCCCGATGGCAGGCGAACGCATAGTGGCTGGTGTAAGGCACATGGCATGGGAGGTAGCGGTAGCGACGAGTCTTCATCGTAGGAAGGATGTCCCGAAGGCGAGCTATCGCCTCCCGGGCAGCCATCTGCATGGCATGCCTCTCCGTAGGCATGGCCCTTCCCACAAAACGGAAGTGGCGTGCAGCTGAACGTCCTCCCTTGAACTGCACCACAGCCTGGTGCATAGACACGTCGTCACTGAGCTTGTGCTGATAGAGGGTGAACTCCGGGCGAGCTGCTGTCCCGATCGCGAGCTTGGTGATGGAGACGAGGAGCTTGACAAACCCCTCGGGCACGTTGGTGAACACTCGATTCTCACAGCTGTTGCCAGCCATCTACAAAAGTAGGCAAAAATTCTGAGTAGTCATGTCATAAATTTTATGATGACCAACAGAAAATAGCCACAATTGCAAAATGCTGAAGAAGCACAAAAGACGCTAATCACTGATTAGCGGTCGCACCTAGTGGCTTCCTACAGTCAGCCTGGCTCTGATACCAAGCTTGTCACGACCGGTTTTTCAATAAAATAATTATTGAGAAACCAAACCCTGTTACGGACCAGCGAGGAAGAATTCCTTCTCACTGATAGACAATACATTGGTCACAGAAGAAAAAAAATACCAGGAGTACTAAATATAATACAAAGTTGAGCAGAGACTGCCCAACAATTTATTACATGCACGCCGATAAAACAATACGGCGGATAGGGTGGCAGACTACTAACTCACGATAATGACGATGGTGGAGATATCACCGCGAGGCGAGTGATATGTCTCCAGAAGACTACAGCTCTTCGAGCGTCGGAGTGAGACTCGAGAAGACTTATTGCGGGTGGCGGAAGCGTATACGATACAAGTGACCAAAATCCGGGATCGCGCAGGACTGACTGGGACTCCTCTAGGCATCGGACGCGCTATCAAACTCTTCATCCAAGAGATCGCCTTCGTCAACATCTGGCCAAATCAACAAGCCAGGTGAGTACTATGAAAGTACTCGCAAGACAGTTCGGACATAAGGTATAACAAATGCAAACATGAAACACATGAATAAGTTAACCAGTGCGATCAGACATAGAGATAATAAATACTGGGTGCCAAGCGAGGGTCTGAATGACGCCTCGAGCGGAAGCTGCTGAATAGTAATACGGGTGCCAAACGAGTGACTGAAAGACTCCTCGAGAGGAAAATGCGGAATAATAATATAGGTGCCAAACGAGTGTCTGAAAGACTCCTCGAGCGGAAAATGCGGAATAATAATGCCACAGTCGGGCGTCGGGGCGACACCACATAAAGGGCTTATAACAGAAAGTAAAGGCAGTGAATGCCGCAGTCGGACGTCTGAGCGACATCACATAAAGGGCTTATATCGAAAGTGAGAAACGAGTACACGCCACAATCGGACGTCTGCGCGACGTCAGCTAAAGGGCTTATATCACATTTCATTATTACAACAGCTCGGAGACATAAATTATCACAAGCATGAGACACAAAATAAAGCTTGTCCATCCACTGAAATAACAATAAAACCTGAGATTTTACCACTTGAGCTTGTTCACCGGGGACAAGTTTTTCACATGGATAGATATGGATATAATGTATACACTACTGATCATGGATACGATGATTTGGAAAGAATTGACTCTGCAGAGTTTGTACTTAACCACAGCCAACGGATTTCAGTAGTCATGGGGACTAGTTCCGTCTACGGTGTTCTGGAAGGAACACGTCTAACCAGTACACACCCAATTCAACCATCCGATGCCAGGGATCACCCTCGGCAACATTCAAGAAAAACCTTGAGTCGGGGAGGCTACAACCTCACGTAGCATGGGATCAAATTTCTATACGCGCGCTATAAGGGGGTGCCCCCCCTCTCGGTCCCAACCGGAAACACCCATGCCCCCTGACCGAATGACTGGCTTTAATCCTAGGCCAAGGTACCATCATCCCGGCCTCTCTGTTTGGTGTGTACACGGAAAGAGGTTACCAACTTACTAAACCATATCCTGGCAATGAGACATGTGGTAGCACGGAAAGGGGAAGGGACGATAACACGGCTCCAACCATGTTAACGTCGGAAAAGTCGGATGACACAAGGCTGGCATGCTACAACAATACCACCTTGCTGCCCTTCATGTCACCACATGATTAGGCCACCTCTCATCAGAGGTCATCGCAACTTTGGAACATGCGGGAAAAGATCGATAACGTGGCTCCAACCATGTTAACGTCGAAGAAAGTCGGATGACGCAAGGCTGGCATGCTACAACAGTACCACCTTGCTGCCCTTCATGTCACTACATGATTAGGCCACCTCTCATCAGAGGTCATCGCAACTTTGGAACAACCGGGTCGTTGCCTTACGAGCAACGAGATATTTACCGACACTCATATGCCACACACAAACTTTCACATGAACATGCAAAACTTCTGCCATATCAAATGTCCAAACATGCTTGCCTGGTTCGGAGAAGTCGGAATCTAGCTCGGCGAAGTTCGCGGCTCCGTCACCTCTCCCGGAACCTACGGCAATCACGAAACGGGTACTAACGTGAAAACCAACACATGCACAGAAACTTTGCCAAATATTTCCCAAATAAATCCCATAAAAAACTAGACAAAATTTTAAGAATGTCAGAAAAAGAATCACTCAAAAATACCTTTTTATTAAAAAGTTATAAAGGTTTCTGTCCAGGGACCTTTCTGTAATGAAACAGAAAAGTTCCAGGGTTTTAACTGAGAAAACAGAAAACGGTTCGTTTGCAAATGCGCAAGCGCAAGAGAGAAGACGTATTTTGCCCGAAGGCGTCAACAAAAAACGGTTCGGGGAAATAGAACAGAGGCTGACACGCGGGGCCCGCATGTCAGGTTTGAAAAGGCTCGCCGGCGCCCGAAGACGGCGGTGGACGCCGGCGTCGAACCACGGCGAGTTAGGAGAAACGGAGGGTACCAAGAGCTTCGGTGTCTTCTTCCGCGTCGGTGGGTGGTGGACTCGTCCAACGGGGAGCACCACGTCGACGGCGACACTATCTCCGGCGGACGGCGGCTCGGGTGAGGATGGGGAACTCCGGTGGAGGGCTGCAAGCTTCAAACTCAAGTGCGGGTCAGAACGAGAGATGCATGGTGAAGTTACTGGCAAGAGAATGGAGGCTGCGGAGCACACACGGGGGCGAATCGGGCTGGATCCCGTGGCGGGTCGCGGCGGCCGGAGTCGAGGAAGGAGACCTCCTCGGGGCTCTTCCAGTGGCTAGGCGTGCTCTAGAGGAAGTGCAGGGCTGGTGGGTGCTCGAGTTGAAGCTCGGGACCTCTATTTATAGGCAGATCGACGGGGTGGCCGTGAACGGAGAATCTCCGGCGAGCGATTACGGCGGAGCAGTGGGTTGGCAGAGGGTTTGAGCGGTCGGGCAGCATCGGTGGATGTTACGGGACTCGTTTTGCAGCTAAACAGAGCTGGCCCTGGCGTAATGGCGTCTGCCCACGGTGAGGTGACCGCACGGGCTCAACGGCGGCAGAGAGCGCGCTCCGCGCCCTGCGGTTAACGACGAGAGCGGCAGCGCATTCGGGGGAGTGGACGGCCACGCGGCGGGCTCCGGTGGTTTGGGCGGCGCTGGGTGGAGTCGTCGGCGCTGTGTCTCCCACTGGCGTCCGCAAAGCCGCCGCCGGCGTCGGTCACGGGGCGGCGCACCTCCTGCTTCCCGTCACCGACGCCCGCAAGGTGCCAGGCGCTCGTGCGGTGCAGGAACAAGTGGGCGAGGACGAGGAGCAAGGCGACGCGGCGGTACTGGCGAGATCGATGCCCGTTTCTGAAGAAAACGACAGCAAGCACTGAACTGAAACTCTGAAGTTACTGAAACTTGACAGTGACCATGCATTGCAGGTGTTCGACAGTAGGTTTTGGCAAAGAGGTAAATTTTGCTGGAGCTGTAACTTGGTGAGATGACCACTCAAAGCACCCAGGGGCTGCATGAATTTATTTGGAATTTTTGGAGAAGGTTTTGAATGAATTTCACCAAATTTGCCAAATCTGGTCCAAACTTGCAGCTGATGTAGTTTGAAAATTTTGAACTGGAGACCAGTGGATCTTCATGGTTCTAGGTTGAGGGTTCAAACGACTAGGAGGGGAAAGAAGTTTGGTGGTAAAAGTCCAAACAGAAAATGGAGTTCCTTTGTAAATCTCCAAGAGGTAGAATAGAAGGCAGAAAATATTTGAATAGAATTTGAATGGAAAATAAATACATGGGGAGGTTCAACTTGCTGGATTTGATGTAAATCATGATCCAGAGGTGAGGGAGTGTTTAGGAGAGAGGATTTGCACTTATGCCATGGCAAGAAGGAATAGTTGTAAGTGGCAAAGTACCTTCCAAAAGCCATAGTGCAAATTCAGAAAAAGGTTTTCAAAAGTTCTTTTCCCAAATGAAAAAAAAACATTTTGTCTTGAGTCCAAATGAAGAGCAAGAACTCCCAAGGTCAAAGGCAGATCTTGGGTGAATCCAAATAAAATTTTTGCCATAAAGAAAATATATGAGAGGGAGAGTTCTCTTGAAGAAAAAATTTTAAATCACTCCCCTCAAGTCAAATAAAATCTTTTCAAAAAAATCCAAATAAAAACTTGGGTGCCACAACACCTACCCCCTTAGGAAAAATCTCGTCCTCGAGATTTCTGCTGATCCTCAAATAGATATGGATACTCTACTCGAAGGAAATCCTCCCTTTCCCATGTAGCTTCATCCTCAGTGTGGTTGCTCCACTGAACCCTGAAAAACTTTGTCGTTTTCTGACGGGTCCTCCGTTCAGACTCTTCTAAAATCTTTACTGGCCTTTCTCTGTAGGTGAGATCTGGTTGTATATCAGTGTCCTCATGAGGTACATGTATTTCTGGGTTGCTTACACATTTCCTCAACTGCGAGACGTGGAATACGTCATGGACGTCTGACAGCTCCTTGGGTAGGTCTAGCTGGTAGGCTACCGTGCCTCTTCGTGCCTTCACACAAAATGGTCCAATAAATCTTGGGGCTAGTTTCCCCTTTATTTTGAACCGTTGCAGACCCCTCATAGGAGATACTCGGAGGTATACGGAATCACCAGGTTCAAAGCTGACCTCACGATGCTTCTGATCATAGTAGCTCTTTTGTCGGCTCTGTGCTGTCTTGAGTCTGTCCCTGATTTGTTTAACTTTTTCCTCGGCCTCCTTAAGCATATATGGGCCGAAGATACGGCTGTCACCTGTTTCTGACCAATTCAATGGGGTACGACACCTCCGTCCGTACAATGCTTCAAAGGGTGCCATTTGCAAGCTGGCTTGGTAACTGTTGTTGTACGCAAATTCGGCATAGGGCAAACTCTCTTCCCAACTGGATCCATAGGTGAGTACACAGGCTCTTAGCATATCCTCTAGGATTTGGTTTACACGCTCTGTTTGTCCATCTGTCTGAGGGTGGTATGCTGTACTGAAAGCCAGTTGTGTGCCCAGAGCTTGTTGTAGGTGTTCCCAAAATTTGGAGACGAATTGGGTGCCTCGGTCAGATATTATAGTCTTTGGGACTCCGTGCAAGCAAACTATAAGGGAGAGATAGAGTTTTGCCAGTCTTTGTGTGGAGTAGGTAGTCTTCGCGGGAATGAAGTGTGCAACCTTGGTTAGTCGGTCTGTGATGACCCATATGGCGTCATTTCCGCGTTGCGATCGGGGTAATCCGACAATGAAGTCCATTCCGATTTCATCCCATTTCCACTCCGGTATCCTGTTAGGCTGGAGTAGCCCTGCTGGCTTTTGGTGCTCGGCCTTGATGCGCTGACATGAATCGCAACAAGCAATGAATGTGGCTATATCTCTTTTCATACCGTGCCACCAAAATCTTTCCTGGATGTCCTTGTACATTTTGGTCCCTCCAGGATGGATCGAGTATGGGGCGGTGTGGCTTTCCGTCAAGATCTGTTGCTTGAGTTCCTCAATGTTAGGTACGCAAAGCCTGTCCCGGTACCATAATGTTCTTTCACTGTCCGTGACGAATTCTGAAGTCTTACTACGGTTCATTTTCTTCTTTATGCCTTCGATACTGGGGTGTCCCTGTTGGGCCTTCTTGATTTGTTCCACTAGGGTGGGTTGTATCTCCAGGTTCGATATGGTGCCCTCAGAGACTAACATCATGTTGAGCCGAGTGAACTCTCGCTGAAACTCAGGCCTCAAACTTTGCTGACCGTCACTGTCCGGGCTGGGGTTTCGACTAAGGGCATCGGCCACTACATTTGCCTTCCCTGGGTGGTAGTGAATACCGACGTCATAGTCCTTGACCAGTTCCAACCAGCGTCGTTGCGTAAATTCAGCTCTGGCTGTGTGAAAATATATTTGAGGCTCTTATGGTCTGTATATATTTCACAGCGATTTCCCAACAGAAAGTGCCTCCACTCCTTGAGTGCATGTATAACTGCTGCTAGTTCCAAGTCATGTGTTGGGTAATTTTCCTCATGTTTTCGCAGCTGTCTGGAGGCATATGCGACAACTTTGCCATCCTGCGTTAGCACACATCCGAGACCTTTTCGGGACGCGTCACAATACACCTCAAAGCTCTTGTGTATGTCTGGTACGGTTAAGACTGGTGCGGTTGTTAGCTTCTTCTTGAGTTCTTGGAAGCTCTGCTCACATGCTTCCGTCCATACGAATTTCTTGTCCTTCTTGAGTAACTGTGTTATAGGTTTTGCCACAGTGGAGAATCCTTCAATAAATCTCCTGTAATATCCGGCCATTCCTAGGAAACTCCGTACATCTGTAACATTCGCGGGTGGCTTCCAGTCCAGTATGGCCTTGACCTTTTCTGGGTCTACAGCCACGCCTTCTTGGTTCAATATATGGCCCAAGAAACCAACTTTTCTTAGCCAAAATTCGCATTTGCTAAATTTGGCGTACAACTGATGTTTCCTCAATTCTCCCAAAACAATTCTGAGGTGCTCAGCATGTTCTTCTGGTGTCCTTGAGTAAACCAGAATGTCGTCAATGAATACCACCACAAATTTGTCCATGAATTTCATGAATACTTTGTTCATGAGGTGGACGAAATATGCGGGGGCGTTTGTTAGTCCAAACGGCATCACCATAAACTCGTATAACCCATATCTGGAAGTGAAAGCTGTCTTGGGAATATCTTCGGTCCGTACCTTCAATTGGTGATATCCCGATCGCAAATCAATTTTCGAGAATACCTTGGCCTGTGCGAGCTGGTCAAACAAATCATTTATTCGTGGCATCGGATATTTGTTTTTGATGGTGACCATATTGAGGGCTCGATAGTCTATGCACAGCCTTAAAGTCCCATCCTTTTTTTTGGCGAACAACACAGGCGAACCCGAAGGTGAGGAGCTGGCTCGAATAAATCCTTTGTCCAATAATTCTTTTATCTGCTTCTTTAACTCCACCAATTCTGAGGGTGCCATTCTATATGGCTTCTTATAAATGGGAGCGGTGCCAGGTGCTAGTTCGATGCTGAATTCGATCTCTCGGTCTGGTGGCATGCCTGGTAGTTCTTCCGGGAACACATCAGGGAACTCGCATACCACTGGCACTTTTCTTAATTCTGCGATGTCCATCTTGTTCAGTTTTGGTTTCTGTGATCGTGGCCTTTCTTGAGCGGAAACTCTTATAGTCTTGCCGTGATGGTGAGTGAGAATCACTGTCCGATTGAAACAGTCGATGAATCCTTTGTTGGTGGTCAACCAGTCCATTCCTAAAATGACATCCAGTCCTTTACTTTCCAACACGATGAGATTCGCGTGGAATGGTAGTCCTTCGAACTCAATGACCACTCCTTGGCAGTAACCCTGAGCAATTTTCTTATTTCCGGGGGACTTGATGATCATAGATTTTTCCAAGGGGAGTATCGGAAAACCATGTTGCGAAACAAAACTCTTCGAAACGAACGAATGGGAAGCTCCAGAATCAAACAAAACCGTGGCAGGTACTATAAGGGTGCCTCGATAAAAAATATCATATGGAACCCTCTGAATTTTCAATGGAAAGATTTTGGATCAAAGATACCCTAAGATAGAATGTAAGAGCACCATGGCCACAATTATTATCGAAAGAGGTTGATGTCTATTTTGACTACAAATAATAGGAAATAGGCCAAACATTTACTAGAGTCGGAGAGGATGGGGTGCGCAATGGTGTTATAGTAGGCAGACGCACTAGACGGTGGCCCATTGACCTGCTTATATATAGTTTCTTCTCCCGTTGCAACGCACGGGCATATTTGCTAGTATTCATGAAAACATAATAGGTTCATATCTGAAATCATGGCACTCGGGCCCTAGTGACAAGCATTAAGCATAGCAAGTCATAGCAACATCAATCTCATAACATAATGGATACTAGGGATCAAACCCTAACAAAACTATTACATGACAAATCTCATCCAACCCATCACCGTCCAGCAAGCTTACGATGAAATTACTCACGCACGGCGGTGAGCATCATAAAATTGGTGATGGAGGAAGGTTGATGATGATGATGGCGACAAATCCCCCTGTCCGCAGCCCTGAACGGACTCCAGATCAGCCCTCCCGATGAAGAACAGGAGGTGGCGGTGGCTCCGTATCGGTAAATGCGATGAATCCTTCTGTCTTATCTTTTCTCCGTGAATAGGTACTTTTAGAGTTGGAATTAGGGTCGACGAGCTCCAGGGGGCCCACAAGCCTGCAGGGCGCACCCCCAAGGCTTGTGTCCTCTGGGTGGCCCCCTCAGGTTGATTCTTGCGCCAATATTTTTATATATTCCAAAAATATTCTCCGTAAATTTTTCAGTTCAATCCTAGAACTTTTATTTCTACACAAAAATAACACCATGGCAATTATGCTGAAAACAGTGTTAGTCCGGCTTTGTTCCATTCAAATCATGCAAATTAGAGTCCAAAACAAGGGCAAAAGAGTTTGGAAAAGTAGATATGATGGAGATGTAATAACTCCCCCAAGCTTAACCCATTGCTTGTCCTCAAGCAATTCAGTTGACAAACTGAAAGTGACAAAGAAAACCTTTTACAAACTCTGTTTGATCTTGTTGTTGCAAATATGTCTAGCCAATATTCAGGTTTTTAGCAAAGATTATGAACTGACCATATTCACAATAACATTTAGGTCTCACATTTACTCGTATCAATGGCATAATCAACTAGCGAGTAATAATAATAAATCTCGGATAACAACAATTTTTCAAAACAATCATGATATAATATGACAAAATGGTATCTCACTAGTCTTGACATTGGAAGGCAATTGCCGGTTTGCACCTCTAAAGTTGAAGTTGGGACGGCTCAAACGTCATTGTAATGACATGGGAACACTCATGGCGCTCTAGTAAAGTATGACGATTCTGATAGTACCAAGGATCCCGAGTCTGATGATGACAAGACAGGGAAGGGAAAGAAGAGCGGCAACACCAAGGGGCAGCAGCATAACCCGGCGGGTCATGGAAACGGCGGTAAGCGTAAAGCGGATAACAGCCTAGATTTTGTGGCTAACACCAACACGCAGGACAAAGGCCAGCGGCGTAAGGGTAAACCGCCCCAGCATGCTGGAGGACCAAGTCCTAATCCGGAGCGCCTGTCTTATCTATTAAAACAGCCTTGTCCAAAGAACGGGACGAAGGACCAACCGTCCACGCACCTCTGGAAAGATTGTTATGTCATGCAGGAGTTCAAACATTCCGACTTTTTCGGTATGATCACGGACCGGGCGGCGGTTCAGGCCCTGGATCTCGTGGGCCGGGTTACGGTGGAGGCAGTTCCGGTTCAGGTTTTCACGGTAATCTGAGCGGACAGGGTAATCAAGGTAGTCAGGGCAACCAAGGTGGTTATAATCATCAGGGTAATCAGCAGCAACAGCAGAAGTCGGGTTACCAGAGCAACCCGAAGTAGTTGAATAGTGGGCGGTATCATGTCTTCACCACTAGTCTATGCAAGCGTGATTAGAAGCTTCATAAGAGGGCAGTGAATTCCGTTGAACCGGCGGTGCCCCGTTACTTGCGCTGGTCTGAGCAGCCGATTGTGTAGAGTAGAGAGGATCATCCACCCCGGGTTGATAATCCGGGTCATCTGGCATCGATGGTGGCGCCTCAGGTTGGAGGTTATAAGTTCACTAAGGTACTCATGGACGGAGAGAGTAGTATCAATATCCTTTATTATGAAACCTTCCGTCGCATGGGGTTAACAGATAAAAATCTTAAGCCGTCCAATACGGTCTTCCATGGTGTAGTGCCTGGTAAATCGGCATATCCTGTTGGTAAGATAGCTCTGGATGTGGCTTTTGGAGATGAGCATGACTCGAGATCAGAGACACAGACTTTTGAAGTGGTGAAAAATTAAGAGCCCGTATCATGCCTTGTTTGGACGGCTGACTTATGCTAAGTTCATGGCAAGGCCCTGCTATGTCTATCTGAAGCTCAAAATGCGAGGTCATAAAGGTACCATCATGGTTCATGGAAGCCGTAAGATCGCCTTGGAATGTGAAGAAGGTGATGCGGCATATGCTGAGTCGGTTTGTGGGACAGAGGAGTTGAAGTTCTATAAGGACAATGTTGATCCGGCGGATATGACTTCTTTGAAAAAGCCAACTACGGAGAGTGATCCGGAGTTGAAGTTTAAATCGGCTGACGAGACCAAGCTTGTTGATTTTGTACCTGGCGATTCATCCAAGCAGTTTACCATCAGCGCTAACTTGATCCGAAATAGGAAAGCGCGCTCATTGAGTTCATCCGTGAGAATCGGGACTTCTTCGCATGGAAGCCTTCTGACATGCCAGGTGTACCGAGAAAACTCGTTGAGCACACTCTTAATGTGATCCCAAGTATAAACCGGTCAAGCAGTTCCTTCGCCGGTTCAATGAAGAAAGGCGTAAGGTGATTGGTGAGGAGGTGGCCAGACTCTTGGCGGCTGGGTTCATCGTTGAAGTATTTCATCCTGAATGGTTGGCTAATCTGGTGCTAGTACTAAAGAAGAACGGCATTTGGCGTATGTGTGTGGATTACACAGATTTGAACAAGGCTTGCCTGGCAGATCCTTTTGCTCTCCCTCGTATTGATCAAATCATTGATGCTACGGCGGGTTGTGAGCGTTTGAGATTTTTGGATGCATACTCTGGTTAGCATCAGATTAAAATGGCAGTTAAAGACCAGGAGAAGACAGCTTTCATAACTCCCTTTGGAGCCTTCTACTATGTATCTATGCCCTTTGGGCTCATAAGTGCCCAGGCGACTTATCAGCACTGTGTGCAAAATTTTCTTCATGATCAGATCGGCCGCAATGTTCATGCCTATGTGGATGATATTGTGGTAAAGTCCAGAAAGGAGGAGACATTGATTGATGACTTGAAGGAGACCTTTGACAACCTCCGGGTTTATAAAATGATGCTTAATCCGGCCAAGTGTGTCTTTGGTGTACCGGCAGGCAAACTCTTGGGCTTTCTGGTGTCTAACAGGGGCATTGAAGTTAATCCGGAGAAGATCAAGGCTATAACTTCTTTGGCTAAACCGAAGTGCATCAATGACGTCCAACGACTGGCAGGCCAGATTGCCGCCTTGAGCCGGTTTATCAGTCGCCTCGGTGAGAAGGCCATCCCTTTATATCAGATGCTGAATCAGACAGATAACTTCGTATGGAGTGACGCCGCCGATGAAGCGCTTGAGGACTTAAAGCGGCATCTAGCTGAACCGCCTATCCTTGCTGTCCTATTGATAAGGAGCCCTTGTTGTTATATGTGGCTACTAATGCCTGGGCTATCAGCGTGGCTATTGTGGTGGAACGCAAGGAGGCTAGAAAGGAATATCCGGTTCAACGGCTGGTTTATTATATCAGTGAAGTACTTATTGAGTCCAAGCAGCGGTACCCCGCATTGGCAGAAACTGGTGTACGGAGTTTTCATGGCAAGCCGGAAGTTTAAGCAATATTTTCAGGGTCATCCCATCACTGTGGTCAGTTCTGCTCCTTTGGGGGATATAATCCAGAACAGGTAGGCGACTGGCCGGATTGCCAAGTGGGCCATTGAGCCTGGGCCTCACGGGTTGAAGTATATGCCCCGGACGGCGATCAAGTCTTAGGCACTTGTGGACTTCATCAATGACTGGACAGAGTTACATGCACCAGAAGAGAAGCCGGATCATACTTATTGGACTATTCATTTTGATGGGTCCAGACAATTGGAGGGCTCGGGGGCTGGAGTCGTATTAACTTCCCCACGAGGTGATAAGTTTTGTTATGTTCTCCGTTTAATGTTCCTTTGCACTAAAAATGCAGCTGAGTATGAGGCTTTACTCCACGGTCTTCGGATGGCTAAGGAGATGAATTTAAGCCAAGTTAAGTGCTTTGGTTACTCGGACCTGGTGGCTCAATCAGTGTCTGGTACTTGGGATTCCAAGGACCCACTCATGGCAGCATATTGTTGAGAGGTGGATATTGTTGCAGGTCACTTCAAAGGTTATCAGGTCGATCATGTGGACCGGTGAAAGAATGAAGCGGCGGACGCTTTAAGTCGCCTAGGTTCTCAACGTAAACCGGTTCCGCCCAACGTCTTTCTAGATGTGCTACATAAACCGTCGGTCAAGCTCCCAACAGAAGAAGATTTGGCTGTTCCTGACCCGGAGGCTCAGTTGGTGGCGGCGCTTCACGTCATTCTGGATTGGACGGTACCGCACTTGGCATATATGAACTGGGGCGAGTTACCGGAGGATGAAACCTTGGCCAGGCAGATAATCCGGCGGTCCAAGTCCATGACTATTGTCAATGGGGAGTTACATCATTTCAGTGTGACAGGGTCGTTTCAGCGTTGTGTATCTCTTGAAGAAGGCCGTGAAATTTTGCATGAGATCCACGAAGGAGATTGTGGTCACCACGCCAGTTCAAAATCTCTGGTAGCCAAGGCATTTCGTCATGGTTTCTATTGGCCGACGGCTCATGCTGATGCTGAGAACTTGGTCAAAAGGTGTGATGGATGTCCAAAATTCTCACGACGCACTCATGTACCGGCTCAGGAATTGAGGATGATTCCAATCACTTCGCCGTTTGCAACTTGGGGCTGGATATGGTTGGGCCCTTTAAGAGATCCAAGGACAAGTAACCCACCTTTTGGTGGCGGTTGATAAGTTCACGAAGTGGGTGTTGGCAGAGCCAGACAGTAAGTGTGATGCGGCCACGGCGGTTCAATTCATCAAGAAGGCGATTTTCCGGTTTGGCTTTCCACACAGCATTATAACAGATAATGGTACCAATCTATCAAAAGGTGCCATGAAGGAGTTCTGTCAACGTGAGCACATCCGGCTTGACGTATCATCAGTGGCTCACCCCCAGTCCAATTGTCAAGCAGAGAGGGCCAATCAAGAGATCCTGAGAGGCATCAAACCCCGGCTTATGGTTCCTTTGCAACGGACGCCAGGTTGTTGGGTAGAGGAGTTACCTTCTGTGTTATGGAGCATCAATACTACCCCCAACCGATCGACGGGTTACACGCCTTTTTTCATGGTTTATGGAGCGGAGGCGGTTCTCCCTAGTGACATCCGTCATGACTGACCTCGTGTAGCGGCGTATGTTGAAGCTGACAATGAGAAGGCACGACAAGAAGCACTTGACCTGTTAGATGAGGAGCGTGACATTGCAGCAGCCCGTTCGGCGATTTATCAGCAATATCTGCGGCGTTATCACAGCCGCCGGGTTAGAACCAGAACTTTTCAAGAAGGCGATCTAGTGCTCCGACTCATCCAGGATCAGACAGATATGCACAAGTTATCCCCACCTTGTGAAGGACCTTTTGTGGTCAGCAAGAATCTCCATAATGGGTCATAATACCTTATTGATGTTCGAGAGCACAAAGACTCACGTAAATCAGAGGAGGAGACTCACCGGCCGGGGAATATCGCTCATCTTCAGCCCACTATACCTGATCTATAGGCTTTGCTTATGTACATAGTTATGACCATGTATATATTATGATCAATATAATAAACCGGAGCCTCAGCTAAAGCGGGCTATCTGTTGTTTCCTTATATCCTGTGTGGTTACATGGGGGCTTCTGTTCATAAAGCGGCATCCGGTTTACACCTTGACTCAGCTTATAAAGCTTTATATACAAATCACTTGGGGGCTTGGTTGTACTTAAGCCATAGCTACACCTCTTGATCGGCGGAATGCCACTAGAAAAATCACTTGGGGGCTTGGTCGTATTCGAACCATAGTCACACCTCTTGGTCGGCTCAAAGCCAAATTACTCCGGATCATGATTCGTCTCCAGCTTGACCTGACAGCTGCGGATCATCTTGCACCGGTTCATCCTCTTCATCTCTACCCAGTGGCTGGAAGTCAATAGTTGCCCAATCAATCCTAGTTAGGGCTTGGAACACAGCTTCGTTGCTGATAAGGGTGGACGGTTCAACGTCAGGGCCATAGGTGTGCTTACGAATTGGCGGGATGAGATTTTGAACTTCAGGAGTTGGTGCAGCAACCCGTTTGTTGTTGATGTCATAACTTGCCTGATAATGTGAAAGATCAGCTTCTTCAGCTAATTGGCAAGCTAGTGGACGTACTTCCCGGTTTATGGCTCGAAGGTCATCATTTCCAAATTATGATCCGTCTTCTTTTAAGCTCGGATAGCCTTTGCTGACATCCTCTGGATCAAGATAGGGCACCCATGCCTTTGCCCGGGTTAGCGCGGTCAGAGCACCGGCTCTTGCAGTAGATCTCTTTAGTTCTTCTACCCGGGCAGGCAGCATTGATAGCCTTTATAGGGTCTCGTTGATTAAAGTTGGTGGCGGTTTGTTGTGCGAAGCAGTGCAGATAATCCGTTGCGCGCCGGTATATAACTGCTCTATAAGGGTATAGGAAGCCTTCATCTTCTTTGTGACGTCAGAGCCCAGATGACTAATGCGAGTCCCTGCATAATTACAAGCATCAGTAAACCGGTTTCGTATGAGATGCTAAGTTGAAAATATGAGGCAAGGATGTTTACCAAATACAGCAGCCGTCATGGCATGTATCTACCGTTTTACGCCAGTCAGTTCATCTACTACCGGTTTAAGAGCTGCTTCTGCCTCCTCGGCTCTTTTTTGCAAAGTGGGTTTTTCTGTCTCCCAATCCGCCCGTTCCTTGTTGAAACTCTCCTTTTGCTTTTCCATAGAGGCTAAAGCGCTAGTCAGCTCATCCTTTGCCTTGGAAGTTTCGGCTTGCTGGGACTTGATGTTTTCTTGCAGATCAACGGTTTGAGAATCTTTTTTGCTCAGCTCAGCCTATAAGAAACAGACATATTATGAGATTGACGGTACATATTTGAAGTACCAAGTACATAACAAGTTATGCACCCGATACTTGGGGGCTAATGCATATTTGCTTGTTCTCGGAAATTTCTACAAGTCCCAAGCACAATACAAGTATTACTCTTGGCACTTGGGGGCTAATGTATGTTTGCTCACAATACTGCTATGGGAATTCTTCTACAGTCCCGGTTCATCTTTATAAAGTTAAACCGGCCCTTGGGGGCTACACCAGTGAAAAGATAGAGTATTGCAATTTTAAAATACCGATTCATCTTAAAGTGATAACCCGGTCCCTGGAGGCTAAACATGCAAAGTTAAGTTATTATTAAGTCCCGGTTTGGATTGATATCATAAACCGGCCCTTGGGGGCTACTGGAGTTGACATTGGAAATTAGACATAAGAGAAAACAGTTGTGTGGTTACCTCATATCGCCCCTTCATCAGATTTACTAAACCGGCTTCATAGTCGCGGCTAGTATACAGACGGTTCAAGAAGACAGAGTGAATGTCTTGGGCGTTGAGATGGGCGTAGCTGGATAAATCAGTGTTCCATTTACCCTTGCCCATAGCAGAAAGCTCATCCTTGGCGCTATGCTTGGATAAAGCGACCGGGTTACCAGGAGCAGTGTGGCTGACGCCAGTAATCGTAATGTCGTCTTCTTTATCATCAATGGCCTTCACTAGAGTGGACGGCTTATCAGCAGCCTTACCCGGACTGGCCGCTTTATCATCTGTGCGAGCCGGACTAGTCGGTTTGTCCGTATGACCTGCGGTGTCAACTTCTACACGTTCAACAACGAAGTCATAATCTTGTTGTGGCGGATCATCAAGCAGAATTTCAGCATTGGTTTCTACTGGGTCTGGGGTTTTCTCTGGTTCAACAACCACATTTTCTTCAGCCGGTTTGTTTAACTGAGCCTTCTTGCTGGGTCTTGGCTTGGCACCGAAGAACAAATATAAAAGTCAATAAATTGTGTACACCATAAAGCATTGAAAATAAGTTTAAAGGTATGACTCACCCAGGAACTGTCTGGAGGGCTGGAAGCTGTGTGGCTGTTGACTCGCCAGAGGATGAGTGATGTGTTCCCTGATAATTTGAATCAGACGGATTAAGAGGCTGCCGGAAACAACCCGCCTTGGGGAAAGAAGTATCAAGAGTATAAGAGACCGCTGATCGGCGTTTCCGAACCGGAGTGTTTGGCAAACCGGCGGAGGTAACTACCTGGCCGCTGCGCCGGGTTGTGCGGCGTGCTTTGTGTTGATGTGTCTCTAAAAGAAAGTTTGGTTCCAAGTGAGCAAGGGGGTGAGAAAATTTTACTTTCCGGTTTGCTCGACGGATTTTTGATGTTGGCAGAGGATCTGAATCGGAGGAAGGAATAATTACCTCACGTCATCAGCTTGACTGTCTCCAGCGTCGTCCTGATAATAGTCATTGTCAATGAGGTGTATGAAAAATGAACCAAGAGAGTGAAGTTCTACCTCTGAGTCCGGATTAGCCTCATCGGCATCTGCATTTTGCTCGGAAGACGTAGTGGTCCTTTTCTTGGCAGGGTTTTTAACAACCTTGGTCTTCGGGCGAAGTGGCTTTGCCGGTTTATCTTGCGGTTTTGCCGGTTTATCTTGTGGTTTTTTCTTCCAGAACGGATCATCGCCCTAACAAAGATGGACAAGATTTTCAGAGAATATCTGAAAGAGGCAAGTTAAAACAAAAAAAAGTTATGTGACCCTTACCTTTGGAGGTTTGTTGGAAACACAGAAAGGACTTAATCCGGTCTGGCTACAGACAACCTCCGGTTCATTCAGCATCTTCTTCACAACCTCAGTAACTTCAACATCTGTAAGCTGGATATCAATGTGTCATTGAGGGTCCTTCAATCTCCCGGTATATTCACACATTAAACCGGGGCGTCGGCTTATGGGCAATATGCTCCAAGTTATCCAACAGCGAGAAAAATCAACACCTGTTAAACCGTTTGCCATAAAGGCTCTAAGCTTTGACAATTGTGGAGCATAAGTGGCCGTTTCCTTTGCAGTCAACCTCTGAGGAAAGGGATGTGTATTGCTAAGACGGTGAGGGCGGTAACCCAACAAAGGATTTTATCAATTGGAGATGTATCTTTGCAGTAAAACCATGTCTGGTTCCACTCCTTGGGGTGACTGTGAAGCTTGGCGTGAGGGAAGCTGACTTCCTTCCTCTTTTGAACCGCCATTCCGCCGAGCTCAGTATTGGGTCCATCTGTGAACTCTGTGCGATGGTTTAAGTGGAAGAAGTCCCTAAACAATTCAACTGTGGGCTCCTCTTGAAGATAAGCCTCACAAAAGACTTGGAAATGGCAGATGTTGGACACAGAGTTTGGACCGATGTCCTGAGGATGGAGCTGAAAACTAGCAAGCACATCTCGGAAGAATTTTGAACCGGGAGGGCTAAAGCCTCGACCCAGATGGTCAACGAAGACAACTACTTCTCCGTCCTTGGGTTCAGGAGGATTTTTCGGACCGGGGGGCTCCAGTGGATGATCTCTTTCTTGGCTAAAGCGCTAGTTGCGACGCATCTATCTAATTGTTCTTCAGTGACCCGGGAAGGAGCCCAATTGCACTCATAGACTTGTTTGGCCATTTCAATGGAAAGCTGAAACATGATTATTGGCAGTTTACGATTTATATTCAATAAGTATAAAGCGGTGCAAGAGCAGAAGAAGACAGAAATATGTACACATTGTTAAACTCGAATCAGTCCTGGGAGATGTACAGAGGTAAAAGCGGCTTGGCAGTTCAACAGGGGACTAATGGTACTTACCGGATTGTCACTTTTTCTATAAAGATTAAACCGTCTACTCTGATATAGAAGATACAGATCTAAGATGCATAAGTGAAGGAAAAAAAATTCACAGCAAGGCTTGCTAATTTCAGGTCTGCAGTGTGACAGAAAACTAGAAAGTATTCAGACCTAATTTCAAGTGCTTGAACAGTTCAACAAGTTAGATGAGTTTTACATAAAGGAGAAGATCCAATAAGGAAAGAAGGGATTATGGCTACGGCCGCACAAGAAGTATCAGATCCAAGCTAGTCGTTTGTGCTAGTAAGAAGAACGGGGAACAACGGCACCAGAGCTTCAATAAACTCCGATGAACACTGAAACCCTAATGGTGGATCTAGAGCAAGGAAAAGAAGAACTTACTGATGTTGAGGGAACAACGGAGGAGCGCCTCGTTTCTCTGGTGCGGTCAGGTAGATGCAGCGGCTGTCGTTGGGGCGGAAGCGAAGGATGACGGCGGTGGTAGAGCTCCAATGGTCGGGCGTTGCGAGGAAGAGGACGATGTGAAGGGGCACGAAGGGGAAAAGTGAAAAGGACCCCTCAGCCTTATTTATAAGGTGAACGGATAAGTGGCAGGCGCGAGAATCGAGGAGCCCGAAAATTTGGATATGTGACAGCTCTGTCGCCTCGATTGTCGGAGACTCATTAATGAAGGTGAGCTATATGCGATCTTTATCATCGGTGGCCTTCACTGGAGTGGACGGCTTATCAGCAGCCTTAGGCGGACTGGCCGCTTTATCATCTGTGTGAGCTGGACTAGTCGTTTTGTCCGTATGACCCGTGGTGTCAACTTCTACTCATTCAACAACGAAGTCATAATCTTGTTGCGGCGGATCATCAAGCAGAAATTCAGCATTGGTTTCTACTAGGTCTGGGGTTTTCTCCGGTTCAACAACCACATTTTCGTCAGCCGGTTTGTTTAACCGAGCCTTCTTGCTGGGTCTTGGCTTGGCACTGAAGAACAAATATAAAAGTCAATAAATTGTGTACACCATAAAGCATTGAAAATAAATTTAAAGGTATGACTCACCCAGGAACTGTCTTGAGGGCTGGAAGTTGTGTGGCTGTTGACTCGCCAGAGGATGAGTGAGGTGTTCCCTGATAATTTGAATCAGACGGATTAAGAGGCTGCCGGAAACAACCCGCCTTGGGGAAAGAAGTATCAAGAGTATAAGATACCGCTGATCGGCGTTTCCGAACCGGAGTGTTCGGCAAACCGGCGGAGGTAACTACCTGGCCGCTGCGCCGGGTTGTGCGGCGTGCTTTGTGTTGCTGTGTCTCCAAAAGAAAGTTTGGTTGCAAGTGAGCAAGGGGGTGAGAAAATTTTACATTCCGGTTTGCTCGACGGATTTTTGATGTAGGCAGAGGATCTGAATCGGAGGAAGGAATAATTACCTCACGTCATCAGCTTGACTGTCTCCAGCGTCGTCCTGATAATAGTCATTGTCAATGAGGTGTATGAAAAATGAACCAAGAGAGTGAAGTTCTACCTCTGAGTCCGGATTAGCCTCATCGGCATCTGCATTTGGCTCGGAAGACGTAGTGGTCCTTTTCTTGGCAGGGTTTTTAACAACCTTGGTCTTCGGGCGAAGTGGCTTTGCCGGTTTATCTTGTGGTTTTGCCGGTTTATCTTGTGGTTTTTTCTTCCAGAACGGATCATCGCCCTAACAAAGATGGACATGATTTTCAGAGAATATCTGAAAGAAGCAAGTTAAAACAAAAAAAAAGTTATGTGACCCTTACCTTTGGAGGTTTGTTGGAAACACAGAAAGGACTTAATCTGGTCTGGCTACAGACAACCTCCGGTTCATTCAGCATCTTCTTCACAACCTCAGTAACTTCAACATCTGTAAGCTGGATATCAATGTGTCATTGAGGGTCCTTCAATCTCCCGGTATATTCACACATTAAACCGGGGCGTCGGCTTAAGGGCAATATGCTCCAAGTTATCCAACAGCGAGCAAAATCAACACCTGTTAAACCGTTTGCCATAAAGGCTCTAAGCTTTGACAATTGTGGAGCATAAGTGGCCCTTTCCTTTGCAGTCAACCTCTGAGGAAAGGGATGTGTATTGCTAAGACGGTGAGGGCGGTAACCCAACAAAGGATTTTATCAATTGGAGATGTATCTTTGCAGTAAAACCATGTCTGGTTCCACTCCTTGGGGTGACTGTGAAGCTTGGCGTGAGGGAAGCTGACTTCCTTCCTCTTTTGAACCGCCATTCCGCCGAGCTCAGTATTGGGTCCATCTGTGAACTCTGTGCGACGGTTTAAGTGGAAGAAGTCCCTAAACAATTCAACTGTGGGCTCATCTTGAAGATAAGCCTCACAAAAGACTTGGAAATGGCAGATGTTGGACACAGAGTTTGGACCGATGTCCTGAGGATGGAGCTGAAAACTAGCAAGCACATCTCGGAAGAATTTTGAACCGGGAGGGCTAAAGCCTCGACCCAGATGGTCAACGAAGACAACTACTTCTCCGTCCTTGGGTTCAGGAGGATTTTTCGGACCGGGGGGCTCCAGTGGATGATCTCTTTCTTGGCTAAAGCGCTAGTTGCGACGCATCTATCTAATTGTTCTTCAGTGACCCGGGAAGGAGCCCAATTGCACTCATAGACTTGTTTGGCCATTTCAATGGAAAGCTGAAACATGATTATTGCCAGTTTACGATTTATATTCAATAAGTATAAAGCGGTGCAAGAGCAGAAGAAGACAGAAATATGTACACATTGTTAAACTCGAATCAGTCCTGGGAGATGTACAGAGGTAAAAGCGGCTTGGCAGTTCAACAGGGGACTAATGGTACTTACCGGATTGTCACTTTTTCTATAAAGATTAAACCGTCTACTCTGATATAGAAGATACAGATCTAAGATGCATAAGTGAAGGAAAAACAAGTTTCACAGCAAGGCTTGATAATTTTAGATCTGAAGTGTGACAGAAAACTAGAAAGTATTCAGACCTAATTTGAAGTGCTTGAACAGTTCAGCAAGTTAGATGAGTTTTATATAAAGGAGAAGATCCAATAAGGAAAAAAGGGGATTATGGCTACGGCCGCACAAGAAGTATCAGATCCAAGCTAGTCGTTTGTGCTAATAAGAAGAACAGGGAAGAACGGCGCCGGAGCTTCAATAAACTCCGATGAACACTGAAACCCTAATGGTGGATCTAGAGCGAGGAAAAGAAGAACTTACTGATGTTGAGGGAACAGCGGAGGAGCGCCGCGTTTCTCTGGTGCGGTCAGATTGATGCAGCGGCCGTCGTTGGGGCAGAAGCGAAGGACGACGGTGGTGGTAGAGCTCCAATGGTCGGGCGTTGTGAGAAAGAGGACGATGTGAAGGGGAACGAAGGGGAAAAGTGAAAAGGACCCCTCGGCCTTATTTATAAGGTGAATGGATAAGTGGCAAGCGCGAGAATCGAGGAGCCCAAAAAATGGGATATGTGACAGATCTGTCACCTTGATTGTCGGAGGCTCATTAATGAAGGTGAGCTATATGCGATCTTTTAATGGCTGGTGACATCATGGCGATTTATCATGGTCCTGGAAAGTGACGTCATGGCGGTTTACAAGATTATGTGAAGGTGCTGAAGAAGAAATTTTCTTAAGTATTGAGGATTGACATGAACCAGTTCAAATCAATCTGGGGCCTAATGTTGGGGATATTACTACTGGGCGTAAATCGGCCCGGAGAGGCCGGGTTATCCCCATAATGAATTATTATACTTGAAGCCCATGAAGACGAAGATGATGGCTCTTTAAGTAAGCCCAGGGCCCAAAGGCGGATTAAAACTTGTAGTGATAAACCGACATTGGTACGTAAACTTGTGTTATAATATAGAAAGAGCAGAGACCGAGCCGGACACGATTATGAGCCGGCCTCGGGACCCTGTAAACCGACGGGCATCAACCCATGTATATAAGGGGACGACCCGGCGGCGGTTTAAGAGAGCAGACAACAACTCGAGGCCCAGGCAAAGCGTATTCGCTCCCTGGTCATCGAAACCTAGCAATCCCACAACAACTGGATCATAGGCTTTTACCTTCACCGCAAGGGGCCAAACCAGTATAAACTCTCTGTGTCCCTTGTCCGCTTTAACCCCTTTAAGCTAACCCGTCGCGATGGCTCCACGACTAAGTCCTTTCTCCAGGACATCTGCCGTGACAAAACCACGACAGTGTTGGTCCCAAACTGAGCCACTTGCGGTGCCACCCCTTCACCTGGGGTTTTCGGTTGCTGTATGAAGTGCTCATCTGGTCGTGGCCTGAGGCGAGATACGCGCGGATACTATCAGGGTGTCGGCACGCCGGGAGGTCTTGCTGGATTAATTTTACCATTGTCGAAACGTCTTGTGCACCGGGATTCCGAGTCTAATCGGAGGGTCTTGCGATGGAGGATTGTCTCCGTGGATCGTGAGCTTGTCATGGGCTAAGTTGGGACACCCCTGTAGGGTTTAAACTTTCGAAAGCCGTGCCCGCGGTTATGTGGCAGATGGGAATTTGTTCATATCCGGTTGTAGTGAACTTGAAGTAAACTCAGTTAAGACACACCAACCGCGTGCGTAACCGTGACTGTCTCTTTTTGGGGAAGTTCGAGAGGAGAACACGGTTGGGATATGTTTGAATGTGAGTAGTTCAGGATCACTTAATGATCATTACTAGTTTGCGACCGTTTGCGTAGTTTCCCATCTTATGCTTGTACTCGTATGTTAGCCACCATACTTTACTTAGCCACTTGCTGCAACCTCACCACTTATCCTTTCCATACCCACTAAGCTTTGCTAGTCTTGATACCCATGGTAATGGGATTGCTCAGTCATCGTGGCTCACAGATTACTACAACAACGATTGCAGGTATAGGTAATGCGATGATCATGACGCGAGAGCGATGTTTGCACCTTTTGAGTTCCTCTTCTTCGTCGATCTTGGGTTAGGTTCCTGGTCGGCAGTCTGGGCTAGCAGGGTGGATGTTGTTAGAGCTTTGTTTGTGTTTCATCCGTAGTCAGATGTTGATCTATGTATGATGTATTGATGTATTCTTATGGCATTGTATGCCTTTTGTATGTATCCCCATCTATTATTTAATGGTTTGATGTAATGATATCCACCTTGCAAAAGCGTGACAATATGCGGTTCTATCCTTGGTGGGACCTTCGAGCCTCTTTAGGATAGTGTCGCATATTGGGCGTGACAACGTCATTGAGAAGAACTGAGAACTGATCTTGCAAAAGACAAAAAGAATCGAATCGCTCAAAGAGAAGTGCGCCTGATGAAAAAAAACTGACATCGCAACGAACGAAACTACTGTGTGATCCTAAAAGAAATTGAACGGGAAGAGGAGTAATCAAAACAACTACGACAAGATTTCTCACCAGAGCGAGGAAGGGACTGGGGAGCAAAAGGAATTCCTACTCTCCGATATAACTAGACTCCGAAAAAATTCTTCTAGACTCAACAACGGCCAAACTATGCGATCAAACAAGGGGGCTCCTATGGTCGGTCGAGGATTTGATACCAACTTGTCACGCCCAATATGCGACACTATCCTAAAGAGACTCGAAGGTCCCACCAAGGATAGAACCGCATATTGACACGCTTTTGCAAGGTGGATATCATTACATCAAACCATTACATAAATAGTTGGGGATAGATACAAGGCATACGAATGCCGCAAGAATACATCAATACATCAAACGTAGAACACCATCCGACTACGGATGCAAACACAAAAAAAAGCTCAAACAACATCCACCCTGCTAGCCCAGGCTGCCGACCAGGAACCTAACCCAAGGTCGACGAAGAAGAAGAACTCAAAACGTGCAAACATCGCTCTCGCGTCATGATCATTGCATTACCTGTACCTGCAACTATTGGTGTAGTGATCTGTGAGCCACGAGCACTCAGCAATCCCATTACCATGCGTATCAAGACTAGCAAAGCTTAATGGTATTGAAATGATAAGTGGTGAGGTTGTAGCAAGCGGCTAAGCAAATATGGTGGCTAACATACGAGTACAAGAGTAAGATGAGAATCTACGCAAATGGTCGCCAACTAGTAATGATCACTAAGTGATCCTGAACTACTTACGTTCAAATATAACTCAACCATGTTCTCCTCTCGAACTTCCCTGAAAAGAGACAATCACGGTTAGGCAACGCAGTTGGTGCATTTTAATTGAGTTTACTTCAAGTCCTCTACAACCGGATATTAACAAATTCCCATCTGCCACATAACCGCGGGCACGGCTTTCAAAAGTTTATACCCTGCAGGGGTGTCCCAACTTAGCCCATGACAAGCTCACGATCCGCGGAGACAATCCTCCATCGCGGGACACCCGATCAGACTCGGAATCCTGGTGCACAAGACATTTCGACAATGGTAAAACAAGTCCAGCAAGACCTCCCAGCGTGCCGACACCCTGATAGTAGCCACGCTATCTTGTCTCAGGCCACGACCGGATGAGCACTACATACAGCAAACGAAAACCCTGGGTGAAGGGGTAGCACCGCAAGTGGCTCTGTTTGGGACCAACACCATCAGCGCTGGCCCTTCCCTATATTTAGAAAAACCTCGGGTTCGTGACACCCTATGCCAATTAATTATTAGGTTCAAGTATTATTATGGCAAATGTTAAAACCAATGTTGGGCCTTGTTGGAAGAGTTTTATTCAAAGTGAAACGTCGAGAGGGTCCCATACCCCTCATCGTGTTAGGGACACAAAATCAAGGAACATAACACCGGTATGATGGAAGCTAGGGCGGCAAGAGTGGAACAAAACACTAGGCATAAGGCCGAGCCTTCCATCCTTTACCAAGTATATAGATGCATTAATTAAATAAGAGATATTGTGATATCCCAAGAATATCCATGAAATCCATGTCCCAACATGGAACAACCTGCAACTGCACCTGCAACTAGCAACGCTATAAGAGGGGCTGAGCAAAGCGGTGACATATCCAAACAACTGTTTGCTAGGAAGGGTGAAAAAGGTTAGAGGCTATCATGGCAATTTGGGAGGCTTGATAAACAAGTGGTAGGTAGCGCGACATGACGATAGCATCGAGACAACTAGCATAGCAAAGATAGTAGTGAGATCCAAGGTGACGGTCATCTTGCCTGAAATCCTGCTAGGAAGAAGAACGAGTCCATTAAGAAGATGAAGTCACGTATATGAACCAAGCATAGACGAACGAATCGTCACGATCGCAACGAAACAGGAACTAACGAGAAGGAGCACAACCAAAAACAAGCAAACAACATGGTAAACACCCAAGCAAGAACAAGACATGATGCTCATCCAAGTATGATGCATGACAAGACTACAAGATGCTACTCATGGCAAGAGATGATGCATACGAGAGCAACACACCAAAGCAAGTTTTAATGAGGCCGGAGACAACATATAACAATTCTGGTAAGTCCTCATATGCAATTTTCGAAATTGGTCCAGATCTGATTACAACACAATGTTGAACTTGTTAAACATCAAATTAAATTGCACCAAGATGATCTACATGGTTTTCTAGTCAAGTTACATATAAAGTTCGATTTATTTGGAGCTACGGCCTAGAAGATATGAGCAAAACAAGTTAAACATGGCATTGATGCAAATGCAAGCAAAACAACATCACAAACACTCCAAAACAAGGATGCCACAAGGTAACATAAACTACATGCAAAACTAAGCAAGTTTCATATAGGCCATGCACAAAACGGAGCCACGGTTCAACACATACACTCAAAACAAGATTCAAACACAATCTGCCCAAAACACCAACTAATCACTTTGCAATAAGGCAAAAAACATGCTACAGGAATCATCAGGGCACAAACTTGATATACAGTCAAAGTACAGGCAACATGCTTCAAATAATGTTTAAGGTTCAGGTTCATAGGCATCAGGGTTAAACCAAAATGATCATTGCAAAAGGCAACTTCATAACACAGATTATTATTGAAAAACAGGGCATACATGTGAGCAGGAATAACATGTTGACATGTTGGAGGCATGAAATAGTGATGATATAGTGCAAGAACATGGTAAACAAAAGCATGGCTTTAAAGTACAGGTTAAACAAGGCAAAACATTATTACTAAGCATCTCCATATGGCCCATAGATCAATGGCAAACAAGACAAGATGCAACATGATATAAGATGATTCTCAGACCTGTTTGCAAGCTTGGAATAGAGATCATATCAAATCTAAAAAAATCAAACTTGGCATGTGGATAAATTACTCATACCATACTTCAAATCATGTAATTGAAGCAACTCCAAAAGAGGCTTAGATAAATCAATAACTAGCTCACACCATGGCATCATGAAGTTAACACAAAAATGGAACATCATTTAGGCATGTTCATGGCAACGACAACATATGCTACAGGACATATATGAGTCATCAAAAGCCACAGAATGATAGAGCATAACACGGAGATCAAAACATCTCCAATAGGCATCTCCAAATTATGCATGCAATTGATGGTAGCATCAACACAAACATGCGAAGTGATATGAATAGTTACAGACTTGGTAGAAAAACATGAAATGGCAGAAACAGATTCATGATAGCAAATTTGGAAGCCCATGCCACTCACCACAAAGAATTACATGGCATCACAAAGTACTCAACAGTAATAAGACACATTTATGAAGCCCAACATGTCAAGATCAAGGTCATAGGGTGCATGGATTACTAGAAAAACACAAGGCAAAAAGGAACTTCATGTTAACAAACTGCCAGGAACAATATTTTGCAAAAGTGGAGCATGATAATGAGAAGCTACACTACTCCATAATTGGAAACAGAGGCATGAATGTATAGAGCAACGCCACATCTTCAAAACTCTCGTACGGAACTGTTTCAAAAAGTGCATGGAACTACTGGTAGCAATAAGACAACATAGCAGCATAATGTAACAGGAAAATGCTTACACCACTGTAAAGATGGCATGGCAGAAATACTGTGTCTGAAATCAGCAACATCATGTGGCCTAATTTGCGTTCTTGTGCTAGTCACCACAGAGCTCACAAAAATACAAGGCTTACACCACTGTAAAGATGGCATGGCGGTGCTCCTAAAACATGTAGACATGATGCTCATAGGACAAACACACAAAATGCAATGAAAATGACAAATCAGCAAGTTATAACAATCTCAGCAGGTTAACATCATATAGCACTCTTGCAACGACGATAAAGTCATCAATATGAATAGTAACATGCATTCCAATGACACTAACTTGAAGAGCATCACGAGACAAACATTTCGATATATCATATGCCCAAATCGGAGCTATATGCATGGAGATATGGCATGTCATATTTGAGCACATGAGATGGAAAAACTCAGGACTTGGTGAAAATAACCACCTCGCGAAATCGGGACGGAGCTGGTCGGGGACGAGGGGATCTGGGACGGGGGCTGATCTGATCCACTCCCTCAGATCTGGCATGGGGGAACTTCGGCGAGGAACTCCGGCAAGGAGCGGCGCAGCGAGGAGGAGGCGACCTCTGACGGCGGCGAGGCCGGCGGGGGCGCGGCTGCGGAGCGACAACTACAGGCGCGGGTGGCGGCGCAGCGGCGGTGGCCAGTTGCGGTGGTGCGCGCGCGCCGGTGTGCAATGGAGGCGACGGCGAGGCGAGGGGCAGCGCGGGGCGAACGGCGGTTGCGGCATGGAGGTCGCCGGCGGAGAGCGGCGGCGGGGAAGGGTGTTGGGCAGCTCGTGTTCGGTGGCGGCGCGGGATCCGGGCCCGGGCGGGCCGGATCTGGGCCAGGCGGGCCTGCGGCGGTGGAGGGGAGAGAGGGTCGGTGGCGGATGACGTGGCAACACGTGATTGCCTCGGGCACAGTGGCGGACATGTCCGGTGGTGGGAGGATTTGTCTGGCGGCACGAGGTGGAAGGAGACTAGGGTTTGCAATGCGAATTTTGGGGAGAGGGACATATTTATAGGTAGAGGGAGCTAGGAGAGTCCAAATGAGGTGCGGTTTTCGCCCGCACGGTCGTGATCCAACGACGGAGAGCATGGAGGGGTTTAGATGGGCTAGTGGGCTGTTACGGAGGGGTGCTGGGCTGCAAAGAGAGAGGGCTTTTACGGTTACCCGGTTAACCGTTAGGGCATCAAACGACCTCCAAATGGAACGAAATTTGATGGGCGGTCTACCGGTGATATACCAAGACCACACGGAAAATCTCGGCCCATTCCGAGAACGTTTTTCTCCCGCTCACGACACAATAACGGTGAAAAAGACAATGAAGAAAAAGACTGGATTCCGAAACAGACAACGGAGAAACAGACTGGATGGAAGTTTTGGAAAACATGACGATGCAATGCACATGATGACATGGCAAGAGGCAACACACAAGCAAATGACATGGCAACGACGGCAAATCACTAGAAGACATCTGGCGCATCGGACTCGGAGCGTTACAACTCTCCTCTACTAACAAGAGATCTCGTCCCGAGATCTTAAGAACGAGACGGAAGAAAGGAGGATGCGGGTCAAACAGGAACGCAAAAGAGAAGGTGAACAAGACCGAGAGCATTCGGGTAGAAAAGAGGAATGACGAATATGACGAGAATCAAAAGCTCGAGGAACAAGATAGACTCTGAACCCACTCAGGTTAGAACAAGATAGAAAAAAAGAATAATAATGAAGGAAATTAGGCAGCACTCCGACTAAGCACAGTATGAATAGAACATGAACTTGACACGATGGAACGATACTTGACGCGAGAAAACAACACAATGCCTCCGGAAGAATTGAAATAGTTGAATGAACGGAATGGAGAAGAATATGGAAACTTTACCACAATTGAGTTGAAAGCATCCCTAGAAGGAAGGATTGAACGGAGTTGTTGGAAAATCAACAATGAAAAGAATAAGCTAGTTGTGGGCTTATGGAAAACATCTCAAAATTAATGAGGTGATAACCAGCCACAACCAAAAATGATTGAATAGCTGAGAAGAATGAAGAAATGCAAAACTCCACTTGAAAAGAATACGGAGAATTATTTGCACTTAGACACGCAAGAAGAAAGATACTTGAGCTTCTCCAACAAGAATCTTGATGAGCACTTGAAGAATGAATTAAATCCTGCTGAACCACCATGAAGAACTCCGTTAACAAAAGGGTGATGAGATATAATTGAAGGATGAAATAAGTAAGATTAAAGCCTTGCGATGATTCAGATTGAGCTTCATGACGAGACAAGCTGGAAAAACTTGGAACCGCGGGAAAGAAAAGATGAACATCTTAGAACCAAAAGATTTTTCATCATGAAAAATCTCCGAAGGAAAGGAATTTCTTGGCCACGATGAAATGAGAATAAGAATTATGTTATGCTTATCCTTCATCAAATTTAATTGATGACAAATGGATTTGGCATGCAACTTATTCTGGTTGCAAAAGGTTAAAGGGAGATATGGCGCAAAACTTGAGACCGTCTTCGAGAACCACCGGTAGGATTAGAAAGAACGAATGAATTGATAAGATAAGAACGGAAAAGGAATCTTGAATGAGCCACCGTGAGAATTTGAAAGTGAATAAGAAAGAGAATGAATCACCGGGAGGAACTGAAAGAACAAAATATACTTGAGGGGATCAAGATGCAAGACAACGAAGAGATCGCGAACTCATTAAAGAATGCTGGAACGAAGCTCCGGTACAATCATGAAACGAACGAAGCTGAAAACTTAGAATGAAGGAATATTCTAAAATGATGGCCTCCGGGTAACCGAAATAGAAAAGCAACTCCTAAAATACTCTGGATGGGTAAGAAACGAATCGCACGATAGGGAACAATAAGAGGATAACATGAAGTAGAACCACGAATCTTCGAGAGAACGGACAAGATTGAGAGGAAAACTCTTCATCGGTCTTCAAATGTTGAGAATGACGACGAGGAACACCTGCAAAATTATTGAGATACTCAAGTAGAATAAAAAGCGAAGAGGTTGAGGCAACAACGAAAATAATTTGAAAGCGAGCTTGAAAGACACATTTGACCGATGAGAATTCATACTTGCGTCAAACTCAAAAATATTTTGAGAATAACCCCGGGAAAATTAGACGAGTCAGGTAAGATCCTGGGAAAAGACCCGTGTGTTAGGTCCCACTCAAAGAAACACCGTTGGAAAGGATTGTTGAAAGAGAGATGACGCACCGAAAAAATCAAAAGAGTTAAATGAGGTGACAACCTCGAAATAATTGAATGCAAACACGAATCTTCTGAGATGTCTTCATCACTCCGGAACGATTAAATGGCAAGAGGCGAACGAGCAAGGGGAACACTTGAGTTGATGAAAAGAATATGATCAACACCGAAAAGCTTGAATTGGATCCACCGGAAAGAAACGAGACGAACAATGATTAGCTAGACGAGAATTCACCGGTTGAGACACTTGAGGAAAAACTAAAGAGACTCCGCTTGAATGAAATTGATGCTCGAATAGAGGCTCAGCCTCCAGGAATAAAAAGGGATGGGAGGGCGGGAAAAACAAGGCATACATGTGAGGATGAATAACATGTTGACATGTTGGAGGCATGAAACGATGATTATATATTGCAAGAACATGGCAAACAAAAGCAGGGCATTAAAGTACATGTTAAACCTGGCAAAACATTATTACTAAGGTTCTCCATATGACCCATAGATAAATGGCAAACAACAATACAAGATGGACATGATATAAAATCATTCCCAGACTAATAGAAAATTTGGGAATGCAAAACATGAACATCAACATAGCATGTTTGCAAGCTCGAAACGGAGGTCATACGAAGTCTAAAATTAACAAACTGGGGATGCGGAAAAAGTACTCATATCATACTTCAAATCATGTAATTGGAGCAACTCCAAACGAGGCATACATCAATCAATAACAAGCTCACAACATCGCATCATGAAGTTAACAGAAAAATGCATCATCATTTAGCATGTTCATGGCAATGAAAACATGTGCTACAGGACATATATGAGGCACCAAAAGGCATGACATGATAGAGCATAAGATGGAAATCAAAAAATCTCAAGTAGGCATCTCCAGATTATGCATGGAATTGATGGTAGCATCAACGCAAACATGGCAAGCGATATGAACAGTTACAAACTTGTAGAAAAAACATGACATGGCAGAAACAGATTCATGATAGCAACATTGCAAGCTCATGCCACTCACCAAAAAAGCATTACATGGCATCATAAGGTACCCAACGGTAATAAGACACATTTATGAAGCTAAACATGACAAGATCAAGTTCATAGGTGCATGGATCACTAGCAAAACATAAGGCAAAAAGGAACTTCCTGTTAACAAACTGCCAGGAATAATATTTAGCAAAAGTAGAGCATGATAATGACAAGCTACACTACTCCATAATTGCAACCAGAGTCATCAGTTAATAGAGCAATACCACATCTTCAAAACACTCTTACTGAACTATCTCGGAAAGTGCATGGAACTACTGGTAGCAACAAGACAACGTAGCAACATAATGTAACAGGAAAAGGACTTGCCAGAAATGCTAAGTGTCTGAAATCACCAATATCTTGTGGCCTACTTTGCATGCTTGTGCTAGTCACCACAGAGCTCACTAAAATACAAGGCTTGCACCACTGTAAATATGGCGTGGAGATGCTCCTAAAATGTGTAGACATGATGCTCATAGGATGCACACATAAAATGCAATGAAAATGACAAATCAGCAAGTTATAACAATCTCAGCAGGTTAACATCTATAGCACTCTTGCAACGATGATAAAGCATTAATATGAACAGTAACATGCATGCAAATGACACTAACATGAAAGTAATTGAATCAGGATCGACAGAGAATTCATAATCCATATCAGTAACAAAGATAGGTGAAGTAGCAAACTTAGGATCATATTGCATTCTAGCATTCAAAGATTTTTCTTTCAGCTTAGCTAACAGTTTCTTAAGATTGTCTCTATCATTGCAAGCAAAAAAGTCTCTAGCAGTTTCTTCATCCGTAATATATCCCTCGAGTACAATAGGAAGTTCATATCTAGGGGGAGAATCATAATTTTTAGTTTCGTCAGTTTCAGTAAATTCATTCTCTCTAACCCTAGCAAGTTGTTCATCAAGAAATTCACCTAGTGGCACAATATTATCAAGAAAAGAAGTAGTATCATCATAAGCATCATGCATAGCAGAAGTAGCATCATCGATAACATGTGACATATCAGAATCAATAGCATGTGTAGGTGTCGCGAATTTACTAAAACAGAAGGTGAATCAAGTGTAGAGCTAGATGGCAGTTCCTTACCTCCCCTCATAGTAGAGGGATAGATCTTGGTTCTAGTATCTTTGAGATTCCTCAGAGAGATCAACAGATATAAATCCCAAGTGACTCAGAGAATAGAGCTATGCTCCCCGACAACGGCGCAAGAAAAAGGTCTTGATAACCCACAAGTATAGGGGATCGCAATAGTTTTCGAGGGTAGAGTATTGAACACAAATTTATGGATTTTACACAAGGGGAGCCAAAAGAATATTCTCAAGATTTAGCAGCTGAGTTGTCAATTCAACCACACCTGAAAGACTTAATATCTGTAGCAAAGTAATATGGAAGTAACGATAACGGTGGAAAAAGTAATAGTAGCAGTTTTGTAGCAATCCTAACAGCGGCAACGGAAAAGAAATTTAGCAAGATCAATATGAAACGAACTCGTAGGCAATGGATCAATGATGGATAATTATGTCGGATGGCATTCATCGTGCAACAGTTATAACCTAGGGTGACACAGAACTAGTTCCAATTCATCAATATAATGTAGGCATGTATTCCGAATATAGTCATACGTGCTTATGGAAAAGAACTTGCATGACACCTTTTGTCCTACCCTCCCGTGGCAGCGGGGTCCTAATGGAAACTAAGGGATATTAACGCCTCCTTTTAATAAAGAACTGGACCAAAGCATTACCACTTAGTGAATACATGAACTCCTCAAACTACGGTCATCACCGGGAAGTGTCCCGTATTGTCACTCCAGGGTTGCCGGACCATAACACGTAGTTGGTGACTATTATTTGCAAGATAGGATCAAGAACACAAATATATTCATGAAAACATAATTGGTTCAGATCTGAAATCATGGCACTTGGGCCCTAGTGACAAGCATTAAGCATAGCAAAGTCATAGCAACATCAATCTCAAAACATAGTGGATACAAGGGATCAAACCCTAACAAAATTGACTTGATTACATGATAAATCTCATCCACCCATCAACGTCCAGCAAGCCTATGATGGAATTACTCACGCACGGCGGTGAGCATCATGAAATTGGTGATGGAGGATGCTTGATGATGACGATGGCGTTGATTTCTCCTCTCCGGAGCCCAAAACAGACTCCAGATCTGCCCTCCTGAGGAAGAACAGGAGGTGGCGGCGGCTCCATATCGTAAAACGTGATGAATCCTTCTCTCTGATTTTTTCTCTCCGAACGTGAATATATGGAGTTGGAGTTGATGTCGGTGGAGGTCCGGGGGGGCCACAAGCCAGGGGCGCGCCCAGGGGGGTAGGGTTCACCATGTCGGATTTCGGGTTCCGCAGACCCTTGAGAGGTTCGAACTCTGGGGTGTGTGCGAAGAACTCATCCTCCCCAGTCTGCTTACTCGCTAAACTCACAGCCTAGCTCGATGAACTGAATGGGAAAGAGACACAATAGTTTACCCAGGTTCGGGCCACCTTGCGGTGTAATACCCTACTCCTACTTTGTGGTGGATTGGCCTCGAGGGGCTGGTGATGAACTAGTACAGTGGAAAACGACCTCCGGAGGAGAGGTGTTCTTGGGCTCGAGTGAGCTAGTGAGTGAGAGGATGATCTGAATGATTCGTCCCCTTCTACGGTGGTGGCTAGGTCCTATTTATAGTGGCCTTGTTCCTCCTCCCAAATGTAGGTGGGAAGGGATCCCACAACGGCCAAATTTGAAGGGAGACAACTAGTACATGCTATCCTGACAAAAGTAGTCTTCTCCCGCAAAAGCCTCTGGTCGTGATGCCGTGGTGGGCTCGGCGATGACCTCCGTCCTACCGTCCTGGCTGTCTTGGTCTTGTTGCACGGGAATGGAAACCTTTGGCTGATTCCTTGGGACTCTGCACCTGCGCTTGCGTCGTTAGCACCAAAGAGAAAACTGGTACACTACGCCCGCTGCCCGCCTAGCCTTGGTCGTCATGGCTCACGTCATCTAGACCTCGCGAGGTGAGGCTTGCATAGAAATCTCAACTCCTCGGGAGCCAGCCTGAAGTGGCCGCCCCTCATGGAGGTCTTGGTGCCGTCCTCCTCGCGAGGCTTGGCCCCTCACGAGGGTCTTGAGTTGTTGATGCTGAAGCTCGGCCATACCAGGCCGTCGATGAAGCCACGCTGTGGGCCGCAGGCAGGCAAGTCTGGGTATCCTCGTTCCCAGAACACCGACAGTAGCCCCCGGGCCCAAGCCACGCTCGGACTTGGCTTCGAGGCGAATCCAGAGGGCAAGGGCGAAGCGCTGCGGGCCCTAACCGCCTGCAGCCTCGGTCGATGCGTGGCGATTGATGGGGCGTGGGCGTCTCCACTTCCCCATGCTGCCTCGGCAATCGTTCCTGGCTGACAAAAAGGATGGTGCCTGCTACGGAGCCTTCATTGCCCCCCCTTCGTCTTGCTCCAGATCCCCTTCTCCTTTTGCCCGGAAAATCTCCAGATCTACCGAATCTCTTCCCCAAGCCCGCGATGGCCACCAACAAGGCGAAGTCTTCTGCCACGGCTGTGCGCCCGGCCTCTTGGTTCGAGCGGGCCCTGAGCGCGTCCACCATCACTGAAGAGAAGCACCTCGCCGCTGCGCTCCAGCTGATGGTAAGCAGCAGTGACAAGGGGGGAGAGATGGCGCTCTGGGTCGGCTCCTCCAAGCTAGAAGCCTTGGGGGACACCGTTTACCCCTTCTTCTTGGACAGCGTCCTTGCCGGATTGGTTCCCCCTTTCTCCAATATCTTCTACGCCGTCCTCCGCCCCTACGGGCTCCATGCCCTTCATCTTGATCCCAATCCCATCCTCCTCCTGTCGGTCTTCGCCTTTTACTGCGAGGCGTTCTTGGGGGTGATGCCCTCTGTTGCGCTGCTCTGCCACTTCTTCTATCTCTGGATCAATGGCAGCCAGTGCTTGGGGTGCGCCTGCTTCATCGTGGCCAATGGCAGCAATGCGTTCTCACGAACCAGGAAGAAGGTTGAGGACTTCTGGAACAAGTGGATCTTCCTGGATGCCAAGCGATCCCATGCCCGGCTGGAGCTGCCGACCGCGCCGCCAACACCCCTGGGAGGATGGGCTCAAGAGAAGCTCACCGATCCCCGGGCGGAGTTGTTGCTGGAGAAGATGACGGCTGACCTGAAGGCGGAGAAGCTGATGGGGGCCATGGTTGTCAAGGAATTCCTGACGCAACGCCTGGCTCCGCTCCAGGCGCACTCGCATCCCTTGTGGAAATTTAAGGGCGCGGAAGACAACCTCTGGCTGCGCCAGGACAACTTGTCTGACGAGGAACTGGGCAAGGTCGTGCGCACCTTGCTTTGGGAAGGACCAGGGTTGCCCCCCGGACACCCATCTCCCATTGTACCGCCGCGCTGATGGGGAGAAGATTGCCGACGCCCTGCCTATTTTCAATGAGCGGAGGCTCGTGCCGCTGAGCCCTCCCTGCTGCCGGGCTCCCCGGTGACGGTATCCTCCTGTGAGTCTAACAAGGAGGAGAAGGTGGACTAGGAAGCGACCTAGGAAGGCGTGGGGGAGAACTCTCCCCCGCGCCGGATTGATCTCCTCTGCGTACTTTCCGATGACGGCGACACCGGCGAGCACCCGGTCAGGGAGTCGCCGCGCTCCGCCGGGGTCACCACGAGGTTCAGGGCCACCCCTCTGAAGAAGCTAAAGCTGGGGGTCCCAAAGAAGGGCAGATCAGCGCTGCTTTCCCGAGGCGACGCCTCTGCCTCGTCGCCGGCCGATGCAGCCACAGATCTGGCCATGCGCTCGTCCGCCCCTGAGGCTCGCGTAGCGGTGCCCATGCCTATGAAGCCTACGGGCATCGCGCTCCTAAAGAGGACGAGGGATTATGACGCCGTGGACCGGTAATTGCGCCGTCTTGTCTTTCCCCCCTGCTCTTAACGTAGTGTTCTGATATTTCCCTCTCTGTGGTCAGGCCAACGCCTGCGGCGAAGAAGAAGGAGGAGGATGCCAAAAGCACCGAGGCCAAGCACCCTGCCGCGGCCACGCCACCTTCGCCGAGGAAGGACAAGGCCGGCTCACGTGCTCCCACGTCAGGGTTGTCCTCCCGAGTCTCGGAGGCCCAACCTCGGGAGAAGGCAGTTCCTGCGGCCAAGCTGAGATCCCGAGGTCTCCGGAGCCTCCGGCTCCCTCTGCTGCTGCTGCCTCGCCGGTCTTGGCGCTGGCTCCGTTTCCTCCCCCGTCCATCACGCCGTCGGGCCATAATTCTTCCATCGCGCCCGGTGTCCTCGAGGAGGCCTTCTCCGTGCTGGACCAGCTATAGGGTGATCTTCCAGGCCCCGACCGGCGTAGGGCGTCGGGGCGCCTAGAGCTGATTTCAGGGTGTCTCCGGGCCGACGCATCCGTCAAGGTGGCCCGGGGCCACGCCGTGGCAGCCTCAGAGGAGGGCCGGCAGTGAGCCGGCCTAGCCGTGGTTACCCGTGACTCGGCGGTGGAGGACGCCAAGGCTGCCGAGGAGCGTTGCCGCGCGGCGGAGGCCGAGCTGAAGACTCTCCATTACAAGCAAGCCGCCGAGGCCCGCCGCTCGAGGTGCGAGAGAAGGAGCTGAAGGCCCGGGAAGCTGCAGTTACCGACCACGACGCCGAGCTGGAAAAGGCAGCCCGACAACAGGCCACATAATGCAGCCGCCTGGAGAAGTTGAAAGAGGAGATGCAGGTGGAGACGGACCAGCTAGAGGCCAGGAAGAAACTCCTTGCCAAGGCTGAGGAGGCAGCCACCACAGGGCGCGCCACTTTCGACACCCTCGAGCTGAGATCCCGCAAGGCGCTGCAGGATCTCTATGGGAGCGAGTCGAAGGAGCCGTTGGTGACTCCGGATGAAGGCCCCGCCGAGCTACTCCTCAAGCTCGTCATGGCGCTCGAGGGCGTTGTCAGCGGAGTTAGCTCCATGGTGGAAGGAGAAGCCCGTGCGCTCTCCACCTTGGTCGTGACGCGCGTCTTCAACCACCTCCATCTTCGTGACCCTGGCTTCGACCTTGGTGCCTTGCTTGATCCCGTGGATCCGGAGCGCTACACCGCTGCTGCCGGAGCCGTGAAGGACCAGGTGGAGGCCCTGATGCGGAAGTTCCTTGCCGTCAACCCTGGGGGCACAGCTAGCGGCAAGGACGGCAGCGTCATCGTCAACGACGAGGCTCCCCAAGTGGGCGATGGTGGTGTCCAACGCTAAAGAAGGAGCTTGATGGCGGTACTTCCCTCTATTTAAATCCTGCAACATGTATCGTGCCTCGTGGAGGCGTAAGAACTTACGCTTGGTACCTTTAGGAGATAGTATGCTTTGTAATAATTTGCTAGGGTTCTGCGATTTCCTTTTTGTTTGCTTTAGTGTTCTGCGTTGGCAGGGGCCGGCCCCGCGCGTACCTCAGCTGCCGTTGGGTCATCCGGATCCTCAGTACAAGACCAAGGGGTGAGGGGCTAAGTGACCAATTAGGCTCCTGAGTCGCGATGCTCAGGAGTACCCCTTGACGTACAAGCAGCTTTTGGGAAGGAGATGCGAGAGTAGGCCTTAGTGCTCTACGTCGGCAGGGCCCAGACCCACGCGTACCTCTGCCGCCGTTGGGTCATCCGGATCACCAGGACGAGACCAAGGGGTGAGGGGCTACGTGACCAGTTAGGCTCCTGAGTCGCGATGCTCAGGAGTCCCCCATGACGTACAAACAGACCTCCATACCTTTCCTCATCAAGGCCCGCTCAGGAGGGGCGCGCGACGACCAGGTTCGAGGGACCTGGCAGGGTGGCGTACGCTAGGCCTGACCTGCCGCCGTGCCTAGCCGCCTCGCGCAACTCTCCTGAAGGGAAAGCGTTGCGGTGAGGCTGAACACCGAGCATGGCGGCTCCCTGAGGTTATTGTAGCTGTGAGGCCGCCCTCAGTTGTTATCACCAGCGCGCAGCATGGCGCTTCCGCTCTTGCACGGGCATAGCCGCTCCTCGACTGTGTCGACTGCCAGCGCGGAGCATGGTGCTTCCACTGATGCGTGCGTGGGGGTGCTACCTCTTGCGCATGCATTGGTTTTCCCTTCAAGAGGAAAGGGTGATGCAGCAAAGTAGAGTAAGTATTTCCCTCGGTTTTGAGAACCAAGGTATCAATCCAGTAGGAGACAACACACAAGTCACCTAGTACCTGCACAAACAATCAAGAACCTTGCAACCAACGCGATAAAGGGGTTGTCAATACCTTCACGATCACTCGCAAAAGTGAGATCTAATAAAGATAGTAAAGTAAATATTTTTGGTTTTTTGTTGTATAGATTGGAAAGTAAAGATTGCAAAATAGTAAATGAGATGCAATGTAAATAAAAGAGATGCAATATAATAAGAAAGAGACCCGGGGGCCATCGGTTTCACTAGTGGCTTCTCTCAAGATAGCATGTATTACGGTGGGTGAACAAATTACTGCCGAGCAATTGATCGAAAAGCGCATAGTTACGAAGATATCTAAGGCAATGATCATGAATATAGGCATCACGTCCGTGTCAAATAGATTGAAATGATTCTGCATCTACTAGTATTACTCCACACATCGACCGCTATCTAGCATGCATCTAGAATATTAAGTTCATAAGAACAGAGTAACGCATTAAGCAAAATGACATGATGTAGAGGGATAAACTCAAGCAGTATGATATAAACCCATCTTTTTATCCTCGATGGCAACAATACAATACGTGCCTTGCTGCCCCTACTGTCATTGGGAAAGGACATTTCAAGATTGGAACCAAAGCTAAGCACTTCTCCCATTGCAAGAAAGATCAATCTAGTAGGCCAAACTAAACCGACAATTCGAAGAGACTTGCAAATATATCAAACCATGCATATAAGAATTCAAAGAAGAACCAAATAAAATTCATAGATAATCTTGTTCATAAATCGGATCTTGGCAAACACACCACAAAAGAGTATTACATCGAATAGATCTCCAAGAACATCGAGGAGAAATTCGTATTCAGAATCAAAGAGAGAGAAGAAGCCATCTAGGTAATAACTATGGTCCCAAAGGTCTGTGGTAAACTACCCACGGTTCATCGGAGAGGCAATGGTGTTGATGTAGAAGGCCTCCGTGATCGATTCCCCCTCCGGGAGATCGTCGGACAAGGCCCTAGATGGGATCTCACGGGTACAGAAGGTTGCGGCGGTGGAAAAGTGGTTTCATGGCTCTCCCTGATCGATCTAGGGTATAACAGTATATGTAGGCGAAAGAAGTACGTCGGTGGAACTATGAGGGGCCCAAGAGCGTGGGGGCACGCCTACCCCCCTGGGCGTGCCCTCCTGCCTCGTGGCCGCCTCCTAGAGTCCCAGACTTCAACTCCAAGTCTTCTGGATTGCTTTCGGTCCAAGAAATATCATTGTGAAAGTTTCATTCCGTTTGGACTCTGTTTGGTATTCCTTTTCTACGAAACTCTAAAGTAGGCAAAAAAACAGAAATTGGCACTGGGCCTCCGATTAATAAGTTAGTCCCAAAAATAATATAAAAGAGCATATTAAAGCCCATTAAACATCCAAAACAGATAATATAATAGCATGGAACAATAAAAAATTATAGATACGTTGGAGACGTATCAAGCGTCCCCACGCTAAATTCCTGCTCGTCCTCGCGTAGGTAAATGATAGAAATAGAATTTTTGATGGGGAATGCTACCTAACATAATTATCAATGTAATTTTCTTTATTGTGGCATGAATGTTCAGATCCGAAATATTCAAGACAAAATTTTAATATTGACATAAAAATAATAATACTTCAAGCATACTAACAAAGTAATCATGTCTTCTCAAAATAACATTGCCAAAGAAAGTTCATCCCTACAAAATCATATAGGTTGGCTATGCTCCATCTTTGTTACACAAAATGTTCAAATCATGCACAACCCCGATGACAGGCCAAGCAATTGTTTCATACTTTAGTATTCTCAAACCTTTTCAACTTTCACGCAATACATGAGCGTGAGCCATGGTCATAACACTATAGGTGGAATAGAATGGTGGTTGTGGAGAAGACAAAAAAGGAGGAAGATGGTCTCACATCAACTAGGCGTATTAATGGGCTATGGAGATGCCCATCAATAGATATCAATGTGAGTAGGGATTGCCATGCAACGGATGCACTAGAGGTATAAATGTATGAAAGCTCAACAAAAGAAACTAAGTGGGTGTGCATCCAACTTGCTTGCTAACGAAGACCTAGGGCATTCTGAGGAAGCACATTATTGGAATATACAAGCCAAGTTCTATAACGAAAATTCCCACTAGTATATGAAAGTGACAAAATAAGAGACTCTCTATCATGAAGATCATGGTGCTACTTTGAAGCACAAGTGTGGAAAAAGGATAGTAGCATTGTACCTTCTCTCTTTTTTTTTTGGCTTCTTCGGCCTTTCATTTTTTTCTTTTCCTCACACGGGACAATGCTCTAATAATGATGATCATCACACTTCTATTTATTTACAACTCAAGGATTACAACCCGATACTTAGAAGAAAATATGACTCTATATGCATGCCTCCGGCAGTGTACCGGGATGTGCAATGAATCAAGAGTGACATGTATGAAAAAATTATGAATGGTGGCTTTGCCACAAATACAATGTCAACTACATGATCATGCAAAGCAATATGACAATGATGGAGCGTGTCATAATAGAGGGAACGGTGGAAAGTTGCATGGCAATATATCTCGGAATGGCTATGGAAATGACATAATAGGTAGGTATGGTGGCTGTTTTGAGGAAGGTAAATGGTGGGTTTATGGTACCGGCGAAAGTTGCGCGGTACTAGAGAGGCTAGCACCGGTGGAAGGGTGAGAGTGCGTATAATCCATGGACTCAACATTAGTCATAAAGAGCTCACATACTTATTGCCAAAATCTACAAGTCATCAAAACCAAGCATTACGCGCATGCTCCTAGGGGGATAGATTGGTAGGAAAAGACCATGGCTCATCCCCGACTGCCACTCATAAGGAAGACAATCAAAGAAACACCTCATGCTTCAAAATTGTTACACAACGGTTACCATATGTGCATGCTACAGGACTTGCAAACCTCAGCACAATTATTTCTCAAATTCACAATTAATCTACTAGCATTACTCTAATATCACCATCCTTATGTCTCAAAACAATCATCAAGCATCAAACTTCTCATAGTATGCAACGCACTTTATATGAAAGTTTTTATTATACCCATCTTGGATGCCCATCATATTAGGACTAGTTTTATAGCCAAAGAAAATTCCCATGCTCTTCTAAAAGACTCTAGAAATAATATAAGTTAAGCATGAGAGATCAATAATTTCTATAAAATAAAACCACCACCGTGCTTTAAAAGATATAAGTGAAGCACTAGAGTAAAATTATCTAGCTCAAAAGATATAAGTGAAGCACATAGAGTATTCTAATAAATTCCAATTCATGTGTGTCTCTCCCAAAAGGTGTGTACAGCAAGGATGATTGTGGTAAACTAAAAATCAAAGACTCAAATCATACAAGACGCTCCAAGCAAAACACGTATTATGTGGTGAATAAAAATATAGCCTCAAGTAAAGTTACCAATAGACGAAGACGAAAGAGGGGATGCCATCCGGGGCATCCCCAAGCTTAGGCTTTTGGTGGTCCTTGAATTTTACCTTGGGGTGCCTTGGGCATCCCCAAGCTTAGGCTCTTGCCACTCCTTATTCCAAAATTCATCAAATCATTACCCAAAAACATGAAAACTTCACAACACAAAACTTCAACAGAAAATCTCATGAGCTCCGTTAATATAAGAAAATAAACCACCACTTTAAGGTACTGTAATGAACTCATTCTTTATTTATATTGGTGTTAAAACTACTGTATTCCAACTTCTGTATGGTTCATACCCCCGATACTACTCATAGATTCATCAAAATAAGCAAACAACACACGAAAAACAGAATCTGTCAAAAACAGAACAGTCTGTAGTAATCTGACTTGTTTGAAATACTTCTGGAACTCCCAAAATTGTGAAATAAATTGTTGGACGTGAGGAATTTGTCTATTAATCATCTGCAAAAAGAATCAACCTAAAATCACTCTCCAGTAAAAAAGGGCAGCTAATCCCGTGAGCGCAAAAGTTTCTGTTTTTTACAGCAAGATCGCAAAGACTTCACCCAAGTCTTCCCAAATGTTCTACTTGGCACAAACAGTAATTAAAACATAAAACCACATCTAAACAGAAGCTAGATGAATTATTTATTAGTAAACAGGGGCAAAAGCAAAGAACAAAAATAAAATTGGGTTGCCTCCCAACAAGCGCTATCGTTTAACGCCCCTAGCTAGGCATAAAAGCAAGAATAGATCTAGGTGTTGTCATCTTCTCCCTTTTGGTGATAAAGAGAGAATTTCTTATCTAAAGCACTTATCTTTCTATTTTGTGAGAGTACGTGGCCATTAATGGTAGAAGAAATATTCGGCACACTGAGAAAATTTTCATCTAAGCTAGCCTTCTTCTCTTTGATAATTTCATTCTGATAAAAACACAAAAGAGAGGTGGATTCAACCTTTTCACTCACGGGGTGCCCAAATATAGCTTTCATATTTTCATAGGTATCGATGGCATCCCCCTCAAGAAATCCTTCTTCCAAAATAGAATCCAAAACTTGCTTGAAAGAAGATGGTAAACCAACATAAAAACTTTTTAAGTAAATTTCAATTTGATATTGGGGCACATAGCTGGCTCTGATCCTTAATAGCCTATCCCAAGCATCTTTCAAAGATTCATCAAGCAAATAATGAAAAATTCTGGGATCATCTTCATCAAAATTATTCAAACTCTCATCGATAATACCGGTAGGCCTTTTGGTTCAGCCATGGCGATAGAAAGGCAAAGGTTTTCAAAAATCGTTTTAGAAGTGGGGGAGAGGAAAACGAGAGGTGAATGGCAAATAATGTAATGCAAGGGAGAAGTGTTTATGATGGGTACTTGATATGTCTTGACTTGGCATAGATCTCACCGGCAACGGTGCCACAAATCCTTCTTGCTACCTCTTGAGCATGCGTTGGTTTTCCCTTGAAGAGGAAAGGGTGATGCAGCAAAGTAGCGTAAGTATTTCCCTCAGTTTTGAGAACCAAGGTATCAATCCAGTAGGAGACAACGCACAAGTCACCTAGTACCTGCACAAACAATCAAGAACCTTGCAACCAACACGGTAAAGGGGTTGTCAATCCCTTCACGGTCACTCGCAAAATTGAGATCTAATAAAGATAGTAAAGTAAATATTTTTGGTATTTTTGTTGTATAGATTGGAAAGTAAATATTGCAAAATAGTAAACGAGATGCGATGTAAATAAAAGAGATGCAATATAATAAGAAAGAGACCCGGGGGCCATAGGTTTCACTAGTGGCTTCTCTCAAGATAGCATCTATTACGGTGGGTGAACAAATTACTGCCGAGCAATTGATAGAAAAGCGCATAGTTATGAAGATATCTAAGGCAATGATCGTGAATATAGGCAGCACGTCCGTGTCAAATAGATTGAAACGATTCTGCATCTAGTACTATTGCTCCACACATCGACCGCTATCCAGCATGCATCTAGAGTATTAAGTTCATAAGAACAGAGTAACGCATTAAGCAAGATGACATGATGTAGAGGGATAAACTCAAGCAATATGATATAAAACCCATATTTTTATCCTCGATGGCAACAATACAATACGTGCCTTGTTGCCCCTACTGTTACTGGGAAAGGACACTGCAAGATTGAACCCAAAGCTAAGCACTTCTCCCATTGCAAAAAAGATCAATCTAGTAGGCCAAACTAAACCGACAATTCAAAGAGACTGGCAAAGATATCAAATCATGCATATAAGAATTCAGAGAAGACCAAATAATATTCATAGATAATCTTGTTCATAAATCCACAATTCATCAGATCTCGGCAAACACACTGCAAAAGAGTATTACATCGAATAGATCTCCAAGAACATCGAGGAGAACTTTGTATTGAGAATAAAAGAGAGAGAAGAAGCCATCTAGCTAATAACGATGGAACCGATGGTCTGTGGTAAACTACTCACGCTTCATCAGAGAGGCAATGGTGTTGATGTAGAAGCCCTCCGTGATCGATTACCCCTCCGGCAGATCGTCGGAACAGGCCCCAAGATGGGATCTCATGGGTACAGAAGGTTGCGGCCGTGGAAAAGTGGTTTCGTGGCTCTCCCTGATCGATCTAGGGTATAAGAGTATATATAGGCGAAATAAGTACGTCGGTGGAGCTACGAGGGGCCCACAAGGGTGGGGGGCGCGTCCTCCTGCCTCGTGGCCGCCTCGTAGAGTTCCAGACTTCAAGTCTTCTGGATTGCTTTCGGTCCAAGAAAGATCATCGCGAAGGTTTCATTCCGTTTGGTATTCCTTTTCTGCGAAACTCTAAAATAGGCAAAAAGCAGAAATTGGCACTGGGCCTCCGGTTAATAGGCTAGTCCCAAGAATAATATAAAAGACCATATTAAAGCCCATTAAACATCCAAAACAGATAATATAATAGCATGGAACAATAAAAAATTATAGATACGTTGGAGACGTATCAGGGGGCTCCCTCTGAGTGGAGCCCCCGGGGCGTGTACAGCCCAGCCCTGACACGTGGCTTGCACGGCAGGGCAAGAGGAGGTGTGTATGGGCACTCGTGAGCCAGCACGGGACTCACGAGGCCCTACCTCAAGGCGGGTTGCGCCTGAATTTGTCTTGGAACACTGGTGGCAGTCCTGCAAGATGGTCAGGCAACCTTCGGCGAGTTAATCTCCTGAGGTTATCACATGAGAAGGCCGAACACCAACGACCCCAGGAGGTGACGTGAATGGGACCGGCCCGCTAGACAGAGCTCAGCCGTTGGGTTTATCGACGCTGCAGGGACGGACCCGAGCATAGACGTCGTGCCCAGTCTTCTCATGTGAAGGTCCTGAAGAAAGACAATCGGCGCGCGGCTCCCGAGGTGACGAGGCACCGGGTCATGCGCCCTCACTCATCTGTCCCGCGATTAGCTCACGCGAGAACAAGGCACCAAGGACCATGGGAGGTGACATGCATGGGGGCTAGCCTGCGAGCCAGAGCTCAGCCTCTTGGGTTTAGCGACGCTGCAGGGATGGACCGGAGCACAGACGCCGTGCCAGTCCTTAATCATGAGGCCGTCGTGGGTGGGTTCGCAAGGGCGTACGACATTCATGGCAACGAAGTACTGGACAGGCAGTTGATAATCATAAAGCAACTCATGGAAGAAGGTAAAAGCCAGCTCTGATCGATGCAAGAAGGATACATGCAGGAGGGACAGACCCACGCGGCCTGGGGATAATGCAGCCCGAGGGGCGCCCCCAACTGAATAAACTAGAAAATGTCACCTAGCACCGTTGCTGAAGAAGTGTTGGAGTAGTTGAAGACGCATGCTGCAGAAGTCGCTCCTCATGATTCGTCAGGTGGCCGATTTCTCCCTGGAGGTTCTGGCTCCTCCTCCATCAGGATTGCCTCACGCCTAGCCTCGCGAGCTGCCAGGGCGCCCTGCATGAATCACTGGAAGGTAGCAGCCACGTTCGGCAGGCCAAAAGGCATGCGAACGTAGCTGTGAGGAGGGCCCTCGCACCGACCAACGCGTGATGGCCCGAAGCACTCCTAAGATGCGGCCCTGTTGAGCCCTGGGATGTTAACGCAGACGCACAGCTCGCAGTCCTTGCCAGGACAAGAAGCCGCGCTGGGTTGTGGGCGGCGGTCGCCGCGCATGGCTCTCGCCTCTTGAAGCTCTTCGGTGGCCTTAGTGATGAACTCCTGAGCACCTAGCACCCCGTGCCTTGTGCCCTCCTGGCGGAAGCGCGCACTAAAGCATGCCTCCATGTGGTGCCCGACCGCCTCGCTCATGACATTGGCTAGGTCACAGGCCCTCCAGAGGAGAGCCCTTGAGGCCAGCCTGAGAGGGACGCCGGCCGCGCCTTCCTATGCGAGAGAGGCAGGCGCCAAATCGGCGGGCGCACGTCCTGAGGTGGTGCCGCCAGACCCTCCGCTCTCCTGAGGTCCTTTGTGGAGCAGCTGCTTCTTTTTCTTTGGGGCAGCCTCAGGAGGGTAGGTGGCGCCTTCATTGTCAGGGTTCTCGACTGCTGCAGCTTGGTAAGCACGCTCAAGAGAGCACACTGCGTCCTTCTCCTTGCAGGCGACCGTGATGACGCCGCCGCTCCCTGGCATATTGAGGACATTGTAACCATGATGAGTCACTACCATGAACTTGGCAAGGGCCGGATACCCGAGGATGGCATTGTATGGAAGGCGGATGTGGGTGACGTCGAAGTTGATGAGCTCAGTGTGGTAGTTGTCGCGCTTGCCGTAGGTGACAGGGAGGCGGATCTGCCCTATCGGGGTGGTGGAGCCGTCGGTCACTCCTGAGAAGGGCTTGGTGGGCTGCAGCTGGTCGTAGGGCACCTGGAGTCGGCCGAATGTCCCGATGGAATGAACGTTGAGCCTCGCACAACCATCGATGAGAGTCTTGGTGACGAGGATGTTGCTGATGGTTGGTGAGCAGAGCATCGGTAAAGCACCGGCAGTTGCTGTGCACATGAGCTGGTCGGACGAGCTGAAGGTGATGGCGCACTTGGACCACCTGAGCGGACACGTAGCCTCGAGCTTGGGGAGGGCCACGTTCACTTCACGGGCAAACTTCTTGAATATGCGATGAGAGGGTGGGGCCTGAGCACCGCCCATGATTTAGGCGATGGCACGAGTTTCCTGGAAGACCCCAGCCCCTCGTCCTGGTGGTGGTCATCGTTCCCTCTTAGTGGTGGTAGCAGCGGAGGGAGGCCAGTGTTGCCCTGAGGACGGTCCTCACGAGGCTGGTCCCTCCAGGGGCCCTCGCAAGGTTGGCCCTGCCAGCGGTCCTCACGAGGTTGATCGCGCCAGTCCTGGCGGAGGTCGCGCCCGTCCTAGCGTCCTCCACTTCGGCCTCCTCCTCGGTCGTAAAACCTACGCTGGGAGGCCCATAGGCCGGTATGGACCTCAAAATATAAGTTGGAACCGCTGTCTGCATAGGTCGTGGGCTACGCATACCTAGGCCTAGCTGATACTTGTTCTCCCTCTGGAAAAAATGATACCGGCTAGATCCACGAGCGAACTGGATTAAAGAGGGGGCCGGTGGCGCGACTGAAGAAGCAGATCAGATGCAATTTTTTTCTTCAGTGGATGGCTCTCGATGGCGTTTTTTTACTTGCCTCTGCACCATACAACATGTATTTTTAGCCTCCCAGTCCGTGGTGGACCAGCAACCCATTTGTTGGGTGGGTGAACCTACAGAAACCAGCACTCGATTTTTCATCAAGCCCCAAAAACAACGCAATACTATGCTTTTTTTAGGCCGAAAACATTACGGCAGGGGTTGAGCGGGGGAGGGGGAAGACAGAGCAAAAATATTAAAAAGAGCTGATGCGCCATTGCTACCCTAACAAAGCAGGTGCAATTCTTCTCGGGAAGAAGATGTGCCGTTGACACCCACACGTCAATAATCCCACAATAGACATACTAACAAGTTCACACACAAGTACAACAGAAAAGGTAAACATTTGTATCTAACTCAGGTTCACAAGACACGTTCATATTCATAGCCAACATATACAATCAACAACTCAAAAGATTCATATATACACAAGTTCAGCATGCCTATGCATCCAAATGATTGATAGATCACACCACAATATTCATAGATAATCCCCAAAAAGACTCAGATATACACATGTTCAGTATGTTTATGCAGCCAAATGATTGAGATCACGGCCAATATCATCCATGGACAAACTTTAATTACCTAGGGTACAAACTGGTAAATGGTGTTCAGTCGGAGGTACTTCTTGCTAAAATTAATGCTTGTACGAGTAAACTTTCGAGTACATAAGAGGCAACACAGACAATCTGAACTTTGCTTGTAGGTTTATCCTCAAATAGTGGCCTCGTGCCGAGGGAGGTTTGAGCAACTTGGTCACTACTTTCATCCAACTAGTTTACTGGCTCATCTTGGTCATGTAGCTCGCCAAAATTCTACATTGCAGACAAGAAAGGAGTTGGTTGAGAAAATGAAGCACCCAAATTTTTTGTGCAGTTCAACTGAAATGGAGCATCCCTGGCGTGCAGACTGATTAAGTGCCAGATGAATATACGCGTCAACTAACTTGTCTAGAATCTTTAGATTCCATGCCATACAGTTCACTACCATATGTGCCGATAACCAAAAGGCACAAGTTGGGACCAAAGACTGGACTACGTTTTTCTGGGCTATGCGCCAAGCAATATTTTTGGCGTTCACTCTCCTAATACTTGGAGTTTGACAACTGGTTGACGCCGGTTGATACTCGATTCAATATAGGCACTTCTTGTCAACATCGATGCTCGTGTGAGTGAAATTTGGACTACATAGCAGCAGCATAAGTACCTGTCCATGTGATCTTTTTGTGCAGTTCTATTGAAATCACCCAATGTAATGATTTGCCTATGAGTTCAGGCTCCAAGTTACTCCTTTATGAAATTGGCAAACAGTAGCACAATACCAAATTACCAATACATACGACAAGCCCAATAATCAGGATAAAGACCAGTACCAACCTGAGTGAGATAGCATGCCAATTACTATTTCCTTTGACTGGAAGCCGAGATAAGCCAAGCGACTGACAGCAAAGGAAGGAAGCAAGCCAAGATTAGCGACTGATGGGAATGGAAGGAAGCTGTCGAGGCAATGAAGCACCCAAATTTTTTGTGCAGTTCCACCAAAATCGAGCATCCGTGTTGGCACATATATTGAGAGAGTGAGATTACTGTAATAGTGGGACTAGTTGATGAAACATACACTAACAAATAGAAGCACCCTCATTATCTTAATGGGTAAAGTTAGCAACATAGTAGTCTTGCTTAAAGAGAGGTATTAGTTTATTTAATCAGTGCAAATTAGCTCAACACTCAAAGCATTGCCATGTATCATAGGTTGCAAAACTTTAACATGCAAAGATAAAGAAGTTTCCCTTGACAGTAGCACGATACAAATAGAGATGACGGCAAACTAATATGGATGAAGGCCTTAGGCCGGTACCAACCTAAGCAAAAAAGCTTATTCATGTAGTCCCAGAAGAGATGTTAAAGCACTCACTGGAATCACTCAATAGTATATATTTTTGTGCACTTCAAATGTATGGTTGAAATCACTCTTGTTTACCAGTGCTGAGATTATATCGAAAGATTATCAAGAACTTCTAGCAGAGTTAAAGCACTGGCTGGGATACAGTTCATTGTATTGTCTTGTGTAGTTCCACTAAAATGTGTGATTGGCACAACATGATCCTTGTTTGCACAAGTAGGAACAAGGTGAAACCTTCATTAGCTTAGTGAGAAAGGATAGAAAAACATTAGCATATTACTCTAACAGTAGCATCAAATTCATGATGGACAATAAGCAGAAGTGGAAGGGCTCCCTGGAGGATCGTCTCACATGTAAGGTAGACGTTGCGGGAGCCCTTTTATGGCCTCGACTGAGGTCTCGGCTTCAGCAAGATCAGCTTGGCACTGTTTAGTCTTCTTCTTCTTCTTCTTCCTCTTCATGCTCTGTTTCTCTTTCTCCTCACTAGTTGGTGAAACTAAGTACATGATTGGCCTTCTATTTTAGAATTGGTTTTGTCAGTGAGGGAGTACAAGTGCACTAGTAAACAATAGCATTATTTTCTTATGGCAGTCGCAAAATAGAGATGAACACATGCATTAAATATCTTTCTTACCTAAAGGAAGGTTATGGTGCCAATATGGATGATGAGGCTTGGAACACAGATCTCCCATTTGTGCAGTTCCACCGAAATGAACCAACTGTTCCATTCTGACATTCCAGTTAAACAGCACAAAATTCACTTCTTTTAAGAAGTGTTTTCTGTAGTGCACCAAAAGGTCACAGCAGCAACTAGGTGAAATGGGTATCCCTGTTTGCACAAATAGCTACAAAGGAAACAGTCAGAGTCTCAAACAATTACAGGCAAAAAAATTGGCTAAACTTGTCATGGCTTATAACAGTGGCATGGCTTCATTTTACCAGGGGCATTAGATTAAGAACAGCTAAAGATTTGGTATAAGGGCATGGGACAGTGGGTGCACCAGTAGTCCAGCATGATGTACCTAAACCGGGCCACAAAGTGGTGATTTAGAGTTTGTTGCCCCGAGAAACAAACATCCAAGAAACATATCTGGGTTGGTCCCATTTTTGTTCACTCTATCCACTGACTCCTATGTTTTCTTGGAAATGGAGGCATGCCCCCAGCCTCTGCATCATAATGATGCATGCAGTCATCTTATCTGTGGATAGAAAATCTAGTCCTGGTCATACCACAGTGTACAATGTTTCCCCTATATTAACCTTTTTGACCAAGAGACCAGTTGGATGACCAGTCTGTACTACTTTCACCCCCTATCCTTCCTGTCTGTACCATGTCCGATGTACATACTAAATTCCCCCACCCCCACTTTATTTCTTGTTTGAACCAAGTACAAGATTTGACTCCATGAAGTAGCTTTACCTCTAACAATAGAAGAAAAAAGTAAGTGTCGTTGGACCGTCTGATTGAGAGGGGCTAAGAGGTAGAAAATGATTCACATGCAGCGACGTCGCGAGCTGGGGAAGTAGAGCTAGGGCGGTTTCGAAGGAAGATATACCTGAAGGTTGTCGTGATGTGGATAGGTGGGCGGCGGGAGGCCAGATCCACCCACACCAGGGCAACGATGAAGGGTTTGGAGGACCTCCCACGCCGGCGCTCGGCCAGAGATAACGGTGCGGCCGGCAGTGGGTCTCCTCCCTCGCTGTCGACGATGGCCTAAACGCTGCCCCTCCTCCCCTTCATCGGCGGAGGGGGATAGGTCCAGATCTGTAACCAGCGGTGAGGATAGAAAGATAGTGTTTTTTGAAGGGAGAAATGCAGTGTTACCACCACTATCTTGTTTAGATCTGGAGAGGATGAGAGTGTGTGAATAGATCAACCCTAGAAGGCAAGCGCGGAGGCTCCGGCCTATATATACGTAGTGGGGTAGTTTTTCTTTTTCACTCCATCAAAACAATCTTTTAAAATTGTGTACGTGCCAGGTCGCCGTTTTTTTAGTTGTTGATTGTTTTTTGAGATAGCTACCCGCTTATTCCAAGTGGTGTTATGGTGTGCCAGGTCGCACTTTGTATTGTTCAAGTCTGGTACAAGAACCTCCATTAAATGAACAACCACCCCCTTCATAAAATTTGTGAACAAGCCCACGGCTAAAATTATCGGAAACGTTGGCTGCCCCAACATGCATTATTATTTATATTTTCTATGTGTTAGTATCCTCAAAACAAAATGTGACAGTACAATATTTATTGGGCCCCTTTGTAATTGGTGCTAAACTTTGACCAAAGATTTAACTAACAAAATGTTAGTGCATGTTAACAAAAATTATATCGTTTGATTTGTATTTGAACATAGTTTTCAATTATGTAAATTTTTTGTGACATGCATGAACATTTGGTTAGTTAAATTTATAGTCAAAATTTGGCAAGGTGCATTGAATCAACACATGCAAGTATCAAAAGGAGAGTCATGGCATTCACGCATGTGTTGTAATTAATGCATCGGTAAACGCAAATTATTGAAATATATTGAATGCATTGCATTGATGTGTCGCTTCAACTCATAAAACAAGAAGATTGATTACTACAACACCCTCTCGCCTTAACCGCACCTGCCTTCGGCTGCATGACAGGTGGGCCACCCACCTGTTGGCACCACCTGTCATACACGCAAAGGCAAGAGCAGTAAGTCAATGAAGCTGCGTCCCTCCCTCGCCCATGAGCATGGTGGCTGGCAGGACTAGGAGAAGCTTTCGTTCGCTACACGCTCTCCCTCCCGCACGCGGTGGACATGCAGCAGTTCAATCGGTGTCAGATGGCCAGAAGCATACTGTAGTACTCCTCCACTACAGTAGTACTCCATCATTGTTCGATTTCCCAAAAGGTGAAGAGCCAAGCACAGCCCGGACGCTCGTGTGGCAGTTTCATGTGTAGAGTATTCTACGATAGCGTGTATCGTGCATGTAAGCTTAAAATCATTGGGGCCGGCTCCATGCTTTTTTTATTAAAATAATCTTCTGGCCCTACCTGTCATCCTGGTGATTGTAGTTTGCACGCTCATCTGGTCAAGACAGGAATATGTATTTAATTTGTGGTGGGGTAAATGTTAGAGGTTGCAGCAACTATATTGTAAACTGTGGGTCTTTCAGCCAAGTTTAGAGGCAACCATGTGGGGCCAGTGTTATGATGTGTCACGTCAACTCGTATAACGAGGAGAAGCTTGATTTTACTACTACATGCCTTCTCCCTCGCCCATGCGCGCGGTGGCTCGCAGACGAGGACAGGCTTTTGCTTAGGCTGGTCGTAATGGAATACTAGTATCATGCATATGATACTAGTGTATGATACTACACATCTGTAGTGCATAGTATCATATGTTAGTATCATCGATGACTTCATTTATTAGCATGCATGACACATAGTAGCACAACATTTAATATGATATGGTATCATGATATGATACTCAACCCTCTCCTTCTTCATTTACTTCTATGCCACCTCATCAAATTTGCCTAGTTGGCATGCATGATACTCCCTCTGTTCCTAAATATTTGTCTTTTTAGATATTTCAAATGGACTACCACATACGAATGTATATATACATATTTTAGAGTGTAGATTCACTCATTTTGCTCCCTATGTAGTCACTTGTTGAAATCTCTAGAAAGATAAATATTTAGGAATGGAGGGAGTACTACCGATGATACTCCCATTACAACTAGCCTTATAGAGTACTACAACAAGCTATCCCTCGCGCACGCGGTGGACGGACATGCAGCAGTGGATTCATTACTGTAGAAGTAGTAGTAACATAATTGTTTGTCTTCTCGAAGAGGCAAAGAGCCAAGCGCAACCCGAACGTGGCAGTTGCGAACGCTCGCCACAGTGTGTTTGGTTGCATTCTCATCTCAGCATAGTTGTTCCCTCTTCGTGCATGCTCATCCCAGCACCCCTCTTCATGCATGCTCTTCTCATGCATGCTCCTAGTTTATTTGTGTTAAGCTAGTGTGGACTCATGCACCCTTCATACAACCTACCAAACACCCAAAAGTGGGTCGAGAAGGGCTTGGAGCACGCATAGAGCCAGGCTCTCGCATGAGACAAAATTGCTATTTGAGCCCACTATTGTAGTACTACTTGCTAGTAGAGCCCTGTAAAACGGAAAGGAGTATTTGCCTTTCTAGAGATTTCAACAAGTGCCTAGACTACACCCTAAATGAGTAGTACTAGAGCAAAATGAGTGAATCTACACCGTAAATAAATGCGTAGTTCTCTTGTTTTCCTCTCCGCCTTGGTCACAGTGCACAATATTGAGTACTCCTATATGACTAGCCACTCTATCTACATGCGGGACATTAAAGCATCCGGGCCCGCGTGCCATCCACCAAATCACAGCGAGGTGCTATAGTCGAGACTCACCGGTCACCCTGTTGTGGCCGTCATGACCCATCATATCATAAAACCCACACCTTTAACAGCAGTGGTAAAGTGGCCTCGAAGAGGCCTCGAAGTTGGACTGGATGAAGCAACCATCATTTCACTGGAATGCTCGTTGAAGCCCTTTCTCCCCTTTCTTGAAGAAAACCTCACTCCAGGCTACTCACTTCTGCCATTTTTCTTCTGTACCAACCGTGCTACTATATTTTCATTCCAAGAATCTTCTTTTTGTGAAGCACCGATCGATTGTCACAGCCTATTCTTTTCCCGTTTTCATTGCGATTGTGGTTTCATTTTGATTGCTTTTTGTTTGTCAGTTCATTGATGGATCCTGGAGCACTAGGCAAAGAGTTGCTGGCGGACAACCCACTGGAGACAGCGCTCTCCAGGTAGCGAGCACCAGCCAACGAGTTGACCATGTTGGTGGGCCAACCCATGGAGACGAAGAACTCTAAGAAATAAGCACTGGCCAAAGAGTTGACGCCGTTGGCGGACGAATTCCTCAAAGAAAGTTGGAAGAATACCAAGGGCCCCACCGTGCCTACCCCAGAAACTCTAATGGCCACCTATGCGAGGCTCAAGGCCGAATTTGAGGAGATGTCGCCGTTGAGAAGCAGTATTCCCTTGGCAAGGTGATGGCCCCCATCGAGAACGAGGAGATGGCCCCCGGAGGGATGGGATCCCCCGGTGAGCTGCACAAGGTAAAAAATAATGGTTTACCATAGTTGTGGTTTTTGATTATTTGCAATGTGCTTGCTAATATGTTAGGGTTGTGCAGGTGCCGGTGGACGTCCTTGATGATTCCGATGTCGCGGCACGTCCTGTGGACAACGCCCCAGAGATCGTTTTTTATGTCGCTCTCCGTCGTGTTGACATCACCCCGGAGATCGATTCCGATGCCGCTGTCCATCCTGTGGACATCGCCCCAGAGATCGATTCCGATGTCGCGGTGGACATCACCCCAGAGATTAATTCCCATGCCATTGTTCGTGCTATGGTCATTCCCTTAGAGATCGATGACAAGAAATAGTTGGTTGCGCTAATCCTTCAGGGTAGTTTATATTGTGTTTAATTACCAGAACGATGCGTGTTACCAAACCATCTTAGGGCTAGTGCCCTATCATGTGTGGGCGGTACTTGCTACTTTTGTTTGATAGTGAATCATGCGAACCCTCTACGAGTTGTGGAAACAGATGTATCCTCACCAACTTTCGATGTAATATATGGCATGCTTAGATGTAAGTTTGAACTGTTTATCATATCAGTGGGGCTTGTTTGATGATTCTTGGTGTTAGTAGGTTAGCTACTATGCGAGCTTTAGTACTTGCAAAACACTTACCAAAGAGAAACGTTGGGGCTGATGATCCGTCATCGATCGGCCAATAGCCCAAGCTCCTAAAATTGTAGGCTTAGCGATTGATGAGACAATAGTCGACACGGATACATTCAGGCCTCATTTGGTTCATAGGGTAGGAAAATCGTAGCAAAAGTACAGAGACGTATAACACAATATCATAGCAGTACTGAGACATACTCCCTTCGTTCCAAAATAGATGACTCAACTTTGTACTACTAACTTTGAAATGCAGGGAGTACAAATCCTAGGCAGGCTAGTTTGGCCTAGTGGGTTTCAGTGATATGATGTGGTACAGTGCCGTCCAATCTTCGCGTGTGGTAGCAGTACTGCGGGTACAGTAAGTTTTCTTGAAGAAGCAGAATTCCATGAAGTCATGATGGTTCCTTCGTCCGACCAACTTATAGTGGGAAAGGTTGGTCCTGCGCTACGACCGGGGTGGACCAGGATAATTTTGTGCATGGCAGGTGGACCAGGATGGTCAACGTCCCACATGTCGGCGAATGAAAGTATTCTTTCCTATATAGTGGACGAGCAACGAGTATTCATTGCTTATTTTGGATGAAAGCTATTGTCTCCACTACTACGACAGAGGAGTGTGAAACACGGCAGCCCAGTGAACTTGGCATGTGCACCACTCCCTCCTTCCTCATGTAATACTACCGTAATGTTGACTATAAGGTTGGCTATAAGGTTACAAATTTTTCTCACTTCCTCTCTATCTATTTCCTCTCAAATGTTTTTTACCTTTCTTTTTTATACACAATTGTTTTTTATGCCTCTCTTTTCTAGAATTAGTTTTTTTATACCTAGGAGCACGTGTAGAGACGGGCTCCTGTAGATCCCACTCCTTAACTTTGTCAATGCCTCTCTCTCCTCCACATAAGTAGGCTTAGGGCATGTACAATGGTTCTATTGTAGGGATGCCACAGAGCATAAATGATGAGGTGGAGGAAAGAGAAATCATAAGAAAAGGCTTGTCTTCTCTTATTTAAGAGAAGACAAGAGATGATCTCTTAGCACAATATGTTTCACCATGTTTTTAGGAATAACTAGTTATTGAAGATAAGACTAAGAGATGATCCATTGTACACATGTTTTTTTGTCATCTCTAAATTACATGCAAGACTTATGATAAGACTATCTTATCAACCATTGTACATGCCCTTATAGCCCAGAATTTTACTGGTACTACTTGCTATGAATGCGGGCAGCTGGCGTCTGAGGGGGGAGCACACGCGGGGAGGTGGTGGGGTGAGGGGGGGTTCTGGTGGGCCAGGGCCGTCAGAAGCGGGCTTGGAAGCAGTCCGGACTCCCGCATGGCCCACCTCACATTATCACCATATATTTCTTGGAGTCCGTCCGCGGCCGGCGGGCGATCTCTTCTCTCTCCCCCGTCTCTCTCTCCTCAGCCGACGCCCGCCGAGCGATTAGATTTCAGCTATCGACGGTTTATTCAATTGCAGTCCCACATGTCAGTGAAAATGCAAGACAACGCGTGTCCCCTCTGCTGAGCGGCGTGCGAGCCGGACTGTTGGGGGTGCGATGCGAACGCGACGCGTACGAATCGTAAGTGTGCCGCCTTTTCCTTTTGAACTTGCAGAGCGTAACATCTTCATGCGATCGATCGATAGAAATCCAGAACAAAATGATGAGGGCAGTGCTTTCCCGTGCGGTAGGCGGGCTAGTTTGAGTGATATGACGTGCTACAATGCCTTCCATCTGCTCCATTTTTATGTAAGCAAGAGTCTACACTCTTAAGTGGGAGGAGTACGAAACACGGCGGATCTGATCTTGATCGACGGATAACTGTGCCCTGCCAAATAATGGAGCACTCTTAGCGATTATAGCATGATAGTTAGGGCATCTCCAGCGCTGGCCCTCAAATTTACACCGGCATCTGTCCGAGGACACTGATGGATGCCATCCAATGCTGCCCGCATACCTTTTTACAACTATATGAACTAGTCGGACCAAATTCGTGCAAACAAAGAAAATTTCAAATTAACCGGATGAAATTCATTACATTTCGAAAAAAATCCTATAAATTGGACGAAATTCATTACATATTTTGCACAAACCGTACTAAAACCTACTGTAAACCTAATCTAAACGATCGTCGGCTCCCGACCACTATGTCCGGCCATGAACCCGAGAATGCCGGCCATTGCCTTTGCCTCCTCCTCGTCCGCCTCGATAACCTCCTCCTCATCTGCCTCGATAACCTCCTCCTCCGTAGCACAAGGTTCTGAAGATTTCCGTCTCCACGTCGCCGTCAAGCGGCTAATCGGCCTCTGATATTTATCCCACCAACCTTGGCGTCGATTGAGTGGAGGAGCGGCGGCCTTCCTGGGACCAGAGCGGCGGCGACCTACCGTTTACTACTCTTCCTTGCTGCTGGCTGCGCCCGCACACGTGCGCCAGCTTCGTGGTCGTGGCGGCGGAGGGCGGCCGGGGGGGAGGAGTCGGCGGTCTCCTTCATCTGCTCCTGTGACAGTACGTCCAAGAGAGCTTTGGAGCACGCCCGGAGCGGAGCCGCCGATGTCCTTCGTCTACTCCTGCGACAGTACATCCAAGAGATCTTTAGAGCTCCAGGAGGACATGGTTGGAGTGGTGCCGACAGAAGGAAGGGACAGGAGGAAAATGAGTGTGGGTCTTTGGATATGGCTGGGAGCTGGGGCTCAAGTTAATATAGCGGGCGAATGGCAATGAGGCGCGGCAGATGGATGGACGGCTGGCGCCGGAGTAGGTTCGTCGGTTGCCGAATGTCATTAATGTGGGAAGCGGACGGAAGGATGGCCGTGGTGTCGTTAACGCGGAACAGTCGCTTGCACCGGGATGCTGCACGGGTGGCGCTCTCTCGGCCGTCGCGCTGCTGCAATGCCGGCACCAGTGACAGGTCGCGCCGGGCGTGAATGCGGACGCTGCTTCAGTGACTTAACCGTAGGTGCGTTGGATCACTGACATGTGGGCCCAATGGGCATCTGGCCCGCATGTCAGTGACACACCAATTGCGCCTGCAGTTAAGTCCGGTGAATGAGGCATTGACGTTCTGGAGAGACGGTGACCGTTTCAGGCGGGAAGCACGCGCTAGCGATGGAAGGGGTTTCAGTAGGCCAGGGCGGTCAGACGCTGGCGTGGTGGTAAAATGTGAACTCATGGATGACGAGCCTTTGAAGCGTATGCGGCACGTATTGACAACCAGGCATCCATGCAACCGCTCTTGTCGCTAGCTAGCCTTCGACGACCACCATTAGACACCACACAACCATGCATAACTTACAAATAATGGATGAATCGATCAGACACACACTCATGTGCAGTGGCACTATGATCGGTTGCTCACGATAGTACATACTCCGTACCAAAGTACCCTCTCTAGCTAGGTTGTTTTATAGATTGTCATTGTGATGGATGATATACATGAGCAAGGTGCCGGGTCACGAGTATGACCGTTGGTGTTGAGCTAGGTGAATACATGCTCGATGTTCGCGGAGGCCTCCAGCAAACGTCTAAACAGTAATGTCAGGCACCGCCGGGGTGCGCACGTGATGGGCTCGCCGTTTGTGTTGCGCCATGAGTAGGACTTTGATTGAGAGGGTGACCTGCATGCATTAGCATGGTTTGACAGTGTGAGCGTGAGTGTCTACATGCGTACATGCTACTTGCCTCTATGGACGGTGTGCGCTAATGTGTGCATCACGTATAATATAAAAAAATCCATTTGTGTATTTAACGCAAAGTATTTCATTTTCATTTGGCTGACAAGTGTGTGTTGCAGCGACGAGTCCCTGGTCTGATTCCTCACATACGCATAATTTTGGTTTTTATTTCTTTCTCCACCGACAGGTAGGCCCGCATAGATAGAAAGATAAAGAACACGAGCTGATGAGGCGCATGCGGACTGTTTGACTGGTCAACCAGACAAATACGGAGCTATACGCTGAGCCAGTGACCGTATAATCATCATATCTCATATACAATGATCAAAGTGAGCTATCAAGACAAGTTTGATGACCGCCAATGCATTTTACTCGGTAATAAATGACCAGGATTGAAGGGGAATCCAAATTTCCTTTGTCTTCTGTCCTTGAGCTCTTGACAAACCAATGCACTATACGGTTGTCCGGCCACTCCACCCCAAAGCTGTCACCAAGTGTTGTTCATGCCAGCGTGCCGCACACTAACCGGTAAGGAAGCGATGGCATCCCGCCACGCCGAGTTCCTCGTCGCCCATGACCGCACACAGAATGGTAGGGAAGCGATGGCATCCCGCCGTGCCAAGTTCATCGCCGCTCGCGAACTCACACCTATGTGGGCGGAATTTGAAGCTGCCAAGGCCGAATGGGGCGGTGGAGCAAGAGGCGGCCAAAGCCGCACAGAGGGAGCAGAAAAGTCAGAAAGCACTCAAGAAAAGAGAGGCCCGCCGCCGCAAGACAGAAGAGGATGCATGCGCTGCTGCGGAGAGGTTGGCGGAGATCCAAGCACGGTGGGGTGTCGCCGGGAAGGAGAACGACGGCGTCTGACCAGCATGTGAGGAGTATTAGTACTAGTAGTTAGTGTGTGTGTGTCTGTGTCGCCCGTACATTTGTTTAATTAATTACGAGCATGTACTAGTACTAGTTACTACTGTAGTTTTTAGAGCAAATTACCAGTACATTAGCCTAGACTCAATGGAAAAATTCCTATGCATCAAATGGCATCTCTTTCTCTATAGGAATTGAGATGCATGTCATCTTACTTCCTATGATTTTCATATTCCTATAAAATTCCTATCCTATGAACCAAAGGAGGCCTCTGCTGGAGTAACTACTGTAGCTAGCAGTACTGCTGGTACAGTAGTTTTCTTCAAGAAGCGGAATTCAACGAAGTCATGTTGGTTCCTTCGTCTCAGCAACTTCACAGTGGGAAAGGATGGGCCTGTGATTTGACTGCTCATTAATAATTACTGAGGCGCGACGACCGGGGTGACTCTCCCTTGGAGTTCTGCGGGCATGGCAAGTGGACCAGGATGGTCGACGTCCCACATGTCGACGAACGGAAGTATTCTTTCCGATATCGAGGAGCAAGGAAACCGCGTGGTATAGTATCACTTCTGATTTATATTTATTTTTTATTTCTGGTGAATGCTAGCGTTTCAACTCTTACGATGAAGGAGTGCCAAACACAGTACGTGCTGGATGTCCCACATGTCAGCGAAAGGAGTGAGACATGAACAACGTGGTAGAGCGTCCCCACTTCTTCCACTTCTGGGTGAGAGACCACACGTAGTAGTACTAGTGGTATGAACTATACAAAGTGCGACCCGGAGAGAAAGACACGTCTAGTTGGAAGGTCTCGGGGCATACACGTAAACAAATATAAAACCTAATATGTGCCTCAATTAATATAGTAGTACTAGAGTACTTAGGCACGTACTCCATAACATCACCGGGCATTGCACGTACAACATTTAGTGGTACTAAGAGACAAATGCATATATGCCACGCATCTTCATACTATTTGTGCCTTTCTACTTCACTTACTGCGCTACATTACTCAGGTTCGTACGTCCGCTCCTGGATACATGTCAGTCTCGTAGTTCCAGTCCCACGTGTTCATCATAGATGGAACGATCCATAACTGTGGGCAACGGGAGTCCATATCATCGCAGTTAGTGTGGCTCCCCATGATGGAGACTCGTCCAAGCTGTGGCCAGCCTCGACGCGGAGCAGTCGCGTTCACTGGGAAGCGGCGCTCTCTCGGCCGTCGCACTGCTTCAAAGCCGGCGCCAGTGAGAGGTCGCCTCCGCTCTGGCTGGGCATTAATGCGGCACTGACGTTCCGGGGCGACGCTGACCGTTTCACGCGGGAAGCGCACACCGGCAAGGGAGGGGGTTGGGTCGGCCAGGGCGGTCAGACGCGGGCGTGGTGGTGGTATTGGTTTTGAACCGATTCAGGTGTAGTACAGGTAGTTTGCAAAACTACTCAATTATTGCACTCAGTTTCCTAAGAAAATGTGGTAAAAAAGTTACTCCACAGCCCGCTTCCCTTCTCCTTCCTCTTCCACCACCCACGCACGTCCACGGTCAGCGACCGGTCAACCCTTATATAGCAGTGCTAGCACAAAAAGATGCATGCATGACCACTAAAATTTCCAGATTAAAACGCCGCTCCGGCGGGAGTATGGCGTATGTCGTTACCTTCAGCCGGGCCATGGCTACCAGGCTACAGTGATCAGAGAAGAGGCGGCGGGAGGCGAATAAATGCAGCTACTTTTTGAGTCCGTCGTCTGGCTTAAATAAATGCGCACCATCACGTGTACCCGCGGGTGCACAAATTGTAACATTCGTGTCTACTTAAGTGGGTGTCACGTAACTGGTGTGTGTGAGAGATTCTGAGAGACAGAGTGCGTGTGTGCGACTCTACTCTTCGGACATGTACTCAACCTTTTGCATCGGGATATAAGTATAATGGTATTACACTTTAGCTAGTGATTTACGTGGCCATGTTAACGTGGTTGTGTAAAAAAAATGTCACTTCCTGCTCGTGATTTGTGTTATATAATTACTAGCAAGATGCTCATGCATTGCATGGAACATCAATATGCATTTTTTTACAAAACACCTGTTGTGATTGACCCATGCAGGAGTAATCCCATGTGTAAAAACTAATGATATCTCAAGAATTTTATCGGAAAATTGGTATCTCGACAATTTCATCGAAAAAAATGAAAGATGGGAGATAAGGTGAGGAGGAGTGGAGCATGGTGGTGACTGGTGGTCGGACTGGGCTGAGGCATGGGGATGGACGGCGCCGGCAGGCGGCAGCGGCCACCATGCTAGATTGTTCCAGAGACCTCCTTTTTTAATTGCTCAGCAATGAGGTTGTGGGAGATAAGGACGATGAACGAGGCAAGGCCTTGTTTGTAAATGTGGAGGGAGGTGCGGGTATCTTTTGTAAAATTTTCATAGTTTTCTTTCTATCCGTCAGATATAGATCGGACAGTCTATATTACAAGATGGCAGGTACACCATCATCACGAACTCATTTTTTTATAAGAGTAGAGAACATAAGTTTGCTAACTACTAAAGTAAAGTGGAATTTGTCCATGTTATACAAGTAAATTAAGGTGATTGCTTATCAGACGGGTAAGGTTGGGCGAAGGGTGGTAGGAACAAATGCTCCGCCTAGAGCATGTGTGTGTGAGATGGAGTCTTAGTGTGTGTGGGAGGGGGGTGGGTGCGTGTTTGTGTGTGTGTGTGTGGCGCGGGGTCCTCAGTGGTGGATGTAATTTAAGTGTGTGTGGCCTCATCATAGTGTATGGCAGAGGCCACCAACGAGGGGGTGCGAGAGAGAAAAGGCCTGTAGAGAGCGAAGAGAAGGTGTGTGCACGTGAGAGGAGTCGACATCGAGAGAACATGTTTGTTCGAGAGACACCGAGGAAGACTACTATATATCGATGGTGCATGTAGGCGGGAATTAAACGAAGGGATGGTCTTATTGGTTTCGGGGATATAGGGGAAGAGTGAGAGAGGGGGGTAGCTAGAAGGAGATTGTTAAGTGTGAGTGTGTGTTTTACCCATCCAGGAAGAAGTTATGTGCACAGAAGAACAGAACGATTCGATGTGGCGTTTGGGTTGAGGGTAATTAACTAGAGACATAGGAGACCTTGAACGTGCATGTGCGAGAGGTATACATGTATATGTGGGATGTGTGTGTGTGTGTGCGCGCGAGCATGATCGAGATAAAAGAAAGAAGACATAAGTCATAAGATCAACGATATGGGAGAGATCGGTATGACAATATGCATGCATGTGAGAGTGCAGGGAAGAAGGCTCGATAATTCCGCATGTGTTTTTTCTTTAAGAGATAGTGGCGTGGGCTGGAGCATGCATCTACCGCGAGCAGAGGGAGCGAGACACAACGATTGTGCAAAAGAGATCAACCTATAAATGCATGTATGGAGAGACATATATAGTGTGGGTGATAGGAAGCAAGAGTGCGTACGAGAAAGAAATGTTGACAGAGATAGAGATGCTAGCTAGAGGGACATCACCTAGTTTGAGTGTTGGAGATGACCGCCGGGTGGTTCAGAGGGTGAAGTTATGTGTGTGAGAGTGAAAGATAAAAAGAGGGCATTTGACTGCATGTAGAGAGAAACATATATAGTGTGCATGATAGGAAGCAAGAGTGAGGGAGAGAAAGAAGGTTGATGGAGAAACAGATAAATAGAAAGATAAAGATGCTAGCTAGTGTGTGTTAGAGATAGGAGTCGAGTGGATCAGGATGCTGAGTTATGTGTGTGGGTGTGAGAGAGATAGAGAGAGGGTGCATGTGAGTCACATACAAACAAATATGAGAGAGAAATGAGATCCCGAGAGACGGAGTTTTGTGTCTGCAAGAGAGAAAGATATTTCACAATGAGAGTGATAGCTAGAGAGACATATGAGGGAACACAAGATATCTCTAGGGAGAGAGAGTGTGTGTGTGAGCGACATAAAAGAGAGTGGTGGAGAGATATGAGACCCTGGGAGACAGAGTTTGTGTTTTTGTGTGAGAAAGAGATATTTAAGAGGAAGAGTCGTAGCTTCTCATATCTAAGGAGCGAAAGACATCTCTGTGTGAGAGGCGGTGTGCGAGTGGCACATAGGGGAATAGTAGAGGGAAATGAGACCCTGGGAGACGAAGTTTGTGTTTGTTTGAGAGAAAGAGATTTCACATGGAGAATCATAGTTAGAGACACATAGCAGGGAGCGAGATATACTTAGAGAGAGATAGAGTGATGAAGGTCGAGGGAGAGAGTACCTTCAGTGTGTTGCGAAGATAAAAGATCATTGTCGACATACATGTAGCACGAGAGATACCCGAGAGACGATGAACGCGTATAGGTCTAGAGAGATACTCCTATATAAGCATGAGTGGTAGCTATATGAGATGAATATCTGGATTAAAGGGGATTCAGATATTTTAACTCGAGATCACGACATCGATAATATCATAACGCAAATTGGTGTATCAAACATGCATATTCATTTGAATTTGGGGACACGTGTAATGTTATATAGTTTATCAATATTAGTGATCCATAGATTCTTTAATTAGAGACAATGCATGATTTATATTCAATTAATGTCTAAATGGGATTACACTATATGTTGCGTGTGTGAAACACATTATACATGTTTGAGAAGTAAAAAAACGCATGGAACACACATTAATTGGAGACAGTTAGCGAGGAATGCATACATTGGATTTCAACATAAAGTGGTTTCAAATATTTGGAAATCCAAATTAAGATGAATACAACCTTATGAATGTGAGATCATGCCATTTGTAAACCATATTTATGTATAAAGGGTGTTGTGCTTTTGAAAGTATATATAAAAAATGATGTATATAGAATTTTATTCCAATCGCAAATGGATCCTAGCCGAACAAAAATAGAATACAAACTGGATTCGAATTGAGTTGGCACGGTAAACGTGCACTCTTGCTCTGCAAAAATTTGAACGAAGCGGGGAAAGTCGCAGTAACCGCCTGAAACCAAAATCTGCGAGATGGAAATTACTGCCTATCCCTAACACGCAAAGCCTATTGGCTCGATTTCTATAGGTTTCGACAGGGGTAGGTTTGTAATTTCACTCAAACGTGACATAAACGCCTCTCACCCGGATTCATACACGGTGGGCGCCAAAACACAGTGTCTCCTCGGCCGAAGTCGACTCCCTCCCCGATTCATACATGGTGGGCGCCAAAAACAAACTCTCGTCAGCAAATATTCGGTGTATGCGAGAATACCGTCCTATTCCCAACCGACTAATATTGATGTGATGTAGGAAATTTTAAACGGGGGCTAATTTTGTAAATTTCCTCGCATTTGAGACAAGCGCACCCTGAAGACATGGTTCCCCCTTCCTCTCTCCCTCCATTTCCCCATTCGTACTCCGTGGGCGCCAAAACACCCTCTCCACCCCAGCATCCTCCGCTCGCCAACCTTTCCACCGCCGTCCTCCTCCACCATGCCGGAGCTGATACCCCGACACCGTCGTCCATTACAAGAGATCAACCTCTCTCATCCACGGCTTCAGACCAGGATCCTTGCATCCCGTCCTCTCGCTTCATCCCCGTCGTCGTCCACCTTGCCGGCGCCGCTCCTACGACCGTCTCGTCCACCGCCCCGCCGACACCATCTACCCTCCTAGATCTGCTTCCACGCCGCCGACAGCCATCACTACCGCAGCACCGGCAAATTCTCAGCTGATGCATACATGGCGCCGCACTAGAGGCGGTACTCTTTCGTATCTGCTCAACTTATTTATCGCAACAAGAAAATAGATCACCACTGCTTTACTCTGATTTCTTGTCCATCACTTACTTGTTAGTTGAAAGCAAACATTAATTGCGATGTTGCCTTTGTCCAGTTTGCACCTTCAGATCCGCCATGGCACGCTCATAACTATACTCGCAATGCTTATGGTCTTCCCCTTTTATATTCCACACTAGTTAAATGACAGTAGACTAAATTTCAAAATTGGGTCAGTCGATTTTTGAGAGCTCGCCGGAGTTTGCCGGTGCGAAGGAAGGGGCTCGGGTGGGGACGGTGGTTGTGGGGGGCAATGGTGGGGCCTCGTCAAACAAAGAAAACTCGATGCGGGTGGGGGCGGGGTGGGGGTGGGGGTGGTGGAGGAACACAGGCGGTGGGGGCCGGTGGTTCGGCCGGCGGCCCGTGTGGTGTTCTGTATGGGAAGAATCAGAGACGAGGAACAAGAAGGGTTAGGAGACGTAGGATCTTCATCCAACCTCCTGAAATAGTCGACTGACCCAAATGACAAAAGTCAGGCGACTTGCATGCAGACATTCAGAATATGTTTCCTCTTCTGTTCTTTAACATGTTCCTCTTCTGTTCTTCTTTAGTAAGCAGAGTATGTTCCTTGTCAGGAAGGGGAGCAGGGACATCTGCAGTCGACACCTCTATTGGGCCGGTTCTGCTAAATGATTTCGCACTTCGATTTGGTCTGCCATAATACCCCGGAAATGGTGGGAGCTGCGTGGTCTTTGATAGACTAAACTGATAGTAACAGCTGCGCGCCTTCAGATGAATAGAGCTGGCCTGTAGGTGATCGATAGGCTGCATATTCGTTGCGGCAAAACCCTATGTTTTCCAGCCAGTTCCGCTTTCCCGATTTATTTAAGGTGGTTATGGTGTACCCCTATTATCTACACTACGATCTGCCTACTGGCTCTGCGCTCTCGTTATCATGGTTTGGCAATAAACTTTCTCTACGGAATGTTATGAACCTATCGTCTGCCAACTATCCTTACATCTGGGGCCCCCAATAGGGAGCTTATTTTTTTGTGCAGTTGTGCCAGATTATATTAATCTACTCACCATATTACAGCACACATGGGCTCTCTCATCAGAATCCAGTGATAGCACACAAGGGTTTATAGGGAGCCTCTATTATATTACAATATCCTCTGAATTACAAAGGTAATCTCACTACTATTTTTGTTTTCATGCTTTACAGATATTGTACGTAATCACAATGAATATAAGAATGCGCACATCAGAAGAATATTGCAGAACAGTTCAATGGGTAACAAACTTGGCATCAAGGGATTGAGGTCAATTGTGGATGCAAGGAAACCCACATGCTCCCGACATATAGATTCGTATTCAGAATATGATCCTAATGACTATTCTGAGCTCAAGGATTCAAAGGCAGATGGCCTATCCTGTTCACCCAATAAGGTGCCTTTTCTAATTTGGCAAGGTTTTATTGGTTGCACATATCTTGCATAAGGTGTCTTGCATTTCTTTTGCTTTGTTGCACCGCCATCTACTTAGTTTACTCATGATATATGGGGAGATTCCATGCCCATCCATTATCAACACCTATTCCATTTGTCGTTATACCATGTTTGTCCATTCAAATGTTCTTCTTGTGTTTCAGACATCCAAAAGGAAGAGGGTGATTGCAGCACCTGAAGGAGTACAAGCAAAGTCCTTGAAAAAGGTGGTGCTACCGGAGAAATCACATAGCACCCGACGTATATTGGCGATAGAATAAGCGCCACAAAACCTAGGATGTCGCAACTATGCTGGTCGCTGCTTTGCTCTTGTGAATACCTATTGTCCTATCGTTGTCCTTACATTCATACCTGGTGGATTGTGTGAAATCATTGTGCATTATAGCCTGCTTATCCACTACTCGCTCCAAATTATCATATTTATATTAATGCTTAAATTAATGTAGAATAAACCCAATGCCTATGAAGAAATTTAGTTCTGCATTGTTCTTGTAAGTATCTGTTGTCCTTCATCACTGTACTCATATTTGTCAGGTACTTCTTCATGTACACTTTGCAGCTTATTTTCCCTTGTCCTCCATTTTTCTACACATCAGATCTACATTTACTCTAGCCAAATATTGAATAAAACCAATGTTACTGAAGAAGTTTAGCTCCGCATTGCTCTTGTCAGTGCCTTCTGCCTGTATGCTGTATTTACATTTGTACTCTGCATAAGTTAAATAATCGCCATTTGTTGCTATATTTTCACATCTATATTTACTCTTAACAAAATGTAGAATAAAGGCAATACTCTTGGAGAAGAGTGTGTGGTAAACTTCTTGAATCCCCCCCATCAATATGGACAAAAACTTTATAGAGCCTGTCTTCACTACTAATGTAAGTTTGTCCTCCTCGAGCCTTCAAAATTTGTTGTTTATATTTGGATACCTATGAGTGCAAATGATGTTTATTTCTGTCGTATGCATCAAATTGCTTGTTCAAAGTTTATAAAGTAGAAGTACATAAACATAAGTTTGTCCTTCTCAATTTCAGTCTTTAGCTTTACAATCTAGTTCCTTATTCGTACCATGTAAATTAAACTAAACATACCAAGTTATCTTCTTTAGGACTATGTGTCTGCTTGTGTTCTTGATCTGTAATCCAGTGGTATGGTGATACTACCAACTACAACACAATGTCATATCCTGCTATGTCTCAACTATGAACAATGCCATATTATATTAATGTTATTTAAATCGTCTCTCTTTATTTACCAATCTAAAATGGTATAAATTGACAGTGCACTCACCATTCATGATTATACGTTGTTTAGAACTACATCTATGCTTGTGTTCTTGATCTATAATCCAGTGGTCTGGTGAAGCTGGCCGCTCCTGCACAATGCCATTTCCTGCCGTCTTAACTATGAACAATGCCTATTATGTTAATGCTATTTTAAACCGTGTCTCTTTATTTCTGAGAAATAAATGAGATTAATTGACAGCATTGATACTTATACGTGCAAAACCTGTTATCTACCTACTTGTTTCTCTTTCAGGGTGATAACACTGCTGCTAGGAAGAATTGCCACAATGATAGTGAGACGAACCCATTGTTTGTCCCTCTAACACATATTCTAGAGGAGAAGGAAACACATATTGAGGGTAGGGATACAACCACAAAGTCACATCTTAATGTAGTGTCAAACTTACGCAGTGACACAAGCTCGATGAAGTCGCTGCCAGAATCTGTTCGACTTCTTCAGTCTGAAATTCTAGCAGAAATACATGCTTCCGCTCAAATACGACTGGAACTCCAATCTCTATGCAAGATTAACCGTAAGTACAGGACATTTATTGATGCTATGCAGCTTAAGTTGGTGGATATGAGCACCAAAGAAGTGCGGTCCCATCAGCTTGCTAAGCTGCTTGCACTGCAGCTCCTGGGCCGGGCTAACCTTTCCTGAACTGCATTGAAGTGCTGTCGGTTCTGTCTATTATTTTGTCCGCCTGTTAACTTCCACTGGTGGCGACCTGCCCAGTTTATGTAATCTACTGTCTGGTTGGCCTTTATTATCATTGGCGGCGAACTTTGATGCCGAGGGGATGTAATATGCTGTAATTTCTTTGCCGTATAGTCTAGGTTTATTATTGGTCGATATGCTGTAATTTATGCCAGAAGATTCAGTGGATCCCAGTGTTGTCGGTCTTCAGGCCAGCCCGTTACTCATATGGGCCAAAACCTGGGCCTATAATCATCTTGGGCCATTAGCAGGTATAAACCTATAGTTGTTTCCCGCCTTTAACAGGCCGATTAAAGTTCTGTCCAGCTGGGCGAGAGACTACCATGTGTTGTTAACAGGCTAAAACCTAGATTGGGCTAGCGTTGAGCTGAAAAATTCATGGGCCAATACAGGCTGAAATTGCCTAAGGCCCATGTTTGGCCCAAATAGGACGAGCAGTTAAGAGGCCAAAATATATCTCAGGCATGTTTGGCCCAATAAAATTATGGACTTTAAACAAGCCGGTATCTACGCGGTCCATAGGCCTAAAAGTGTCACGGGCCATTATCAGATGGGCTATAAGCAGGCCGGATTCAACGCGGGCTGTAATTAGGCCCAACTTTTACACGGGCCATTAACAGGCCGATAGGCCAGTTGGGCTGAAATTTATCCATGAAGACTACGGGCCGTTAAGAGGCCTAAAGTTACTTCGGACAAGAAATAGCCCAGTTTCTGCATGGGCCGTTAAATGGCCTAAAGTTAAACCGGGCCGACAACATCCCAGATGCACCATGGGCCTCTAACTGGCCGAAACTATTATCGGGCCGAACTGGTAAACGGGCATTTAACAGGCTAAAATACAAACATGTCTTAGTATGGGCCCAAAAGAACAGTGGCCTGTTAACGAGCCTGATCCAATATGGGCTGTATTTTGGCCCAAAACACGGCAGGCTGTGAACGGGCCTGATCTGGTATGGGCCTCAATTTGACTCAAAACATGGCAGGCTGTTAACGGGCCAGCCCACTAGTGTCTGAAAAAACATGGTGGGCCTTTAGCTGGGCTGGCCTTTTCACCGGAATGGGCCTCTGTTGGGCCGTGCCATGTGTTGATGTATCATAGGCGCCTCCTATCCAATGAGTGAATGACATCTGTCTGAATGTTGAGCCAACACGTGTTTCCTCCGGCCAATGAGAATTTTACACGTGGAAAATCCCCATTGGTCCGGGCTGTTAACGGGTTATCGTATCCAAAACCAGACCTGATAGCTTAACGACGACCCGTTACGGTCGATGCCACATGTCGGTCACCCTTGACGAAAGCACTTCTATGACGCGCGATTTACGTCATGGAAGTGGACACTTCCGTGATGATAATCTTGGTAATGTCATGGAACACTTGTACGACAGCACAGGTATGACTATCTTGATTCTGTCATAAAATTGTCATGGATGTACATGCATGATAGAAAATGTCACCTACTGTGACAAACATGTATCATCACGGAAGTGTATTTTTTTGTAGTGTACTACAGTGGCAAACGACCTCCGGAGGAGAGGTGTTCTTGGGCTCGAGTGAGCTGGTGGCTGAGAGGATGATCTGAATGATCCGTCCCCTTCTACAGTGGTGGCTAGGTCCTATTTATAGTGGCATTGGTCCTCCTCCCAAATATAGACGGGAAGGGATCCCACAACGGCTGAATTTAAAGGGAGACAAAAAGTACAAGCTATCCTGACAAAAGTAGTCTTCCCTGCAAAAGCCTCTGGTCGTGACGCTGTGGTGGGCTCGGCGATGACCTCTGTCCTGCCGTCCTGGCGGTCTTGGTCTTGTTGCACGGGAATGGAAACCTTTGGCTAATTCCTCAGGACTCCGCGCCTGCGCTTGCCTCCCTAGCACCAAAGAGGAAACTAGTACACTGCGCCCGCTGGCGCCCGCCTGGCCTTGGTCCTCATGCCTCACGTCATCTTGACCTCGTGAGGTGAGGCTTGCATAGAAATCTCGCTCCTCGGGAGCCAGCCTGAAGAGGCCGCCCCTCATGGAGGTCTTGGTGTCGTCCTCCTCGCGAGGCTTGGCCCCTCGCGAGGGTCTTGAGTTTTTGATGCTGAAGCTGGGTCGTAACAGGCCATCGGTGAAGCCATGCCATGGGCCGCAAGCAGGCAAGTTTGGGTAACCCCATTCCCAAAACACCGACCCCCCCCCCCACTAATGAGGACATCGCAAGCATGGGCACCAAACCACCAATTATCAATGGTCAAATCACAAGAAGTCGCGCAATGCAAATACGTGATCAGGTGAACGCTAACTTAAGTCTATCATTTGACATTGAAAACATGGTTGTACTTTCACCTCCTTTGTTTTTGGTTGAACTTAGGTGCGATATCAAAGAAGGCCAAAAACATTTCAGTCTGTGCAAAACAATGTTTTATGGCGAAGAAACAAAGTTAGGAACTCATGAAGAAATGAGTTGTCTACTGAAGAAACATTTTTCCGATTTTGACGAAACAATGTTTTGCACGAGTTTGGATATCCCGACTTGCGAAAGGTTCCCAAAACTCGAGTTTGCTGCTGAAGGAAACATTGTTCAACTGTAGTGAACAATGTTTGGTCGGGAACTGCCAGCCACCTCCAACGAGAGTTTTCCAGGAGCTACGTCATTAAGTCTCTAAGCCATTTAGTCAAACCAAAGCTAGTTCTCTTTCACACCTATCCAGGGGGGGTTGTCCCGATTATAAATAGGCTAGCTCTTCCCTTCGTTGGGAACTTTTGCTATTTCTATCAAAGACCAAAGACATAGACTCCTCCTGATATTGGAGAGCTCTTTTTACCCATATTCCCATGATTCCTTGAGAAATTGCTCCTAATTCGTGCTCCACGACTAGATCGTGTTGTGTGGGTTAGAGTTTGTGGTTTCCCTTGTGGATTGCTACTATCCCATGCTCCACGACTTGAGCGTGGTTGTGTGGGGTAGTATTGCGGGTTGTGGATCGGCGAATGTTCGGCTTGCAAGCTTCGGTGAGCATCCTCCTCGTCGGGTCATAATCTCTTATTTTCCTTTTTCCGGCTGCTTGCAGCTAGTTATCCACATCCATTTTTCGATCCTACACCATGAAGATCGGACCTCCCCTTGAACACCCTCTGCTCTGAACACGGTGTCGTATCATCTGGTATTCAGAGAAGAAGGTTTACACGGTAGGATCTGTATATTTCTTGCTAGATCTATCCTTTTTAGTTTGGTTTTCCCCGTCCTAGAGTCAAAAGCCAAAAAGCCACCAAAAAATCCAAGCCTTTGTTGCTGAGGTCTAGTTGTTTGCTTTCCTCTTTGTGTTTGCACCAAGTTTAATCCAAAGTTGCTGCTATTTTTCCTTGTGTATTGTTGTTGGATCTATTGTGTTGCAAAAAAGAGCGAAAAAGTGAAAAAAAAATAGAAGAGAAAGTGTTGAGCAAGTGTGCAATCATATTCAGTTTGGTGAGAAATTTCAAAACTTGTAGTGGCAAGTGTTGTAGCCCAAACAAGGTGCAAGGATCTACAAATTTTTCTTGTTCATTTGGTTCGCATCGATTGGATCTCAGCACTAGCCCTCCCCATTTCACCCCACCCAGATCCACCTAGAAACAGCCAGCTTCCTTCCTTTCATTCGCCCGTCCACTCCTGATTTTCTACGACCGCACAGCCGCCAAGGAATCATTAGAATTTGGGTAAGCAAGAAGGTGAGCTGAGTGTTTTCCACATATATTTTTCTTTTGTCCACTTGTTTCCGAGAGTTAACATGACAGGATCCAACTCGAGTGTATATGGACATCAACATCTGGATGATGATCTCTCAAAATCTCGCGCAGCACTTGGTGAAATCATTGAGGAGAGTATTACCGCAACTATGCGAAGGATGTTCGGAAGCCGTCTTCCTATCGTAGGTAATGGGGATCAACATCAACACAACCCCTCTGCCTTGCTGGCCGCAGATGATCGACGCCGTCAAGGAAACGAGGATCGCCATGATGGTCGTGGAAGAGCGGTAGGAGCTGCTGCCAACATCGCCCCAGTTGTTCGTGTTCAACGGAGGCATGGCAACTTTGCTGCCCCCCATCAGGGTGGGCTGCATGGAGGAGAAGCTCACGGGTGAGGCCATAACCCCCGCTGGTTTGCCACTGATCACCAGCGACGAGCAGCACATGATGGTGATGCCCTCTCCCTTGATGATTGAGGGAGTCCCGGATTAGGGGGTCCTCGGACAGCTGGACTATATACTTTGGCCGGACTGCTGGACTATGAAGATACAAGATTGAACACTTCGTCCCGTGTATGGGTGGGACTCTCCTTTGCGTGTAAGGCAAGCTTGGCGATTGGGATATGTAGATCTCCTTCTCTGTAACCGACTCTGTTTAACCCTAGCCCCCTCCGGTGTCTATATAAACCGGAGGGTTTAGTCCGTAGGACAACAAGAATCATAATCATAGGCTAGCTTCTAGGGTTTAGCCTCTACGATCTCGTGGTAGATCAACTCTTGTAATACTCATATCATCAAGATCAATCAAGCAGGAAGTAGGGTATTACCTCCATCGGGAGGGCCCAAACCTAGATAAACATTGTGTCCCACCTCCTGTTACCATTAGCCTTAGATGCACAGTTCGGGACCCCCTACCCGAGATCCGCCGGTTTGACAACGACATTGGTGCTTTCATTGAGAGTTCCACTGTGCCTTCATGATAAAGGCTTGATGGCTCCTTCGATCGTGGCAATGATGCGATCCAGGGTGAGGTTTTTTCCCCGTACAGATCTTCGTATTCGGCGGCTTCGTACTGCGGGCCAACTCGCTTGGCCATCTGGAGCAGATCGATAGCTACGCCCCTGGCCATCAGGTCAGGTTTGGAAGCTTGAACTATACTGCCAACATCCGCGGAGACTTGATGTTCGACGGATTCGAGCCCATGTTAGGTGCGCCGCACAGTCACAACGAGCATGACTTAGCTCTGCCGTCGGACGGTGTTCAGGATATCACACCTGCGGCTACTCCGGCCCTCAATCCGGAGCAGATCGTGCCATCCGAGGACGGGTGGATGGACCCCGCCACGGAGCCGAATACTGACTTCACCTCCTATGAGACCTGTGTCATCAAACCCCTGGATTCGTCCCCGGCCACAGGCTCCGAACCGCTTGCGTCCGTGCCTATCAAATCTGATTGGGCACCGATCATGGAGTTTACCTCCGCGGATATTTTTGAGCACTCGCCCTTGGGCGACGTGATAGATTCATAAAGGTCTGTCTCCTTGTCAGGAGACCCTCGGCCGAACTATGTCCGGCTCGAGTGGGAAGCGGACGACGAAGAAATTCGTTCCCCACCCACCACCCACTTAATAGCCACTGTTGACGATTTAACCGACATGCTTGATTTCGACTCTGAAGACATCGACGGTATGGATGACGATGCAGGAGAGGAACAGGAACCACCGCCCACAGGGCACTGGACAGCCACTTTATCATATGATATATACATGGTGGATACACCAAAGAAAACAACGACGAGGAACAGAAGGATGCAGCGAAGGATAATCCCCTCGAGAAGCACACAAAGCGACGACGTAGGCGCCGCTCCAAATCCCGCCTCAGCAAAAACAGCGATAACAGCGCAAGAAAGAATAATACCCCGGTCGACTCCAAAGGAAATGACGGCCACATGGACCCGGCGATGGAGCAGGATGAGCCAGCGGACAGCGAACATAGTACAGAGCCGCTGTCCGATCACGGCGACGCCGAGGGTAAAACTCATCAACCTGTGTCCGGAGAGGAGAATAGTCCGGACGACGATGCACACATCATCCCGGAAATGCACTTGGAACAAGAGAACCTCCATAGAAGGCTTATTGCCACCGCGAGGAGCCTGAAGAAGCAGAAGCAAAGGCTTACGGCCACGCAGAATATGCTCAACACCAGATGGAACAAAGTGCTTGACACTGAAGAAAAGTACGGTGGCAGTCGCCACACAAAGAGCTATCCAAAGCGCAAGCTGCTGCCTGAATTCGACGACGAGGCTTTAGAGCCCATTCAGCCGAAAAATAAAATAGCCGATCAGCCGGACCGACCACCCCGTGGCCGTGAAAGGGCGGCTAACGACGTCGCACACAAGTCAGCGCACGATTTACGTGAGGACCTGCACAAAAAAGCCGGTATGGCCATGTCCATCTACGGATCTAGGAAGCGCGCTCCAGCACAGAATCATGGCCGCCCAAACGACTATACTGACCGAATAACAGCTCGGAATCAAAACCGAACACTACAACCGCCAGAAGAATGCCATGACACATCCAAATACAGGGGTGCCACGCACCCCCTATGCTTCACCGATGAGGTGCTGGATCATGAATTTCCAGAGGGATTCAAACCCGTGAACATAGAGGCATACGACGGAACGACAGACCCGGGGGTCTGGATTGAGGACTTTATCCTTCACATCCACATGGCTAGCGGAGATGATCTCCACGCCATCAAATACCTGCCCCTCAAGTTGAAAGGACCAGCTCGGCACTGGTTGAAAAGCCTCCCCGAAAAATCAATTGGAAGTTGGGAAGAGCTTGAGGATGCTTTTAGGGCTAATTTTCAAGGGACCTATGTCCGACCTCCGGATGCAGACGATTTAAGTCATATAATTCACAGCCCAGAGAGTCAGCCCGAAAGCTTTGGAACAGATTTCTCACTAAGAAGAATCAAATCGTCGACTGCCCGGATGCCGAAGCCTTAGCGGCTTTCAAACACAGTGTCCGGGACGAATGGCTCGCTAGACACCTCGGCCAGGAAAAATTGAGGACAATGGCAGCCCTAACAAGCCTTATGACCCGTTTTTGCGCGGGCGAAGACAGTTGGCTGGCCCGTAGCGGCACCAGCAACCCAGGCACATCCGAAGTCAGGGATGGCAACGAGAAACCGCGATGCAATAAAAGCAAGCGTCGAAACAATGAAGACAACCCAGGCAACACGGCGGTAAACGTCGTATTCAGGGGCTCTCGACCCGGTCAACGGAAAAACCATTTAGAGCCAGCAGAGATGGACCGTCTAGCCTAAACAAGATTCTAGACAGATTATGTCAGATTCATGGCACCTCTGACAAACCTGCAAATCACACCAACAGAGAATGCTGGGTCTTCAAGCAGGCCAGCAAGCTAAACGCCGAACACAAGGGGAGGGAGACACCAAGTGAAGACGAGGATGAGCCTCGCCAGCCGAACACTGGGGGACAGAAAAAATTCCCACCAGAGGTCAAAACAGTGAACATGATTTATGCAACTCACATACCGAAGAGGAGGCGCAAACGTGCACTCCGAGACGTATACACCGTGGAGCCCATCACCCCCAAGTTCAACCCTTGGTCGGCCTGCCCGATCACTTTTGATCGCAGGGATCACCCGACTAGTATTCGGCATGGAGGATCGGCTGCCTTGGTGCTAGATCCAATAATTGATGGATACCATCTCACCCGAGTCCTTATGGACGGCGGCAGTAGTCTTAATCAGATATATCAGGACACTATCCGCAAAATGGGGATAGACCCGACAAGAATCAGCCAAAGCAATACTACCTTTAAAGGAGTAATACCAGGCCCAGAGGCCCGCTGCACGGGCTCTCTAGTACTAGAGGTTGTATTCGGTTCTCCTGACAACTTCCGAAGCAAAGAATTAACCTTCGACATCGCTCCATTCCGAAGCGGTTATCACGCACTACTCGGAAGAACGGCCTTCGCTCATTTTAATGCAGTACCGCATTACGCTTATCTTAAGCTTAAGATGCCCGGTCCACGTGGCATCATCACAGTTAGCGGAAACACAAAGCGTTCCTTACGTGTGGAAGAATATGTGGCGACTCTAGCAGCCGACCACTGAACGGCCTCTCCAACCAGAATAAATGATCAGTCGTCAAGACCGCGGACACGGTTAGACGAGTCCGGCGCACCACTAGCTGTAGCAACTCAGATAAACCTGAGATTGGGTCGACGGATATACCCCCATAGGTGGTGCTAGGGGCTTCCCGCATATAAAAAGGGCTACAGTTCGGCTTGACCCTATTATACAATAATAGATTGCATTTTAATGGTTCATTAAGAATAACCAATTTTTCGCACGAAGACGTTCACCTAGGTTTTTCTCTTTTACAGATGATCATCGTGCTACACCCTCCAGGATACGGCACAACGGAGACACAGGCGCAGACGTGCAGCAGGGCCCCGCTCAAAGGTTTCTTTTTAGATTAAGACCCTGTGTAAACCTTTTTTACTGTCTCTTGTTGCTTCGCACCCTCCGGGTAGTCAACACAACCGAGAAGGATGCTGGCGTTATTGGCATTTCGTCACGTCGGACTAATGCATGTACCTGGAAATTCAGGGCTCATTATCGAGGGCGTTATTCAGCCTAGTATATGTTGTAAAGTCCGAACACCTTAGGGAGTGTTCGGCGTCGCGAGTTTGGCCTTATATGCATCAGCTCCAAATCATATCTTTGGTCAATAGTTGGGTTTGCCCGGCTCCCCTTTTTTGCTACCTTACGTTCCGCTCTATCGGCTAAGGTGGCACCAGGAGAACTACTTTGATTGTGCCCTGGTTCATCTGGATGACCACCTCAGTAGAGAAAGCCAAAAACTGACTGTCATGATAAAGCGTGAGACTGGTCAACCACTCGATGACTCAGCGGAATCTTCGCGATTCCTCCGCATTAACGAAGGACCGGTTTCCCGGTCATGTATGTACGCGCACCATATTCGGATGAGCGCGGAAGTACCAGGGGCTATATAGTAACCCCACCGTCAAACTCCTATTGCTAAGTAAAAGTGTTAAAGCTATATAGTCCGATTGCCTTGTTCGCCGCGCTATCACCTCCTTAATGGACCAAGACGTTGGATCAAGTGTGAATACGCGCTTTTCCGAACACCCTCGCATTATATGCGTGGGGGCTGAAGCCAACGACTGCAAACTTTTAGGTTATATACATACATAAATGGCCGCACATCATCATAATACTTTCAGGCAAAAGTATAAACACAGCCTTTATAATCCAAATAGCATTGTTTTTACCTGGGGATACATGTCACTCGAACATGATACTCTTCCAGCACTGAGCCTCTATTAAACGAGCACCTTCTAGGACTTCTTCAAAATAGTGCTCGGCCGAGAGCTGGCCTTCGGCCGGACTCCGGGTTGCAATAGCGGTGGCCTCCATCTCTGCCCAGTATGTCTTAACACGGGCAAGAGCCATCCGTGCACCCTCTATGCACGCCGACCTCTTTACAGCGTCGATATGCGGCACAGCACCAAGGAATCATTGCACTAAACCAAAATAACTATTCGGCCTTGGTCCCTTCGGCCGAAGATAATCCATGACAGATCTCATGGGAAGTTCGGACAACCTATGGAGCTCTCCCACTCGGCCATTTGTTCATTTAACAACAGCGGACGCGTTGGAGCACTGAACTGCGACCATAACAACCTTTCCACTTCATGATCTTTCGGATCTTTGAAAAACACAGTCGCATCAGCAGCACTCATTGCCAAGTCCAAGTACGCGTCTGCAGCACTCCATAATTGATCCAGAGGGGCATACTTCGGATCTCCGAACTTCGTCCGCAACAAAAAGGGCTTCCCAGCCGTGATATCTCTGGCTTGACGAAGCTCCTCCTTCGCCGCTCTAATTTAGAGCGGGTTTCCTTGGCTGCTTCCATGGCTTTCTTCAGGTCAGCCTCTTTCGCTTGGCTTTCCTTTTCAAGAAGCTCATATCGGCTGGTGGCATCTTTCAGCTCAACAGCCATCTTGGCTATTTTATCTTCGCTCTGGCGATGAGCAGCCTGTTAGGCTCTTAACTCTTCGGCCGCCTTTAGGGCGGCCGCATGACTTCTCCTGGCTTGTTCCTTGGCTCGGGCAAGTTCCGCCCGAAGGGTCTCCACGGCGGCAGCTCCATCTGCAGTCACAACATATTATAGATACTAGCATCATGCTCCTCTTAATATTTGTTGACCACCCGAAAATACATACCCTGTGCCTCGTCAAGCCGCTTGTTCACAAGTGTGATGTCGGCATCTGCCGCATCAAGCTGCCGCCTCAGTTCGGCAAACTCAGCAGTCCGGCCAGCCACCGGACCCTCAGTCGCCTGCACATGAAAGCAGCGCGATCATTACCTGGGACTATGATCCTCTGTTTGCCGCATCTGGACGGCAACCAGAGTCTCAAGGGCTACTATCTGTATAGAGCACACCTAGCGTGTGCGGTACCGTCAAAAAAAATATTACTTTGCGTACCTCAAAGCCTCTTAGCAGGCTCGTAAAAGCTTCATGCAACCCACTTTTGGCGGATGAAATCCTCTCAACCACCGTACCCATTAAAGTACGATGCGCCTCTGAGGTAGCTGCTTGCTCCAGAAGACCCATCAGTGCGTCCGGTTGTGCACCAGACAGTCCCGGACTCTTTCTGTTGCTCTGCTTAGGACCCGAATACTCCGGACTTCGGGTGGCCGAAGGGTTACCTTCTGGCCTTGGTGGATCAGGAGAAATCCTTCGTGACGACACCTCAGGGTCGTCCGCCCCATGAGGCGGGGAGACAGGGGGAGGCATTTCACTCTCCATCATCTCTGGAAGAAGATCCCCGAAGACGAACCCTGTCGAGAAGGGCTACGAGCCGGACTGCAAGATATATGTCTTGGTTATTGTCATCGGAGATAAAGGAGGATATATTTACCAAAGTACTTTTTTTCACTTACAGCTCGGTGGAGGGGTAGCCCCCTTGCGGGCGCTGTGCGGTAAGGACGCCCTCCGGGGCAGGGCCCCCTAGCGAAGGTTTCTTCCCTCGTTTGGAAACCTCCGTTTCCAAGTCTTCAGAGGCGGTCCTTTTCCTTCCTTGGGGAGAGGGGATTCTAGATTCTTCTCCCCGATTATCCTCCTTGTTGGAGACGCTAATTCCCCCGGTTGGATGTGTAGTGTGTGAAGCCTGCTTTCGGCTTCTTTATTCCTCCCTTCATCTTCCCTTGATGGCACTTGATATGGTGCGTGCTCAAGCATCCTGGCTAGTACATGATCCGGTGAGCTTTCGGGAAGGGGGGCCGAACACTTGATCCTCTCCGCCTTTCTTATCCAGTCCTGGATAAGAGCGATATTTTCAGAATGATGTTGTGACAAATAAAAAGGCAGCATGTTCGGCCGCAGAATCAGTTACGTGGGTATCTGGACGGTTGCAGTTGAGACCCGCATCCTCGGTGGTGTCCGGACACTTTATTCGTGATCCGAAGAACAATCCATACATCTCTTTGAGCGTCACGCCGAAGAATTGCTGAATAGTTCGCGGTCCTTCCGGGTTGAACTCCCACATACGGAGAGATCGACGTTGGCATGGCAGGACCCGACGAACTAGCATAACTTACATTACCTTGACAAGACTGACATCCCTCTTGAGGAGATCTCGGATGCGACTTTGCAATGTCAGCATGTCGTTAACTGGCCCCTAGTCCAACCCCTTGTTGACCCATGATGCCAGTTGCGGTGGAGGGCCCGAGCGGAAGGCGGGGCAGCCACCCACTTTGTACCTCAGGGAGCCGTGATGTAAAACCACTCCTGTTGCCATAAGTTGGACACCTCCGGGAAGGAACCCTTTGGCCATAGAGCATCGACGCCTTTGCTTATTATGGCACCTCCACATTCTGCGTGTCTCCCATTGATCGTCTTCGGCTTCACATTGAAGGTCTTGAGCCATAAGCCAAAGTGAGGGGTGATGCGGAGGAAGGCCTCACACACGATGATAAACGACGAGATGTGAAGGATGGAATCTGAAGCCAGGTCGTGCAAATCGAGCCCGTAATAGAACATAAGCCCTCTAACAAAGGGATCAAGACTAAAGCCTAGCCCTCGGAGGAAGTGGGAAACAAATACGACACTCTCTATGGGTTCGGGAGTGGGGATGACCTGCCCTTGAGCAGGCAGCCTATGCAGGATTTCGGCAGTCAGATACCTGGCTTCCCTTAGCTTCTTGATGTCCTCCTCTGTGACAGAGGAGGCCATCCACCGACCTTGAAGGCTGGATCCGGACATGGTTGAAGGTCCGAAACGCTTAGCCTGAGCCTTGGGTGTTAGAGCTCGAGGTGGGGGAAGGGAAGGATCGAGCGTGGGAAGAAAAGGACAGGCCTTGGCCCCTTTATAAGGAGGGTGAATATCAAGCGTCCTCCGTCCGGCTGTTTGTAACTTGCCTAAAATCGAGGAGTCATACTAACAAGCACGATTGGGTTACCCACACCCGTATTGATGAGAATCCCGTGATAAGGGGAACACGATCTCTGCTTCGACAAGACGTGCCAATAAAACCGCCTCGCAACACATAGTGGCAGGCTGGGAAAAACGGTTCGTAATGACCGGACCGTGGCAGAAAAGTTGTCAGCAGATTAGATTTGTGGAATATTATACTCTCTACGGTGGTATGTGGAATTAGTTTTGCAGAGGCGGACATGATCCTTGTGTTCAAAATCTTTTATGGAGTATTCGGAGAAGGAACCCGCCTTGCAATGCCGAAGACAATCTGCACGCTGGACTCGTCCTCATTGAAGCCTGGTTCAGGGGCTACTGAGGGAGTCCCAGATTAGCGGGTCCTCGGACAGCCGGACTATATAGTTTGGCCGGACTATTGGACTATGAAGGTACAAGATTGAAGACTTCGTCCCGTGTCCGGGTGGGACTCTCCTTTGCGTGGAAGGCAAGCTTGGCGATTCAGATATGTAGATCTCCTTCTCTGTAACCGACTCTGTGTAACCCTAGACCCTCTGGTGTCTATATAAACCGGAAGGTTTATTCCGTAGGACAACAACAATCATATTCATAGGCTAGCTTCTAGGGTTTAGCCTCTAAGATCTCGTGGTAGATCAACTCTTGTAATAATCATGTCATCAAGATCAATCAAGCAGGAAGTAGGGTATTACCTCCATCGAGAGGGCCCAAACCTGTGTAAACATTGTGTCCCCCGCCTCCTGTTACCATTAGCCTTAGACGCACAGTTCGGGACCCCCTACCCGAGATCCGCCGGTTTTGACACCGACAATGATCTCTCCAAGCATGGTGATGAAGCTGAAGGCATGGGGGACTATGAACCCTACTCCCCGCCTCGCCATGGTGTTGTTTTTTGTCCCAACGGTCATCATTATGACCGTCATGATCGAGATGACCGTGACAACCAAGTGAGACTGAAGCTACATGTGCCATCCTTCACGGGAAAAGAGGATCCGGATACATATATTGAGTGGGAGATGAAATGCGATCAAATCTTCTGCATCCATGGTTTTTCTGAAGCTAAGAGAGTTGATGTTGTTGTTATGGAGTTCTCTGGTTATGCTCTTACATGGTGGAATCAGCTGCAAGACGATCGGTTGATGTCGGTCAATAATCATATCCGCAGCTGGACTTTGATGAAGGAAGTCATGAGGCACCGTTTTTTTTCATCATACCATGAGGGGTAATTGTACAAGTGTTTGCCGGGGCTCACTACAGGTTCCCACTCTATAGAGGAGTACTATAAAGAGATGGAGGTGCTGCTAATGAGGACAAGAACCCATGAAAGTGATGAGGCAAAGATGGCGAGATTTTTACATGGGCTGAATGATGAAATATCAAATTTTGTGGAGATGTTTTCTTATGATACATTACAAGATGTGGTACATCAAGCTATAAGAGTTGTGATGAAGAATATGTGTAATCTTCGTACTCCTGCTTTCCAAGGCCGCACCACCACACGCTCATGGTAGGGAACACAACAGCCATATGGTTCTCAGTTTGCGGTTGCACCACCTAGGCACCCACATGCCTCAACGGCTTCCTCACCTGCTATTCGCAATCAAGATAAGAAGTCATCAGCTACAGCAGGAGTATCCTCTGCTCCACCTCTAGAAAGGATTTCTACACACAGAAGCGACATTCAATGCCACAAGTGCAAAGGAAGAGGTCATATTTCTTCGGAATGTCCAAGCAAAAGAACTATGATCATCGATGAATGAGGTGAATGGGAGTCCGAAAGTGACCCTGAAGGTGGCAATGATGAAGTGGAAGAGGAGAAAGGTTAGTAAGTAGGACGAACTATTTTATCTCATGAGGAACTTGATGGAGAAGCTTTGGTTAACTACTTGGGAAAACCCTAGCAGTAGCGCGGGTATTTTGCCTATCAGTAGCGCGGGACGACGCGCTACTGATAAGGCGTTGTAGCTAACGTGTAGAAGTAGCGCTTGACGTCCCACGCTACTGCTATACATGGCTAGCAGTAGCGCGCTTTAGTGCAGAGCGCTGCTGCTAATATCTGCAGCGCTTTTTAGCAGGAAGCGCTACTGGTAAGGGAGCGCTACTGCTAACTTTGTTCCCCTCGCTACTGCTAGTTTTATTAGTTTCTGTTTTTTCTGCATATTTGTTTTGTATTTGAATAGGCTTTATACAATAATCTTTAGCATATCATACACATACAAATGTAATCATAGCATATACATACAAATAGTCTCATCAAATCATGTCATCATCATAATCATCATCCAACACAAAGTGGTCTCTCCTCATCATCTCGAAAATAGCGATACAAGTCTCGATTAGTTGCAACTACATCGTCATCCATCTAAACAATGATATACACAAGAAGAGCTATCACTTTGAGTGAGAGCGGAACTATGCAGTACATGAGTTCGTATCCCTCTCTCGCATTAGCGTGAACCTAAACTAACTACTGGCTGTCGCTTGAAAACCAGAAACCGGTACACCTGGGCCTGACATTCCGGCCACTCGTTGTATACTCCTGGCGTAGCACTTCTTCGCCATCGATGATCTTTACACCTGCATCGTCACATGAGTCGATGATATGCAACATATATAGTTGAGCAACAAAAAGAGATAGACTTGGCAAAAATAGAAGCAACATATCATAAGCATAAATAACAAAGTTCATCGTACCCAAAATGCCCTAACTAGAGTGATCTTAGCTAGTCGAGGAGGACGGTTTAATTACATCACAAATAAAGTTTCCTCGTGCATAACTCAAAGTTTTGTCATACAGATAGTATGGACTAAACGGACACATTGTCATACATCGACAATCACTCCAACATGTCGTGCCATCCATCCAAGTCAGGGAGATAGTGCCCTAGCTTAGTGAAAGGCTTCAGGTCGAGACGCTGAGCGGCTACGCGTGTTCGGACGTCTTCCCGCAACATTTGTCCTTCTTTGTAGAACATCCCTGTTTTTTCGATGACCTCCTTCATGATGATTTGGGCAAGTTCGCGTTGGATGTGATAGAACTCAGCTTGAAGTCGATGATCCTCGATCTCCTAAGTTCTTTGCCCATTGCAGAATATGGGCATCGCCGGATCTAGGTGACATGCGAAGGTTCTGGTGATCCCGTCTGTATTCCAGCATGTGGTGTGGGACATAGAATCCATCATTAAGAGAATCACTTGGTTGCTGGATGTAGGAGAAGTCGGTCTTATGACCGAAGGCGGGCCTGCCGTCCCTTTTCTTCTTGTCCTTAACCTCTCCACCCCGTGCGCCGTAGTAAAACATAGCACTGTCGAGAACAGACTTGATGTGGGTGTAATCCTTTTTGTTAATGTTCTTCGACGAGTCCAAGTAAAGAGCGTGGGAGTATCGATGGTAGAGGATGATGAGGATGGCGCGCCCGCCGCTGTGCAAAATAAGTACACCTCAATTTAATTAGCCTCCACCGTGCAAATGAATGATTGAAATCAAAGGAAGGATATCCGCGCGGATGACTTACAGGTGATGATAAGGCACGAGAATCGCCTCCTTGTCCTTATTGGCGAGCATGAAATAGGCGATGTACTCCCTCGCGTATTCACGGTGCTCTGTGCAGACTCCCAAGAAGCCCTCATGCATGAAGTACAGGTCAGCGACACAGATATGAGGTATTTGCTCAACCCCGATGAGGTAGTTCATGTGCAAGGCCTAAAGGCGGACAAACGTAAAATCCAGCTTCTTCAAGTGAAACATGTCGAAGATGTAATCGAATCAAAGGAAGAACTTCTCCGCGGGGAATGTGTCGACGTACGACAATTGCCGCGGCACGTTAACCACGTAGAGTGGGTATCCTGGATTTTTTGAGGCGATGAGGCCTTTCTCTATCCACAGCACATCGTCATGAAGTCTCCTTAAATCGCTGAATCTGGCCCCTAGCGCTGCTTTATGTAGGATTGGTTGACCGGGGATATGCCATTTTGCTGCACCGGGGATATCTATACGATCTTGAACCCAAGGTGCTGAGGCGGCTAGATCATAGAAGCAGCTTTTTTGCCTTTCCTTGGTCTCTTCCTTGACTTCTTTACTACCGGAAGGTTGTCCATAATACGTTCAGACTCCGAAGGCGGCAATTCAGGCACCGACTCATGACGCTCAAACCCAAAGTAGGCGCCAGTATTGACATACTGTTGAGTGTCATCCTCATCCTCATCTATGGCGACGTCACCAGCGACTAATGGAGCCTCTTCCTCACCCTCTCCGCTATCACACATCACGACAACCGATGCTAATTGGGTAGGTGAGGTGTTGATATTCATACCTAACTGCGTGCTCGTGGGTGTGCTCCCGGCTGCCTCCAGACGAAGCTGACTCTTTGGCCACAACAGGACCCACCCATTGCAACAATCACCAAGATGCCGCGGGGTCTCGTCATCATCCCCCACTAGTACCAGAGGAGCCAAATTCTCATGGCCCGGTTTGACACTGGACACGGAAACCTTGAAGACGTCCGGGGGGATCGACCGGCTGTGGAACAATGGTTCCTTCCGCTCCATTATCGTCGCCTTCCACACATCCACCTTCTGGTCGCCGATGGTGTACAATATGGTGCACGGGGTTTTGTCGGTCTGCAAAGAAAATTCTGCTACGTGAGACATCCGAAAGGCAATGAAAATGGGAGATTATACATTTATTGAAGGGGGCCGGTGTGACAGATACCGTGAGGGCGTCGAGCTCAGCCAAAGACGAAGCACCGCCGAGCACGTCTGGTGCCGGAGCTGGTGCGGGAGCAGGTGCAGGAGCCGGTGCGGGAGCCGGTGCGGGAGCAGGTGCTGGTGCAACGCTAGTCGAGCTGCTCCCGAAGAAGTTAGCAAGGGGAAAGTCTGCTGCATTTTTTTTCTAGATTTTGCCTGTTCCAATTGAGAACGGCCAGAACCAAGGTAGTAGACATATCTACAAGCACCTGTTTTGCGGCAGCTGCCGCTGTTGCGACTGTCTCAGATGGTTTCTTCTCAATCGCAATCTCAACCTTCTTGTCGATGTTTTCTTCAGTTAACCTCCGTCTTTCCTTTCTCTCCTCCGTGGTCTCACAGTAGTACTTCTTCCATGTGGCGCCGTCTCCGACACCATGCACGCGTCCATACGACGGTCGAGTCTCCACCGGGAGTCCTTTCAATATGTTCAATGCCCGGTTGAATGGAGTGTCCCACTTGGGCCTCGCCAACGCCTCAGACAGCGAGTCGCTTTCGGCCGCAATCCTCTGCTGCTCTCTCTGCAAAACGCACAAGGACCGTTTACAAATATGACTAACGCGCAGTCGAATTGATCAGAAACTAAAACTACTAGTAGTCTCATGAACTCCGTCGTGACCGCGTTCATCTCGAAAACCTTCTTCACTGGTTCCCAACGGTGCCGGGCCCTAAGGACGTCACGCTCCTGCGGGACGGTGAACTCCGCCAAGGGGTCTGGGATGCCCAGACTTGTGGCTTCCGTGTCCTCCTTGGCCCATATGGACCTCTTCCCGCCATAACCACGGCTTCCGAGGTGGTGGCACCCAATGTTCCTCTGTTGAAGCCCCTTCATGTACTTCTACTTTTTTTGGCAGCTTCGGCCTCGCAAGCCGCCTTGAATATTTGAAAGTGCTCTGTCGTGATTGTCGGATTACCCTTTACAATCTAGGAGTAGGGTTCCTTTTTCTTGACGATCTAATATTTCATCCTTGATTTCCAGGCGGCCAACGCGTCACTAAACTTGGTCATGGCGTGTTTGTTTATCTTCTTCATTGTCGGGTCCTTATCTGGATCTTTATAATCCTTTTCATTCCGGCCCCGGAACAAGAATATCTGGTGCAGCTTCTTTAGGAGGGAGGGCCTCATATTATCTATCTTCTTTAGTTTCTCATCGTTGATGGTGGCGGTTGTCAGTATGATGCGGCCTATTTGATTGTCGTAGCACGCGCGCGCTTCCTCGGGCGCATTTGGCTAAAAATTGCCATCGTCCACCTCCGTGACCACCAGTCTAGTAGTCCTGAGGTTGTTAGGAAGCCATTGCCTCTTTGCTTTCGGTTCTATACCGCCTCCGCTAGTCTCAGCGCCGGTCTCAGTCTCAGCGCCGGTCTCAGTCTCAGCGCCGGTCTCGATGTCGGTCTCAATCTCCGATGTGACAGGTGGACCCAGCAACATCAACTCTTCATCGTCGGCTTCCTTCAAAAATTCTTCTGCCGCTAGGTAGACATTGTCGCAGTCACTAGAACCCTATCCTTCATCGTTGCTAGCCATGTTTCCTATGATTAAATCTAGTCAATTAATTCTAGACCTAATAAAATGAATAATGACATAAAAAAGGCCTATGCTTTGCAGGAACGTTGACTCCTTCCCGGTGCGGCAAATCCCGGGCACTCGATATGTCCTAGTTTGTAGCACAAGTGTTGCCAAAATTCACGAAAAAAATCAGCATGACTTTTGCTAAAAAGTGGACAAATCGAGAACCTGAAATTTGCCGGAACGGAAATGAATCAACATTCCGGCAAAACATAGGCCACTCGGCTTCATTCCCTGGAAACAACAAAGCCACTTGGGCACAATCAAACCACTTCAATGAAAAGATATAACATGAGCAAACACTATTGAGGAATTTGCATATAACATGGCCACTTCAATGAAAAGATATAATCAACAATAATGGAATATGCAAATGAACATCAATGACATATATCATATAACAACAATCTTGTTTTTTGTTTACATAGCAACAATTAGTTTAACCAAGTTTTTGAAAAGAAAAAACAATTCTTTTTTTTGTTTATAGCTAAATGCCATAGCTACTCCTAAATACTTTTTTTTGTCTAAAGCTAAAAGTCTAGGAACTCCATTTTCTCTAACCCTTCTGACCTCACCAAAATTTCCACAGCAAGACCTTAGTACCTACACCCAATTTCTTCAAAAATATTCAGGTCCATAGTCCAAATAATTCAAATTTCATTTGAACGAAATTTGGAACAGATTCAGGTCCATAGTCCAAATAATTTTTTATAGCTAAGTGTTTTTTGTTTATAGCCTCTATTAATTTAAATCTAAATGCTACTATTATTTACATAACCTCTATTAATTTAAAGCTAAATGGAATTACTGTTTAGGCATTTTCATAAAAATTTGCCCTAGCTAATTTCCTAAAAAATGCTAATCATTTTTCCTAAATGTTAAAAAATGCCTACTGCCCTAAACAAATCTAGGGTTCATATGAACACCTAGGGTTCATATGAACATCAACACAGCATCAACATATATATGAATTTCCCTAGCAAAGAGAGAGAGGAGGGTAGGGGAGAGGAGAGGAAGAGCCTTACGGTCGGCGGCGAGGTCGGGGTCTGGCTCGGACGGCGGAGGTCCTAGCCGGGCTCGGGTGGCGGCGGTGAGGTCGATGGCGGCGGCGGTGAGCTCGAGGGAGGCGACGGTGAGGTCGACGACGGCCTCGGGCGGCAGCTGTGAGGCAGAGGGCGGCGGCGGTGTGGTCGAAGGCGGCAGGGCGACGGCAGCGATGGAGCAGTTGGGGGAGAGGAGGGAGTGGAGGGGGAAGGACTTAGCGAAATTTTGAGCCCGCGCGGCCGGGGGTTAAGTCAAACTAGCAGTAGCGCCTTTTGTCGAAACGCGCTATAGCTAAGTTAGCTATAGCATTTTCCAGCGAAACGCGCTACAGCTATTCCTTTATGTTTTATTTTTATTTTTCTTTTGTTTTCTTTACATTTTCTTTTTTTCATTTCTCCTTTTTCTATTTCTTTCATTTTCATTAGCTTTTCTACTTATTTTTCTATTTATTTTCTTTTTCATAGCAGTAGCACTCTACAGCATAAACGCGCTGCTACAAAGTTTTTAGCAGTAGCGTGCTTCTGGAAGAACCTCTACTACTATTCCTAGCCTACCACCACCAGCGAGGGAATTATAGTAGTAGTGCTTTTCCGCGCAGACGCGCTACTGCTACAATAATGGTTGTAGCGTGCTTTTGTAACAAGCGCTACTAATAAGTACCAATAGCGTCGTGTTTTGACCAGAGCTACCGCTATACCTCTGTGTATAAGGTTTTCCCTAGTAGTGGTTGTATGTCGTTCACTTAATGCCCAGGTTGTGGAGGAGGAAAAGGGGCAGCGGCATAATCATTTCCACACCCATTGCCTTATCAACTCAAAGATATGTCGAGTGATTGTTGATAGTGGCAGCTGCAACAATATTGCAAGCACGGAAATGGTCGAGAAGCTTCAATTCCAAACAAAACGTCACCCAGACCCACACCGCATGCAATGGCTGAATGATTGTGGTGCAATTAAGGTGATTAGCAGCGTGCAAATACCAATTTCAGTCAGGACATATGAGGATGATGTTGAGTGTGATGTGGTGCTGATGCACGCTTGTCACTTGCTTCTTGGACGACCGTCATTGCATGACCGTGATGTGCAAATCAGCGGGCGTGCGAATCGCTTATGTTTTGTCCATAGAGGAGAAAAGTTCACTTGGCTGCCCATGACACCCGAGGAAGTCTATCTTGATGAGATGAAAAGAAAAGGAAAGAAAAAGGGAGAGAGTGATCATACACAACGAGTGAGCCACCAACATAGTGAGGGAGTGTTTCCACAGCCAAATATGACCAAGCCCCGGGAAAAACAAGGATTAGTTATGATGGCTAGGAAAAGGGATATGCGGGAATTGAGAGACCTAATACTCCATTCTTTGTAATCATGTACAAGGAAACTTTATTGGATGTTAACGACTTACCCTCAACTCTTCCTAGTGTTGTTTTTGATATTTTCCAGGAGTATGAGGATGTGTTTCCAAAGGAGGTACCACCTGGTTTGCCACCGAAATGGGGCATTGAGCACCAAATCGACTTGGTTCCGGGCACCCCACTACCAAACCGACCACCATACCGAGCAAACCCAGAGGATACGAAGGAAATTCAGAGGCAAGTGGAAGATCTTCTTAACAAAGGGTATGTAAGGGAAAGTCTTTCTCCTTGTACTGTTCCCATTCTTTTAGTTCCAAAGAAAGACGGTACCATGCGCATGTGCACTGATTGTAGATCCATTAACAACATAACTGTGAGATATCAGCACCCTATTCCTAGGCTCGATGACATGCTTGATGAACTTTGTGGCTCCACCATATTTTCCAAAATTGATTTGCGAAGTGGTTACCACCAAATAAGAATGAAAGAGGGTGACGAATGGAAAACTGTATTTAATACAAAATTTGGCTTGTATGAATGGTTGGTTATGCCTTTTGGATTAATGAATGCACCTAGTACATTCATGATATTGATGAATCATGTTCTTAGATCCTTCATTGGCCAGTATGTATTGGTTTACTTTGATGACATATTGATATATATATCAAAACTTTGGAGGATCATGTTGGACATATAAAATCTGTGCTTGCTATCCTACGGGTGGAAAAGTTGTATGCTAACGTGGAAAAGTGCACATTTTTCACAAACAAGGTTGTGTTTCTTGGCTTTGTTGTTTCAGCAAAAGGTGTGGAGGTCGATGAAGAGAAGATCAAGGCTATTCTTGAGTGGATGCCTCCACAAAATGTGAGCCAAGTACGTAGCTTCCTCGGACTTGCAGGTTTCTACCGCCAGTAATTGAAGGATTCCAGCACCATTGATGCACCCATGAATGAGTTAATGAAGAAAGACACTCCATTCCAATGGGGTGATGCCCAAGACAAGTCCTTCCAAGAACTGAAGATGAGATTGACATCAGCCCCATTGCTTTCACTTCCTGATTTTGGTAAGACATTTGAGATTGAATGTGATGCAAGTGGTGTTGGTATTGGTCGAGTTCTAATGCAAGAAGGTAAACCCATTGCCTACTTTAACAAGAAGCTCAATGGTCCAACTCTTAATTATTCCGTCTATGATAAAGAATTGTATGCACTTGTTCGATCTTTGGAAACATGGCAGCATTACTTGTGCCCAAAAGAGTTTGTAATACATTCCGACCATGAATCTTTAAAACATCTAAAGGGCCAACTCAAACTGAAGCGTAGACATGCAAAATGGAGTGAGTTCATAGAGTATTTTCCTTATATTGTCAAGTACAAGAAAGGGAAGGATAACGTTGTTGCCGACGCATTGTCTAGGCGTCACATTTTACTTTCCCAACTCGATGTTAAAATCCTTGGTTTAGGAAGCATCAAAGAATTGTATGTTAACGACTCATACTTTGATGAGCCATTTTCAAAGTGTGACAAGGGAAAGGGATGGGAAAACTTTCATTTGCATGATGGATTTCTATTTCGAGCTAAGAAATTGTGCATCCCAGATTGTTCTGTTCGTTTGTTGCTCTTGCAGGAGGCTCACGCTGGTGGTCTCATGGGACATTTTGGAGCCAAGAAAACTGAAAGTGTGCTTGTTGATTACTTCTTTTGGCCGCGAGTGAGACGTGACGTGGAACGCTACGTGATGAGATGCGAGACTCGTCACAAAGCTAAGTCCCGCTTGAATCCTCATGGTTTATATACTCCTCTATCTATTCCGAATACTCCGTGGGAAGATATTTCTATGGATTTTGTTCTTGGTTTACCACGGACTAAGAGGGGGAGTGAATCGGTGTTTGTGGTAGTTGATCGTTTTAGCAAAATGGCACATTTTATCCCATGTCATAAGAGTGATGATGCTCCACACATTGTTGATCTGTTTTTCAGGGAAGTTCTGCGGCTACATGGAGTACCACGCACGATTGTGTCAGACCGTGATACCAAATTTCTGAGCTACTTTTGGAAGATCTTGTGGGGAAAACTTGGCACCAAGCTCCTATTTTCCACGACATGCCACCCACGAACCGATGGAAAGACTGAAGTTGTCAACCAAACGTTGTCCATGATGCTACGAGCAGTCCTCAAGAAGAATTTGAAGATGTGGGAAGAGTGCCTACCTCATGTGGAGTTCACGTATAACAGGGCGGTACATTCGACCACTAAATTTTGCCCGCTTGAACTTGTTTACGGATTCAAACCCATTGCTCCCATTGAAATTTTGCCTTTGCCACTGCAGGAACGAACCAGCCTTGATGCAAGTAAGCATGCTGATTTCGTCAAGAAACTTCATGCGCAGGCAAAGGAGAACATTGAGAAAATTTCTGAACAACATACAAAGCGGGTAAACAAGACTAGGAAGAAGCTGATCCTTGAGAAAAGCGATTTGGTATGGGTACACCTTTGGAAGGACTGTTTTCCTTAGCAACACAAGTGCAAGTTGCAGCCACACGGTGATGGACCATTTGCGGCGCTCGAGAGGATCAACGACAATGCTTATAAGATCGATCTTCCAGAAGAATATGGTGTTAGCCCAACCTTCAATGTCTCCGATCTTTCCGCATACTTTGGGCCTTTAGAAACTAGGACGACTCCTTCTCAAGAGGAGGAGGATGATGAGTTCATCCCAACCATGGGCACAACACCACCAATTATAGATGGTCCAATCACAAGAAGTTGCGCAATGCAAATACATGATCAGGTGAACGCTGACTTAAGTCTATCATTTGACCTTGAAAACATGGTTGTAACTTCACCTCCTTTCTTGTTGGTTGAACTCAGGTGTGATATCGAAGAAGGGCAAACACATTTCAGTCCGCGCAAAACAATGTTTTATGGCAAAGAAACAAAGTTAGGAACTCATGAAGAAATGAGTTGTCTGCTGAAGAAACATTGTTCCAATTCTAACAAAACAATGTCTTGCACGAGTTTGGATATCCCGACTTGTGAAAGGTTCCCAGAACTCGAGTTTGCTGCTGAAGGAAACATTGTTCGACTCCAGTGAATAATGTCTGGTCGGTAACTGCCAACCACCTCCAACGAGAGTTTTCCAGAAGCTACCTCATTAAGTCTCTAAGCCATATAGTCAAACCAAAGCTGGTTCTCTTTCACACCTATCCAGGGGGGTTGTCCCGATTATAAATAGGCTAGCTCTTCTCTTTGTTGGGTAGTTTTGCCATTTCTATCAAAGACCAAAGACATAGACTCCTCATGAGATTGGAAAGCTCTTGTTACCCTTATTCCCGTGATTTCTTGAGAAATTGCTCCTAATACGTGCTCCACGACTAGATCGTGTTGTGTGGGTTAGAGTTCGTGGTTTCCCTTGCGGATTGCGCCTATCCCGTGCTCCACGACTTGAGCGTGGTTGTGTGGGGTAGTATTGCGGGTTGTGGGTCAGCGAATGTTCGGATTGCAAGCTTCGGTGAGCATCCTCCTCGTCGGGTCATAATCTCTTATTTTCCATTTTCCGGCTGCTTGCAGCTACTTATCCCCATCCATTTATCGATCCTACGCCATGAAGATCGGACCTCCCCTTGAACACCCTCTTCTCTGAAGATGGTGTCATATCACCCACCCTTGTGGACAGCTGCTGGGTCCCGCTCGGTTGATTCTTTCGCCAATATCTTTTATATATTCCAAAAATATTCTCCGTGGATTTTCAGTTCATTCTGAGAACTTTCATTTCTGCACAAAAGTAACACCATGGCAATTCTGTGAAAACAACGTAAGTCCGGGTTAGTTTCATTCAAATCATGCAAATTAGAGTCCAAAACAAGGGTAAAAGAATTTGGAAAAGTAGATATGATGGAGATGTATCAGACGCGGGCAAAAGCCCCTGCAGCAAGGACGATGAGGAACCTTGCAGGCCGAACAATGGAGGCCAGAAACAATTCCCTCCCGAGGTTAAAACAGTAAATATGATCTATGCCACTCATATACCCAAGAAGGAGCGGAAGCGTGCACTTCAAGACGTCTACGCCATAGAGCCTATACCCCCGAAATTCAACCCATGGTCAGCATGTCCGATCTCCTTCGATTATAAGGACCACCCGACCAGTATTCATCTTGGAGGATCAGCGGCCCTGGTCCTAGATCCCATTATCCATGGATACCACCTCACCAGAGTCCTCATGGACGGAGGCAGCAGCCTCAACCTGATCTATGAAGATACAGTTAGGAAAATGGGAATTGGCCCGTCAAGGATCAAATCTAGCAACACCACCTTCAAGGGGTCATCCCCGGCATCGAAACCCGTTGTTTGGGCACTCTCACTTTGGAAGTAGTATTTGGCTCTCTGGATAACATCTGGAGCGAAGAATTAATCTTTGACATCGCCCCCTTCCGCGGTGGCTATCACACCCTCCTAGGCAGAACGGCATTCGCTCTTTTCAACGCCATCCCCAATTATGCCTACCTCATATTGAAGATGCGCGAACCAAGAGGCATCATCACAGTCAATGGCAACACGGAGCGCTCTCTCCGTACTCAGGAACACAATGCGGCCTTGGCGGCCGAATACGAAGGGCTAGCTGGCCAGCTTGCCATCAAGGCGCGAGAAGAAAACAAGCGAGCACGGGCCCTATCTCCAGCCAAGGGGCCTCCCTATGTTCGACGTGCATAGAGATATGCCCCCACGACATGCCCTCCCTAGAAGAACACTACGTGCATCGATATCACAATTTCGCGCTAAAAATACCATGAGAAGCTATGGTGCTTAACCACCAAGAGTTTGGTTTGACCGTACTATGGAACAATACGTCTTTGGATAACAAACAGGTGCCATCTAGGACCTATCCGGCATCAAGCCTCACCAATGTAGCGACCTCTCGAAGAATCCTTTTCAAAATCATCAAGGCCCTATGTAAACCTTTCATCTATAAATTTCTCTTCATCTTTCAGAGAAAGTGACCATTTTTGACGCTTTGTTCAGTAGCTCGAATTGTACGATTAAACGTCATGAGCCTATGGGAAATAAAGCAAACCTTTTGAGGTCCCCATACAGTTATCCATACTACACTCTTCTTCCCCGCTCTTCAATCTTGTCTTGAACGTGTATGGCGTATATCCACCCTAACATACAAACCGGCTAACAGACCGGGGGCTTGACCGTAACGCTTGCCCCACACGCTAAGTTTGGCACCCTATTTTCTAACGTGTCCGGCATCTCGGATACTACACTATATGCATGGGTTCAAAATCATGTATTGGGTCAGTAATTGGGTTGCCCCACTCATTTGCTTACCTTCTTATGTTCCACATGTTGGGATAAGAAGGTAAAGGGAGAACCACTGCGATTGTACTTCCGCTAGTTCGGTTAAGTACCTCAATGGAAAAAGCTGAAAACTGACTGTCATAATAGGCGAGAACTGGTCGGCGATCCGATGACTGGTGTCAAACCCAAAATCGTTGGTGATTATAACCTGTAACACGAAGGATTTGTCCTTACACAAATCAACTGGTGCATGCCTGGCCCTTGCTACTTCTTGAGCTCGCGTTGGTTTTTCCCTTGAAGAGGAAAGGGTGATGCAACAAAGTAGAGGTAAGTATTTCCCTCAGTTGAGACCAAGATATCAATCAAGTAGTAGAAACAAGCAAGTCCCCAATCTATGCACCTGCACAAATAATCAAACACTTCCACCCAACGAGATAAAGGGGTTGTCAATCCCTTCACGAACAATGGGAAAGGTGAGATCTGATAGAGATAGATATAAAAGATTACAAAAACATAAAACAAAATAGAAGTAAATAAATTGCAGCAAGGTATTTTTGGGTTTTCTGGTTTATAGATCTGAAAATATATGATGGAAAATAGACCCAGGGGCCATAGGTTTCACTAGAGGCTTCTCTCTTGAAGGAAAATATTATGGTGCGTGAACAAATTACTGTCGTGCAATTGATAGAAAAGCGCAAAGTTATGATCATATCCAAGGCAATGACTATGAATAGGCATCACGTCCATGTCAAGTAGACCGACTCCTACATGCATCTAGTACTATTACTCCACACATCGACCACTATCCAGCATGCATCTAGAGTATTAAGTTCATAAGAACGGAGTAACTCCTTAAGCAAGATGACTTGATGTAGAGAGATAAACTCAAGCAATATGATGAAAACCCCATCTTTTTACCCTTGATGGCAACAGTACAAATACGTGCCTCGCTACCCCTACTTCGTCACTGGGTGAGGACACCGCAAGATTGAACCCAAACCTAAGCACCTCTCCCATTGCAAGAAAAACAAATCTAGTTGGCCAAACTGAACCGATAATTCGAAGAGAAATACAAAGATATCAAATCATGCATATAAGAATTCAGAGGAGACTCAAATAATATTCATAGATAATCTGATCATAAATCCACAATTCATCGATCTCGACAAACACACTGCAAAAGAAGATTACATCGGATAGATATCAAAGAACGTCGAGGAGAACATTGTATTGAAGATCAAACAGAGAGAAGAAGCCATCTAGATACTAGCTATGGACCCGTAGGTCTATGGTAAACTTCTCACGCTTCATCCAAAAGGCCAATAGAGTTGATGTAGATGCCCTCCGTGATCGAATCCCCCTCCGACAGGATGCCGAAAAAGGCCCCAAGATGGGATCTCATGGGAACATAAGGTTACGGTGGCGGAAAACTATTTTGGTGGACCCTTCTGTTGATAATGGAAGATTTGTGAATTTATTGAGATGAGAGGGAGGTCGATGGACTCCCGAGGGGGCCCACAAGCCAGGAGGCGCCCCCCTAGGGCGCGGCTTGAGAGCTTGTGGTGCCCTCGGGACTCTTCTGACTTCATCTCCAAGTTCCGTGGGTGTCTTCTGGTCCAAGAAAAATCATCACGAAAGTTTTATTCCGTTTGGACTCTGTTTGGTATTCCTTTTTTGTAAAACTCAAAAACAAGGAAAAAAACAGAAACTGGCACTAGGCTCTAGGTTAATAAGTTAGTCCCAAAAATAATATAAAATAGCATATTAATGCATATAAAACATCCAAAATAGATAATATAATATCATGGAATAATAAAAAAGTTATAGATATGTTGGAGACGTATCAAGCATCCCCAAGCTTAATTCCTGCTCGTCCTCGAGTAGGTAAATGATAAAAAAGGAATTTTTGTTGTGGAATGCTACCTAACATATTTATCCATGTAATTTTCTTTATTGTGGCATGAATGTTTAGATCCATAAGATTCAAAACAAAAGTTTAATATTGACATAAAAACAATAATACTTCAAGCATACTAATAAAGCAATCATGTCTTCTAAAAATAACAAGGCCAAAGAAAGTTATCCCTACAAAATCATATAGTCTAGCTATGCTCCATCTTCATCACAGAAAGTAACAAATCATGCACAACCCTGATGACAAGCCAAGCAATTGTTTCATACTTTTGATGTTCTCAAACTTTTTCAACTTTCACGCAATACATGAGTGTGAGCCATGGATATAACACTATATGTGTAATAGAATATGGTGGTTGTGGAGAATACAAAAAGAAGAAGATAGTCTCACATCAACTAGGCATATTAACGGGCTATGGAGATGCCCATCAATAGATATCAATGTGAATGGGTAGGGATTGCCATGCAACAGATGCACTAGAGTTATCAGTGTATGAAAGCTCAAAAAGAAACTAAGTGGGTGTGCATCCAACTCGCTTGCTCATGAAGACCTAGGGCAATTTGAGGAAGCCCGTCATTGCAATATACAAGCCAAGTTATATATGAAAGTGACAACATAGGAGACTCTCTATCATGAAGATCATGGTGCTACTTTGAAGCACAAGTGTGGAAAGAGGATAGTAACATTGTCTCGTCTCTCTTTTCTGTCATTTTTTGGTGGGCTTCTTTGGCTTCTTTTATCTTTTGTGGGCTTCTTTGGCCTCTTCTATTTTTTATAAAGTCCGGAGACTCATCCCAACTTGTGAGGGAATCATAGCTTCCATCATCCTTTCCTCACATGGGACAATGCTCTAATAATGATGATCATCACACTTTTATTTACTTACAACTTAAGAATTACAAGTCGATACTTAGAACAAAATATGTCTCTATATGAATGCCTCCGGCGGTGTACCGGGATGTGCAATGATCTAGCGTAGCAATAACATCAAAACATCACTCTTGCTATCTTACGATCATCCAAAGCAATATGACAACGATGGTGCGTGTCATGATAAAACGGAACGGTGGAAGTTGCATGGCAATATATCTCGGAATGGCTATGGAAATGCCATAATAGGTAGGTATGGTGGTCGTTTTGATAAAGGGTAAATGGTGGGTTTAATGCACCGATGAAAGTTGTGCGGTACTAGAAAGGCTAGCAATTGTGGAAGGGTGAGAGTGCATATAATCCATGGACTGAACATTAGTCATAAAGAACTCACATACTTCTTGGAAAAATCTATTAGTCATCGAAACAAAGTACTACACGCATGCTCCTATGGGGATAGATATGTAGGAAAAGACCATCGCTCGTCCCCGATCGCCACTCAGAAGGAAGACAATCAATAAATCAATCATGCTCCGACTTCATCACCGAACGATTCACCATACGAGCATGCTATAGGAATCACAAACTTTAACACAAGTATTTCTACCAATAAAATAATTCCTCACTAGCATCACTCTAATATCACCATCTTTATATCTCAAAACAATCATAAGGAATCAAACTTCACATAGTATTCAACCTTCTTTATAAGAAAGTTTTTATTATACCCCTCTTGGATGCCCATCATATTAGGACTAACTTCATAACCAAAGCAAATTACCATGTTGTTTAGGGACTCCCAAAATAATATAAGTGAAGCAGGAAAGTTCAATAACTTCTATAAGATAAAGCCGTCGCCGTGCTCTAAAATGATATAAATGAAGCACTAGAGCAAATTGCCTAGCTCAAAAGATTAAGTGAAGCACATAGAGTATTCTAATTAATTTGCGATTCATGTGTGTCCCTCTCAAAAGGTGTGTACAGCAAGGATAATTGTGGCAAACTAAAAAGCAAAGACTTGTATCATACAAGACGCTGCAAGCAAAATACATATCATGTGGTGAATAAAAATATAGCCTCAAGTAAATTTACCGATAGATGAAGACGAAAGAGGGGATGCCATCCGGGGCATCCCCAAGCTTAGATGCTTGGTTGTCCTTGAATATTACCTTGGGGCACCTTGGGCATCCCGAAGCTTAGGATCTTGCCACTCCTTATTCCATAGTCCATCAAATCTTTACCCAAAACTTGAAAACTTCACAACACAAAACTCAACAAGAAAACTCATGAGATCCATTAGTATGAGAAAATAAATCACCACTTTTTGATACTGTTGTGAACTCATTATTCATTTATATTGGTGTAATATCTACTGTATTACAACTTAACCATGGTTCATACCCCCCGATACTACCCATAGATTCGTCAAAATAAGCAAACAACACATAGAAAACAGAATCTGTGAAAAACAGAACAGTCTGTAGCGATATGAAAACTTCGTATAATTCTGTAACTCCAAAAATTCTGAAATATTAGAAACATTTAGGAAATTTGTATATCAATCTTTTGTAAAAACACCTCAGAGTTTTTTCACGCTCCTGTGATTTTTGAAAAAAAATACTGGTCGCAAAAGTTTCTGTTTTTTAGCAAGATCAAATCAACTATCACCATAGACCATCCTAAAGGTCTTGCTTGGATCAAACAGTAATTTAAAACATGAAAACATATCTAACCAGAGGCTAGATGATACATTACTCAAAAATAGGAAAAAAGAAGCAAGAACAAAAATAAAATTGGGTTGCCTCCCAACAAGCGCTATTGCTTAACGCCCCTAGCTAGGCATAAATCATAGATCTAGGTATTGTCATCTTTGGTATGCAATCCATAAGTAGCTCTCATAACAGATTCATATGGTAACTTAATTTTGTTGCTCGAAAAGTGTTCCATGCCCTTCCTTAATGGAAACTAAAATCTAATGTTTCCTTCTTTCATATCAATAATGGTACCAATCATTCTAAGGAAAGGTCTACCAAGAATAACAGGACATGTAGGATTGCAATCTATATCAAGAACAATTAAAGCTACGGGCACATAATTCCTATTTGAAAAATAAGAACATCATTAATCTTTCCCATAGGTTTCTTAATAGTGGAATCCGCTAGATGCAAATTTGAAGAGCAATCATCAAATCACGCAAACCTAAAACATCACATAAAGTTTTTGGAATCGTGGAAACGCTAGCACCCAAATCACACAAATCATGGCACTTATAAGCTTTAATTTTAATCTTAATAGTAGGTTCCCACTCATCATAAAGTTTTCTAGGGATAGAAACTTCCAATTCAAGCTTTTCTTCAAAAGATTTCATCATAGCATCAACGATATGTTTAGTAAAAGCTTTATTTTGATTATAAGCATGTGGAGAATTCAACATGGATTGCAACAAGGAAATACAATCTATCAAAGAACAATTATCATAATTAAAATCCTTGAAATCCAAAAGAGTGGGTTCATCGCTACTTAAAGTTTTGACCTCTCCAATCCCACTTTTATCAATTTTTGCATCAAGATCTATAAACTCCAAATCATTAGGATACATTTTTAGCTAGAGTTGACTTATCTCCAGTCCCATCTTTATCAAGATTTACATTAGAAAACAAAGATTCAATAGGATTCACAACAATGACTTTATGATCTTCGTCGTTATTTTCAGAAAAACTAGAAGAAGACGCCATTGCAAACCAATCTCGCTTAGCACGCATCTTAGCGTTTCTTTCTTTGCACTCATCAATAGAAATTCTAATAGCTTTAGGAGATTCATTAATATCATGCTTGGGTGGAATAGATCTAATTTTCAAAGATTCAATCTCAAGAGAAATTATATCCACGTTCCTAGCCAAATCATCAATCCTAAGCAATTTTTCTTCAACCATAGCATTGAAATCTTTTGAGAACTAATAAATTCTTTAATATTGTTCTCAAGATCAGAGGGTATCTTATTATAATTTCCATAACAATTGTTGTAGGAATTGCCATAATTATTACAGGAATTACTAGGAAACAGCCTAGGGTTGAACTTACCTCTATACGCGTAGTTACCAAAATTGTTCCTACCAACAAAATTCACATCCATAGATTCATTATTATTCTAAAAAAAGTAGACAAAGGCATATAATTAGGATCAATAGGAGGACTCTTACTAGCAAATAATTTTGTAAGTTCATCCATCTTTCCATTCAAAACATTAATTTCATCAATCGCATGCACTTTTTTACTAGTAGAAGATCTTTCGGTATGACATTGAGAGTAATTAGCCATAATATTAGGAGTTTAGTAGCTTCTCCTAATATGATTTCCGTAAAAGTACCTCCCGCGGATGAATATAAAAGATTTCTAGAAGAAAAATTCAATTCGGCATAATTTTTTTGTTTTGTCATCCATAAATTTAAATCATGAGTAGGGCAATTCTTATCGTCAATTTCATCCTCTCCCAAGATTGTGCAACATGTTCATGACGAAGGTGCTTAAAACTCATAATATCGTTCCTAAGGGAGATGATCTTAGCGAGAGGAAAATACTTGGAAATAAAAAGCATCTTTACACTTATTCCACGAATCAATACTATTTTTAGGCAAAGATGAAAACCAAGTTTTAGCGCGATCTTGTAGTGAGAACGGAAATAGCATCAATTTAACAATATCATTATCCACATATTTCTTCTTTGGCCCATCACACAACTCAACAAAACTATTCAGATGGGACGCGGCATCTTCACTAGGAAGGCCGGAAAATTGAACTTTCATAACAAGATTCAGCAAAGCGGCATTAATTTCATAAGATTCCGCACTAGTGGCGGGAGCAATCAGAGTACTAATAAAATAATTATTGTTAGAATTGGAAAAGTCACACAACTTGGTATTTTCTTGAGATATCATGACAACGCAAGCAATCTAACACACGAGCAAATAAAAAGCAAGCGAATAGACGAACGAAAGAAGGGCGAAAAAGCCAAGTCTTTTTGTGTTTTTCTGAAATCGTTTTAGAAGTGGGGGAGAGGAAAATGAGAGGCAAATGGCAAATAATGTAATGCCAGAGATAAGAGTTTATGGTGGGTAATTCGTAGGCTTGATGTAGATCTCCCCGGCAAGGGCGCCATAAATTCTTCCTGCTACTTCTTGAGCTTGCGTTCGTTTTCCCTTGAAGAAGAAAGGGTGATGCAGCAAACTAGAGATAAGTATTTCCCTCTGTTGAGAACCAAGGTATCAATCCAGTAGGAGAAACAAGCAAGTCGCCAATCTATGCACCTGCACAAACAATGAAACACTTGCACCCAATGTGATAAAGGGGTTGTCAATCCCTTCACGGTCACTTGGAAAGGTGAGATCTGATAGAGATCGATATAAAAGATTACTAAAACGTAAAATAAAATAAAAGTAAATAAATTGCAGGAAGGTATTTTTGGTTTTTTGGTTTATAGATCTGAAAATATATGATGGAAAATAGACCCTGGGGCCATAGGTTTTAATAGAGGCTTCTCTCTTGAAGGAAAATAATACGGTGGGTGAACAAATTACTATCGAGAAATTGATAGAAAAGCGCAAAGTTATGATGATATCCAAGACAATGATTATGAATATAGACATCACGTCCGTGTCAAGTAGACCGACTCCTGCCTGCATCTACTACTATTACTCCACACGTCCACCGCTATCCAGCATGCATCTAGAGTATTAAGTTCATAAGAACGGAGTAACACCTTAAGCAAGATGACATGATGTAGAGGGATAAACTCAAGCAATATGATGAAAACCCCATCTTTTACCATCGATGGCAACAATACAAATACATGCCTCGCTACACCTACTTTGTCACTGGGTGAGGACACCGCAACATTGAATCCAAAACTAAGCATCTCTCCCATTGCAAGAAAAACCAATCTAGTTGGCCAAACCAAATTGATAATTCAAAGAGAAATACAAAGATATCAAATCATGCATATAAGAATTCAGAGGAGACTCAAATAATATTCATAGATAATCTGATCATAAATCCACAATTCATCAATCTCCACAAACACACTGCAAAAGAAGATTACATCGGATAGATCTCCAAGAACATGGAGGAGAACATTGTATTGAAGATCAAAGAGAGAAGAAGCCATCTAGCTACTAGCTATGGACCCGTAGGTCCGTGGTAAACTAAACTAGTCACGCTTCATCGGAAGGGCAATACAGTTGATGTAGATGCCCTCCATGTCCGAATCCCCCTCCGGCAGGATGCCGGAAAAGGCCCCAAGATGGGATGTCACCGGAACACAAGGTTACGGCGGTGGAAAAGTATTTTGGTGCACGCTTCTGTGATAAAGGAATATTCTCGAATTTATAGAGCTGGGAGGGAGGTCGGTGGACTCCCAGGGGGCCCACAAGCCACGGGGCGCGCCCTGACGGCCTGTGGTGCCCTCGGGACTCTTCTGACTTCATCTCCAAGTTCCGTGGGTGTCTTCTGGTCCAAGAAAAATCATCGCGAAAGTTTTATTCCGTTTGGACCCCATTTGGTATTTCTTTTCTGTAAAACTCAAAAACAAGAAAAAAAACAGAAACAGGCACTGGGCTCTATGTTAATAATTAGTCCCAAAAATAATATAAAATAGCATAAAAATGGATAATATAATAGCGTGGAACAATAAAAAAAATATATGTTGGAGACGTCGTATCAGGCCTGAGGTTAGCCATACATCTCCCCACACTGATGGCTAGTTACCATCCCCTGCAGTCAAGCTCCTATGGCTAAGTGAAACTCATAAAGCTGCATAGTCCGATTGCCTTGTTCGCTTCCTACACTAATGCCTCTGGGAACCGAGACATTGGCTAAGGGTTACAGTGTGGAAGATGGAACAACCCTCGTAGTACCCCTCTACGTGGGGGCTGAAGCCGTCGACTGGTAACTTTCCGACTAAAATGGCCGATCAGGAGTCAAAATAACATTAACATATAAAAGTATGATAACCCATACGGAAACATACTCGCATTATAAAATATCAGGTTCGACCAAAGTTTAATACATAAAACTATTCAAGGAATACATCCTTCGAGCACTATGCCTCCACTGCGCGAGCACCGTCCATTACGGCGGAGAAGTACTACTTCGGATGCCTATGCTCCTTTCCAGCTGGAGGAGGTCTGGTGGCCATCTCGACGGGCTTAATTGATGTCTACTACACAACTTTATTCTTGTAGACACGTGTTGGGCCTCCAAGCGCAGAGTTTTTTAGGACAGTAGCAATTTTCCCTCAAGTGGATGACCTAAGGTTTATCAATCCGTGGGAGGCGTAAGATGAAGATAGTCTCTCTCAAACAACCCTGCAACCAAATACAAGAAATCTCTTGTGTCCCCAACACACCCAATACAATGACAAATTGTATAGGTGCACTAGTTCGGCGCAGATGGTGATAAAAGTGTAATGTTGATGGTAGAAATATATTTTTATAATCTGAATAAAGAAAAACAGCAAGGTAGAAAATAGTAAACGAGCACAAAAACGGTATTGCAATGCACGGAAATGAGGCCTAGGGTCCGTACTTTCGCTAGTGCAATCTGTTAACAGTGCTAATATAATTGGATCATATAACCATCCCTCAAAGTGCGATGAAGAATCACTCCAAAGTTCCTATCTAGTGGAGAACATAAGAATAAATTGTTTGTAGGGTATGAAACCACCTCAAAGCTATTCTTTCCGTTTGATCTATTCAAGAGTTCGTACTAAAATAACATAAAGCTATTCTTTCTGTTCGATCTATCCTAGAGTTCATACTAAAATAACACCAAAGAAAATTCATATTCATAATACTCAATCCAACACAAAGAACTTCAAAGAGTGCCCGAAGATTTCTACTGGAGAAACAAAGACAAGAATGTGCATCAACCCCTATGCATAGATTACCCCAATGTCACCACGGAATCCGCGAGTTGGGTGCAAAAACATATATCAAGTGAATAAATACGATACCCGGTTGTCACCACGAGTATTCAATTGCAAGACATATATCAAGTGTTCTCAAATCCATAAAAGTATTCAATGCGATAACAATGAAATCCCAAAGGGAAAAACTCAATTCATCACAACAAGATAGAGAGGGGAAAACACCATATGATCCAACTATATTAAAACAGCCCGTGATACATCAAGATCATGACATCTCAAGAACACGAGAGAGAGAGAGAGATTAAACACTGTCGGCGTTCTGGGAACGGGGGTCCCCAGACTTGCCTGCTTGCGGCCCACAGTGTGGCCAGGCAGCGGGCCGTACGGCCCGTCCTCATCAACAAGGCACCCAAGACCCTCGCGAGGATCCAAGCCTCGCAAGGCGGACGACGCAAGACCTCCTCTAGAGTGGCCTAGCCAGGCAGGCTCACGAGGAGCGGAGATATCAAGGCGAGGCAAACCTCACGAGGCTCTCGTGACATGGGCCATGACGAACGGTACCAGGCGGGCGCCGGTGCGCGCAGCGTCCTTATTTCCTCTTTGGTACTAAGGAGGCCAGCGCAGACAAAGAGTACCGAGGCATCAGGCAAAGGTTGCCATATTGGTGCAACGAGACCAAGACCAGGAGGACGGCTAGGCGGAGGTCATCGTGGAGCCCAAGACGGCGTCACCCCAGGGCTTTTTGCAGGCGAAGACCACTTTTGTCAGGATAGCTTGTACTAGCTGTCCCCCTTCAAATTTGCCCGCCGTTGTTGGCTCCCTTCCCGCTCGATATTTGGGAAGAGGACCAAGGCCTATATAAGTAGAGCTAGCCACCACAATAGAGGCAGGTTGAACTGGACGAATCCTCACGCCACAAGTTCACAAGCACAAGAACACCTCAACCTCAGGAGGTTGTTCTTCCCTTGTACTGTTCATCATCAGCCCAAGAGGCAATCCACCACCACCACACTGGAGTAGGGTATTACACCATAACGGTGGCCCGAACCAGTATAAACCTCGTGTCTTTCTGTGTTGCGAGTTCGACGAGTTCATCCGCAAGATCTTAGCGAGCTAGAGCGTAGATCGGTAGGAGGGAGAGACTTCGCGCGCACACTAGTGTTCGAACCTTAAGGGTTTACCGGAACCCCACATCCGACATTTGGCGCACCAGGTAGGGGTACGCCGGAGCTCCTCTCCACCAACTGCGCCCCGTGCCGCCGCGCTTCGCTCCCATGGTAGGTGCGCCGCCACCTGCCTCTGTGACCGACACCAGCAGTAGGGAGTCTGGGTACCGAGCCCTGGCCCCCGCCCTGCGGCGAGTGCAGTGGCCAGCCAAATTCAAGCCGGAGATGCCGCCGCGTTACGACGGCGTGGCAGATCCGGCGCCGTTCCTGCAGGCATATAAGGAGGCCATCCTCGATGCCGGAAGCGACGGCAAGATCATGGCCAGCTGGTTCCCCATGGCCCTCGCCGGCGAGCCACGCGCCTGGCTGCTCAACCTCCCGGGGTCCACGGTGTCGTCCTGGGAGGAACTCCGCGACCTCTTCATCACGCGCTATGCGGTGCCAGCGCACCACGCGGTCGCGGCGCTGCTGGGTGGCTCTCAAGCACCGCCTTCAGATCGCCACGTCAAGCCTTTCTTCCGTTAGATTGGGGCAGCCTCCAAGCGCCCGGGGGCTCCGCCGGGTTGGGCTGCGCCGGAGGCCGACCTCACCTTCAATTCAGAAGACCACCACGGCTCCACCGCCGGCTCAGGCATGCTCCCGATTCTTTGCACGCCTACCATCTGCAACGTGGCCATCACCAAGACCCTCATTGACGGCGGTGCTGGCCTCAACTTGCTCTTCGTGGAAGCCTTGAGCCTCCTCCACGTGCCGCCCGAGCGGCTCAACCTCAGCAAGCCTTTTTCGGGAGTAGGTGGCGGAGCTGCCCACTCTCTAGGGCAGATCCGCCTCCCCGTCACCTTCGGCACGCGCGACAACTACCGCACTGAGCTGGTGGACTTCGACATCACGCTCATCGGTCTCCCGTACAACGCCATACTCGGGTACCCGGCTCTCACTCAGTTCATGGCGGCGACTCACCCAGCCTACAACCTCATGAAGATGCCAGGGAGCAAGGGCGTCCTCAGCATCAAGGGGGACACTAAGGAGGCCATGACGGCGCTCAGGCTCGCCTTCAAGACCGCGGCAGCAGCGCAGCCAGCCGGCGCCAGTACGCCCGAGGCTAAGGAGACCGCGCCCGCCAAGAGGAAGCAGTTGTTCACCCAAGACAAGGAGGAGACCAAGCAGGTGCCGGTTGACGATGACGGGTCTTCAGGAGCCACCTTTACCATAGGAACCAGCCTTGACCTGGGACAAGAAGAAGCTTTGGTGAGGTTTTTGCGCGCAAACAAGGAGATATTCGTGTGGGAGCCCAATCAGCTGGATCCCGAGAGAGGTGATCCAGCATCATCTGAGGGTGTGCCCCATCATGCGCCCCGTGAAGCAGCGGGCGAGACGGCAGTCCGCTGAGAAGCAGGCCTTCATCGTCCAAGAAACACGCAAGCTGGAGGCGGCTGGTACCATTCGAGAAGTTCGATACCCAGATTGGCTGGCGAACCCCGTCGTAGTACCGAAGAAAGGTGGAAAGGAACGGATGTGCGTCGACTTCACCAACCTTAACAAAGCTTGCCCCCAAGATCCGTTCCCCCTTCCGCGCATCGATCAAATTGTCGACTCCACCGCCGAGTGCGACTTGCTATGTTTCCTGCATGCGTTCTCTGGATACCACCAAATCAAGATGGCGGTGGAGGATGTGGAGAAGACTGCCTTCCTGACACCATGCGGGGTGTACTGCTACACCTGCACGCCCTTCGGCCTGCGCAACGCGGGCGCAACCTTTCAGCGGCTGATGCACATCGCCTTGGGGCGGCAGCTCGGCAGGAACACAGAGGCCTACGTGGATGACATAGTGGTCAAATCTCGCGAGGCGAGGACATTGATTCAAGACTTGGAGGAGACCTTTGAGAGCTTGCGCCAGGTGAACTTGAGGCTTAACCCGGAGAAGTGCGTGTTTGGCGTCCCCTCCGGCAAGCTACTAGGGTTCCTCGTATCCCACAGAGAGATCGAGGTGAACCCGGAGAAGATCAAGGCCATTGAAGACATGAGCCCACAGACCCTCAAGGAGATCCAGAAGCTAGCAGGACGTGTGACCGCGTTAGGGCGTTTCATCTCCAAGCTAGGCGAGCGCGCCTTACCCTTCTTTAAGCTCACAAAGAAGAAGGGCCCCTTCAAGTGGACCCCGGAGGCCGACCGGGCCTTCCAAGACCTCAAGAAATACCTCACCACCCCACCCCCCCGGTGATGGTGGCACCGCGGCCTCTCGAGCCTCTGGTACTCTACCTTGCCGCCACCCCGTACTCCACCAGCGCGGCGCTGGTGGCGGTTCGGGAGGAGCGCCAAGACAAGGGTGTGCCGCGCCAAGCCAGAGCTGATGCAGCGCAGAGACAGGAAGGCTCAGCAGGGCCATCAGCGGCGAAAGACCAAGCTCAACAGGGCAGCATCGCAGATGCTCCTGAGGACGGTCAGATCTTAGGAAGCCCTCCACCTCAGGATATGCCACAACCTCCGCAAGACCCGAGCCTCGACAGTGTGCCAGCCCTCGTCGAGCACCCGGTGTACATTGTCAGCACCGTACAGCGGGACGCAAGGGCACACTACCCCATGCCGCTAAAGCTCCTGCTCGCGCTCTTGGTGGCCTCGCGCAAGCTGTGACACTACTTCCAGGGCCACCCCATCAAGGTCATCTCATCCTACCGATTGGAGAGGGTACTTAGGAGCCCAAACTCAGCCGGAAGGGTCGCAGAATGGAACATCGCGCTGCAAGCGTTCCAGCTAGAGTTCAGCAACACCAGTGTCATCAAAGGAGCCGCGCTCACCGATTTTGTGGCAGAATGGACAGATGCCCCGGCTCTTGAGGAAGGGGATGACCGGTCCACCTCCCCAGGAAGTGAGGCACCAGACAGCTAGGTCATGCATTTCGATGGCGCCTTTGCGCACCAGGGCGCGGGGGGCTGGAGCAGTGCTCATATCACCCACTCAGGACAAGCTTTACTACGCCGTGCAACTCTGCTTTCAGCACGGCGAGAAGGTCTCCAACAATATCGCAGAATACGAAGGCCTCATAGCGGGCCTGAAGGCGGCGGCAGCTCTGGGGTTGAGGCGGCTTACCGTCAAGGGCGACTCGCAGCTCCTCGTCAACTTCTCCAACAAAGTGTACGAGCCGAAGGACGAGCACATGGAGGCCTACCTTGCAGAGGTGCACAAGATGGAAAAGCAGTTCTCGGGCTTGGAGCTGCAGCACGTGCCCCGGGACACCAACAAGGAAGCCGACGACATCGCCAAGAGACCATCCAAGCGGCAACCGCAAGAGCCCGGCGTCTTCGAAGAGCGGCTCTTCAAGCCATCGGCTACGCCACCCCTTTCAAGCACGACTCAGCCTCGGGAGGAGCTCCCACGGCCCCCGGCCACGGGAGCCCCAACTTGCGGCCCAACCTCAGGAGCTCGGCTACTCTTGGCGCTCGAGCCCCAGGAGGAGTGCTGGACCAAGGAATTCAAGGAGTACCTGATGTGCGGGACGCTGCCGGAGAAGGAAGAAGACGCCGAGCGCGTGGCCCGACAGGCCACGGCATACTGCATTCAAGACGGCAATTTTTACAGGAAACGGCCGAACGACGTCATGCTGCACTACATCTCCAGCGATCAAGGAAGGGAGCTGCTGATTGACATACACGGCGGGGACTATGGACATCATTCAACGTCAAGGACCCTCGTCGGCAAAGCCTTCTGCAGCGGATTCTATTGGCCCACAGCACTCAACGATGCAGCCGAGCTGGTGAAGTCCTGCGAAGCTTGCCAATTCCATGCCAAGCAAATCCATCAGCCCGCTCAGGGCCTCCAAACCATCCCGCTCACATGGCCGTTCGCGGTCTGGGGGCTGGACATCTTGGGCCCGTTCCCACGAGCGCCAGGGGGCTCCGCTATCTCTACGTCGCCATCGACAAGTTCACCAATGGGCGGAAGTGGAAGTCGTCCGTACCATTCCAGCCGGCTCAGCTGTCAAGTTCATCAAAGACCTCGTGAGCCGCTTCGGGGTCCCCAACCGCATCATCACAGATAACGGCTGGCAGTTTACTAGTAACCTCTTCAAAACCTACTGTGCTAACCTTGGAACGCAGATCTTGTTGGAAATATGCCCTAGAGGCAATAATAAAATGGTTATTATTGTATTTCCTTGTTCATGATAATTGTCTATTGTTCATGCTATAATTGTATTAACTGGAAACCGTAATACATGTGTGAATACATAGACCACAACATGTCCCTAGTAAGCCTCTAGTTGACTAGCTCGTTGATCAATAGATGGTTCTAGTTTCCTGACCATGGACATTGGATGTAATTGATAACGGGATCACCTCATTAGGAGAATGATGTGATGGACAAGACCCAATCCTAAGCATAGCACAAGATCATGTAGTTCGTTTGCTAAGAGCTTTTCTAATGTCAAGTATCATTTCCTTAGACCATGAGATTGTGCAACTCCCGGATACCGTAGGAATGCTTTGGGTGTACCTAACGTCACAACGTAACTCGGTGGCTATAAAGGTACACTACAGGTATCTCCGAAAGTGTCTGTTGGGTTAGTACGAATCGAGACTGGGATTTGTCACTCCGTATGACGGAGACGTATCTCTGGGCCCACTCGGTAATGCATCATCATAATGAGCTCAATGTGACTAAGTAGTTAGTCACGGGATCATGCATTACGGAACGAGTAAAGTGACTTGCCGGTAACGAGATTGAACGAGGTATTGGGATACCGGCGATCGAATCTCGGGCAAGTAACATACCGATTGACAAAGGGAATTGTATACGGGATTGATTGAATCCCCGACATCGTGGTTCATCCGATGAGATCATCGTGGAACATGTGGGAGCCAACATGGGTATCCAGATCCCGCTGTTGGTTATTGGCCGGAGAACGTCTCGGTCATGTCTGCATGGTTCCCGAACCCGTAGGGTCTACACACTTAAGGTTCGATGACGCTAGGGTTATAGGGAATAGATATACGTGGTTACCGAATGTTGTTCGGAGTCCCGGATGAGATCCCGGACGTCACGAGGAGTTCCGGAATGGTCCGGAGGTAAAGAATAATATATAGGAAGTGAGGTTTTGGCCACCGGAAGAGTTTCGGGCGTCACCGGTAATGTACCGGGACCACCGGAGGGTTCCGGGGGTCCACCGGGAGGGGCCACCAGCCCCGGAGGCTGGCATGGGCCAAGACTGGGAAGGGACCAGCCCCTGAGTGGGCTAGTGTGCCTCCCACTAGGGCCAAAGGCGCAGCTTGGAAGGGAAAGGGGGAAACCCAAGGCGCAGATGGGCCTAAGGCCCACCCTAGGGCGCGCCCCCCTCTCTCCCCTCTTGGCCGCCCCCTCCATCCAATCTAGGGCTGGCCGCCACCCCTAGGGGTGGGAACCCTAGAGGGGGCGCACCCTCCTCCCCTCCTCCTATAAATAGTGGGGGTTTTGGGGCTGCAGAAGACACGAGTCTCCCTCTCTCTTGGCGCAGCCCTACCCCTCTCCCTCCTCGTCTCTCGCAGTGCTTGGCGAAGCCCTGCTAGAGTGCCACGCTCCTCCACCACCACCACGCCGTCGTGCTGCTGCTGGACGGAGTCTTCCCCAACCTCTCCCTCTCCCTTGCTGGATCAAGGCGCGGGAGACGTCACCGGGCTGCATGTGTGTTGAACGCGGAGGCACCGTTGTTCGGTGCTTAGATCGGATTCGGCCGCGATCTGAATCGCTTCGTGTACGACTCCACCGACCGCGTTCTTGCAACGCTTCCGCATCGCGATCTTCAAGGGTATGAAGATGCACTCCCCTCTCTCTCGTTGCTAGTTAATCCATAGATTGATCTTGGTGATGCGTAGAAAATTTTGAATTTCTGCTACGTTCCCCAACAGTGGCATCATGAGCTAGGTCTATGCGTAGATTCTATGCACGAGTAGAACACAAAGTAGTTGTGGGCGATGATTTGTTCAATTTGCTTGCCGTTACTAGTCTTATCTTGATTCGGCGGCATTGTGGGATGAAGCGGCCCGGACCGACCTTACACGTACTCTTACGTGAGACAGGTTCCACCGACTGACATGCACTTGATGCATAAGGTGGCTAGCGGGTGTCTGTCTCTCCCACTTTAGTCGGATCGGATTCGATGAAGAGGGTCCTTATGAAGGGTAAATAGCAATTGGCATATCACCGTTGTGGCTTTTGCGTAGGTAAGAAACGTTCTTGCTAGAAACCCATAGCAGCCACGTAAAACATGCAACAACAATTAGAGGACGTCTAACTTGTTTTTGCAGGGTATGCTATGTGATGTGATATGGCCAAAAGGATGTGATGAATTATATATATGTGATGTATGAGATTGATCATGTTCTTGTAATAGGAATCACGACTTGCATGTCGATGAGTATGACAACCGGCAGGAGCCATAGGAGTTGTCTTAATTTATTGTATGACCTGCGTGTCAATGAAAAACGCCATGTAATTACTTTACTTTATTGCTAACCGTTAGCCATAGTAGTAGAAGTAATAGTTGGCGAGACAACTTCATGAAGACACGATGATGGAGATCATGGTGTCATGCCGGTGACGAAGGTGATCATGCCGCGCCTCGAAGATGGAGATCAAAAGGCGCAAGATGATATTGGCCATATCATGTCACTTTATGATTTGCATGTGATGTTTGTCATGTTTACATCTTATTTGCTTAGAACGACGGTAGCATAAATAAGATGATCCCTCACTAAAATTTCAAGAGATGTGTTCCCCCTAATTGTGCACCATGCGAAGGTTCGTTGTTTCGAAGCACCATGTGATGATCGGGTGTGATAGATTCTAACGTTCGCATACAACGGGTGTAAGCCAGATTTACACATGCGAAACACTTAGGTTGACTTGACGAGCCTAGCATGTACAGACATGGCCTCGGAACACAAGAGACCGAAAGGTCGAACATGAGTCGTATAGTAGATACGATCAACATGGAGATGTTCACCGTTGATGACTAGTCCGTCTCACGTGATGATCGAACACGGTCTAGTCGATTCGGATCATGTATCACTGAGATGACTAGAGGGATGTCTATCTAAGTGGGAGTTCATTAAATAATCAGATGAACTTAATTGTCATGAACATAGTCAAAACGTTTTTGCAAATTATGTCATAGCTTACGCTTTAGTTCTAGGTTTAAGATATGTTCCTAGAGAAAATTTAGTTGAGAGTTGACAGTAGCAATTATGCGGACTGGGTCCGTACACTGAGGATTGTCCTCATTGCTGCGCAGAAGGCTTATGTCCTTAATGCAGCGCTTGGTGTGCTGAACCTCGAGCGTCGTCTGTGGATGTTGCGAACATCTGACATACACGTTTTGATGACTACGTGATAGTTCAGTGCGTAATGTTAAACGGTTTAGAATTAAGGCACCGAAGACATTTTGAAACGTCACGGAACATATGAGATGTTCCAAGAGCTGAAATTGGGATTTTAGGCTCGTGCCCACGTCAAGAGGTGTGAGACCTCCGACAAGTTTCTTAAGCCTGCAAACTAAGGGAGAAAAGCTCAATCGTTGAGCATGTGCTCAGATTGTCTGAATCCTACAATCACTTGAATCGAGTGGGATTTAATCTTCCAGATGAGATAGTGATGGTTCTCCAAAGTCACTGCCGCCAAGCTACTAGAGCTTCGTGATGAACTATAACATATCAGGGATAGATATGATGATCCTTGAGCTATTCGCGATGTTTGACACCACGAAAGTAGAAATCAAATAGGAGCATCAATTGTTGATGGTTAGTAAAACCACTAGTTTCAAGAAGGGCAAGGGCAAGAAGGGATACTTCATGAAACGGCAAATCAGTTGCTGCTCTAGTGAAGAAACCCAAGGTAGAACCCAAACCCGAGACTAAGTGCTTCTGTAATGAGGGGAACGGTCACTGAAGCAGAACTACCCTAGATACTTAGTAGATGAGAATTCAGGCAAGGTCGACAGAAGTATATTGGATATACATTATATTAATGTGTACTTTACTAGTACTCCTAGTAGCACCAGGGTATTAGATACCGGTTCGGTTGCTAAGTGTTGGTAACTCGAAATAAAAGCTACGGAATAAATGGAGACTAACTAAAGGTGAGATGACGATATGTGTTGGAAGTGTTTCCAAGGTTGATGTGATCAAACATCGCACGCTCCCTCTACCATCGAGATTGGTGTTAAACCTAAATAATTGTTATTTGGTGTTTGCGTTGAGCATAGACATGATTGGATTATGTTTATCGCAATACGGTAATTCATTTAAGGAGAATAATGGTTACTCTGTTTATTTGAATAATACCTTCAATGGTCTTGCACCTAAAATTGAATCTCGATCGTAGTGATACACATGTTCGTGCCAAAAGATATAAAATAGTAATGATAGTACCACATACTTGTGGCACTGCCATTTGAGTCATATTGGTATAAAACGCATGAAGAAGCTCCATGTAGATGGATCTTTGGACTCACTCGTTTTTGAAAAGATTGAGACATGCGAACCATGTCTATTGGTATATATGCATGAAGAAACTCCATGCAGATGGATCGTTTGGACTCACTTGATTTTGAATCACTTGAGACATGCAAATCATACCACATGGGCAAGATGACTGAAAGGCCTCGTTTTCAGTAAGATGGAACAAGAAAGCAACTTGTTGGAAGTAATACATTTTGATGTGTGCAGTCCAATGAGTGCTGAGGCATGCAGTGGATATCGTTATGTTCTTACTTCACAGATGATTTGAGTAGATGCTGAGTGTATTTACTTGATGAAACACAAGTCTGAATTATTGAAAGGTTCAAGTGATTTCAGAGTGAAGTTGAAGATCGTCGTGACAAGAGGATAAAATGTCTATGATATGATCATAGAGATGAATATCTGAGTTACGAGTTTGGCACACAATTAAGACATTGTGGAAAGTGTTTCACAATTAATACCGCCTGGAACACCATAGTGTGATGGTGTGTCCGAACATCATAACTGCACCCTATTGGATATGGTGCATACCATGATGTCTCTTATCGAATTACCACTATCGTTTATGGGTTAGGCATTAGAGACAACCGCATTCACTTTAAATAGGGCACCACGCGATTCCGTTGAGATGACACCGTATGAACTATGGTTTAGAGAAACCTAAGCTGTCGTTTCTTAAAAGTTTGGGGCTGCGACGCTTATGTGGAAAAGTTTCAGGCTAATAAGCTCGAACCCAAAGCGGATAAATACATCTTCATAGAATACCCAAAACAGTTGGGTATACCTCCTATTTCAGATCTGGAAGCAAAGTGATTGTTTCTAAGAAACAGGTCCTTTCTCGAGGAAAAGTTTCTCTCGAAAGAACTGAGTGGGAGGATGGTGGAGACATGATGAGGTTATTGAACCGTCACTTCAACTAGTGTGTAGCAGGGCACAAGAAGTTGTTCCTGTGGCACCTACACCAATTGAAGTGGAAGCTTATGAGAGTGATCATGAAACTTCGGATCAAGTCACTACCAAACATCGTAGGTCGACAAGGATGCGTACTACTTCAGAGTGGTACGTAATCCTGTCTTGGATGTCATGTTGCTAGACAACAATGAACCTACGAGCTATGGAGAAGCGATGGTGGGCCCAGATTTCGACGAATCGCTCGAGGCCATAAAATCCGAGAGAGGATCCATGTATAAAAACAAAGTATAGACTTTGGAAGAACTACTTGATGGTCGTAAGGCTGTTGGGTACAGATGGATTTTAAAGGGAAAACGGACAATGATGGTAAGTATCACCATTAAGAAAGCTCGACTTGTCGTTAAGATGTTTTCTGACAAGTTCAAGGAGTTGACTACGATGAGACTTTCTCACTCGTAGCGATGCTAAGAGTCTTTAGGAATTATATTAGCAGTTACTGCATTATTTATGAAATCTTGCAGATAGGATGTCAAAACATTGTTTCCTCGACGATTTTCTTGAGGAAAGGTTGTATGTGATACAACCAGAAGGTTTTGTCAATCCTGAAAGATGCTAACAAGTATGCAAAGATCCAGCAATCCTTCTAAGGACTGGAGTAAGCATCTCGGAGTTGGAATGTACGCTTTGATGAGATGATCAAAGATTTTGGGTTTTTACAAAGTTTATGAGAAACTTGTATTTCCAAAGAAGTGAGTGGGAGCACTATAGAATTTTTGATGAGTATATGTTGTTAACATATTGTTGATCAGAAATGATGTAGAATTTCTGGAAAGCATACAAGGTTATTTGAAAAGTGTTTTTCAATGGAAAACCTGGATTAAGCTACTTGAACATTGAGCATCAAGATCTATAAGGATAGATCAAAAACGCTTAATAGTACTTTCAAATGAATACATACCGTGACAAGATTTTGAAGGAGTTCAAAATAGATCAGCAAAGAAGGAGTTCTTGGCTGTGTTACAAGGTGTGAGTATTGAGTAAGACTCAAGACCTGACCACGGCAGAAGAGAGAGAAAGGACGAAGGTCGTCCCCTATGCTTTAGACGTAGGCTCTACAGTATGCTATGCTGTGTACCGCACCTGAAGTGTGCCTTGCCATGAGTCAGTCAAGGGGTACAAGAGTGATCCAGGAATGGATCACATGACAGCGGTCGAACTTATCCTTAGTAACTAGTGGACTAAGGAATTTTCTCGATTATGGAGGTGGTAAAAGAGTTCGTCGTAAAGGGTTACGTCGATGCAAACTTTGACACTAATCCGGATGACTCTGAGTAGTAAACCGGATTCGTATAGTAGAGCAGTTATTTGGAATAGCTCCAAGTAGCGCGTGGTAGCTGCATCTACAAGATGACATAGAGATTTGTAAAGCACACACGGATCTGGAAGGTTCAGACCCGTTGACTAAAAACCTCTCTCACAAGCGAGATATGAACAAACCCCATGGGTGTTGGATTCATTACAATCACATAGTGATGTGAACTAGATTATTGACTCTAGTGCAAGTGGGAGACTGTTGGAAATATGCCCTAGAGGCAATAATAAAATGGTTATTATTGTATTTCCTTGTTCATGATAATTGTCTATTGTTCATGCTATAATTGTATTAACTGGAAACCGTAATACATGTGTGAATACATAGACCACAACATGTCCCTAGTAAGCCTCTAGTTGACTAGCTCGTTGATCAATAGATGGTTATGGTTTCCTGACCATGGACATTGGATGTCATTGATAACGGGATCACATCATTAGGAGAATGATGTGATGGACAAGACCCAATCCTAAGCATAGCACAAGATCGTGTAGTTCGTTTGCTAAGAGCTTTTCTAATGTCAAGTATCATTTCCTTAGACCATGAGATTGTGCAACTCCCGGATACCGTAGGAATGCTTTGGGTGTACCAAACGTCACAACGTAACTGGGTGGCTATAAAGGTACACTACAGGTATCTCCGAAAGTGTCTGTTGGGTTGGTACGAATCGAGACTGGGATTTGTCACTCCGTATGACGGAGAGGTATCTCTGGGCCCACTCGGTAATGCATCATCATAATGAGCTCAATGTGACTAAGTAGTTAGTCACGGGATCATGCATTACGGAACGAGTAAAGTGACTTGCCGGTAACGAGATTGACGAGGTATTGGGATACCGACGATCGAATCTCGGGCAAGTAACATACCGATTGACAAAGGGAATTGTATACGGGATTGATTGAATCCCCGACATCGTGGTTCATCCGATGAGATCATCGTGGAACATGTGGGAGCCAACATGGGTATCCAGATCCCGATGTTGGTTATTGGACGGAGAACGTCTCGGTCATGTCTGCATGGTTCCCGAACCCGTAGGGTCTACACACTTAAGGTTCGATGACGCTAGGGTTATAGGGAATAGATATACATGGTTACAAAATGTTGTTCGGAGTCCCGGATGAGATCTCGGACGTCACGAGAAGTTCCGGAATGGTCCGGAGGTAAAGAATAATATATAGGAAGTGAGGTTTTGGCCACCGGAAGAGTTTCGGGCTTCACCGGTAATGTACCGGGACCACCGGGAGGGGCCACCAGCCCCGGAGGCTTGCATGGGCCAATACTGGGAAGGGACCAGCCCCTGAGTGGGCTGGTGCGCCTCCCACTAGGGCCCAAGGCGCAGCTTGGAAGGGAAAGGGGGAAACCCTAGGTGCAGATGGGCCTAAGGCCTAACCTACGGCGCGCCCCCCTCTCTCCCCCTCTTGGCCGCCCCCTCCATCCAATCTAGGGCTGGCCGCCACCCCTAGGGGTGGTAACCCTAGAGGGGGCGCACCCTCCTCCTCTCCTCCTATAAATAGTGGGGGTTTTGGCGCTGCAGAAGACACGAGTCTCCCTCTTTCTTGGCGCAGCCCTACCCCTCTCCCTCCTCGTCTCTCGCAGTGCTTGGCGAAGCCCTGCTAGAGTGCCACGCTCCTCCACCACCACCACGGCGTCGTGCTGGTGCTGGACGGAGTCTTCCCCAACGTCTCCCTCTCCCTTGCTGGATCAAGGCACGGGAGACGTCACCGGGCTGCATGTGTGTTGAACGCGGAGGCACCGTTGTTCGGTGCTTAGATCGGATTCGGCCGCGATCTGAATCACTTCGTGTACGACTCCACCGACCGCGTTCTTGCAGCGCTTCCGCGTCGCGATCTTCAAGGGTATGAAGATGCACTCCCCTCTCTCTCGTTGCTAGTTAATCCATAGATTGATCTTGGTGATGCATAGAAAATTTTGAATTTCTGCTACGTTTCCCAACAGATCTGCTACGCTTCGGTGGCTCACCCCAGGAGCAATGGTCAGGCCGAACGTGCCAACGCTGAGGTCCTGAGGGGTCTCAAAACCGGGACCTTCAAGAAAAGCTGGAGGCCTGCGGCAGGGGCTGGCACGATGAACTCCAGTCCGTGATGTGGTCCATCCGTACTACCGCTACCAAGCCAACGGGCGAGACCCCATTCTTCCTCGTCTACGGAGCCGAAGCAGTCCTCCCTCACGAGGTCAAGCATCGCTCCGCGCGGGTCCTGGCGTTCGACAAAACGTAGCAGGACGCCATGGGGGGGATGGATATCGTACTGGGGGAGGAACGCCGACGCGAAGCCGCATTGAGGGCGGCGAGGTACCAACAAGCGTTGTGGCGGTACCACTGCCGCAACATCCGCTCCAGGACGCCCGAGGTGGGCGACCTCGTCCTGAGGCGAGTCCTCTCCAGGGAAGGGCTGCACAAGATTTCGCCCATGTGGGAGGGCCCGTTCCGGGTCGTCCATGTATCCAGGCCGGGAGCAGCGCGCCTGGAGACGCGGGACGGGATACCCGTCCAGAACGCCTGGAACATCCAGCACCTCCGGAAGTTCTATCCATGAAGCAAGGCCCAGAGCCTGTGAATAAGGCCCGGTGCCTGTGAAGAATCGCCGCCCGTGACACTCTCACGTAATAATGAGTGGGGTTGTACACGCCCCGGAGTCTCAGGAGCGCCGGCCTCAGGCCCTGGGGCTCCCTCCCACGCCTAGTGGATAGCACTTAGCTCCGCGCTGGTGAGAAGACTTGAAGACTAGATTAGGTGCCGGACGCGACTTTTCATTTGCTTTTCGTAGTTGGCTTGCTTTTCCTTAATCGGAGTTGCTCTTGGTGTTTGTTGCTAATTTGGTTCCCTAGCCTTTTACCGCTTTTTCGGCTCTGGTTTGCTCATGTTCTCTCTCTCGCATGCCTCGCGAGGGGGCTAGGCAGGTGCCCTCGCGAGCATTTCTCTTCTCTTTGCCTTCTCATGAGCCACCCTCGTTCGAGTCTAGAAGCTGGCACATCTCTCCTAATCCGTGCCCCTCGGGTACCGTGATATAAGGCGCCAAGTCAACGCTTGGGTGGACGGCAAGTCCTTTAGTGCACCTCCTAACGAATTTTTTGCAGTTTTCGAGCAACGCAGACACCACGTGAGGGAAAGGGCGCCCCAAATGCATCAGGTTAAGTTATCTTTGCACAAAACAACAACACGGCATGGGAACGACACGCACAGTGCATTAACCAAAGAACCACAGTTTGATACACGCCCCTCCGGGGCCATACTGGTTTCGTTTTCCGATGCAGGAAAGAGAGAAAAACTAACCAAAGCAGTGATGCAGCAATCCGGAGAGGCAGGCCCTTGGCGACACCCCGAGCCTAGCCAGACCCCTCCTAGCGCTTCACGGAGGCGCGACGACGAGATGACCCGCTGCCTCCTTTGAAGCGGGCGCGGCGGCGGGCGCTTTGGTCGTAGCCACCATTGCTGGAGCTGTCACCGGAGGAAGAGCCACCGTAGCGGGAGGAGACGCGGTCGCTGCCGAGGGCGGGCTCGCCCTCGTCCTCGTCGCGACCATCACCAAGGCCGACCACTTCCTCACCATCGTTCGTCTCGGGGCAGTACCCGGCGCGGCGACCGTCTTCCCCAAACACCCTCACATAGAGGGTCGATTCACCATCGTACCTGAAGTGGAGGGTGCACCGCCTGCTCAGGCCGCGCGCGCGGGCGAACGTCTGCCAGCCGCAGGCCAGGGCTATGTTGCCCACGACGGAAGTCTCGACCGCAACCCAAGAGGCCCTGCTGCAGCAGTCGTCCGCCTGCAGCCAGAGCCTGCCCGGACCAAAGGCCGGCAGTTCGCCGGCGAAGAAGCGCGGAAGTTGGAGCCAGTTACCGGCCGGGCTCTCCGACCAGACAACGAACTCCGGCGACACCTCAGCCGAATGGAAGCGCGGGCGGGGAGGCCGCGCCACCATCGCGCGCCTCCCCTCATCGGCTGAACCACCATGGACGGAACGATCCCCTCCGCGCGCCATGATCCCACCTCGATGGTGGGCCACGGCGGGGGTCGCGGCGTGCTTGCGCGGATGGCCGCGGCCGCGCTTGGGCGCCGGGGAACCGAGGCCCTCGCGAAGGGCCTTTCCTTTCTCGGCGGCAGAGAACTTCTTTCGTGGCACCATCAGTGGCACTGCAAGCAGTGGAGCAGAGAAGCAAGCAAGCGGGGAAGAGATCGGCAACAGGGGCTCCGCCCCCCTCTCCATTTATAGCAAGAGAAGGTCAACCGGCGTCTCCCACGATCGCAGGTAATGATGGTTTTCCTGCATGTCGCAGGGACTTGTCAAGTCATGCAGTTGCTGAGGCAGCATGGGGAAGCGGAGACGCCCATGTCCAATCAACCGCCACGCGTCGACCGAGGCCGCAGGCTTTTGGGGCCCACGGTGCTCTGAACTTGACCCTTGGCTTCGCCGAGAAGCCAAGCCTGAGCGCACCTTGGGCCCGGGGGCTACTGTCAGCGTTCTGGGAACGGGGGTCCCTAGACTTGCCTGCCTGCGGCCCACAGCGGGGCCAGGCAGCGGGCCGTACGGCCCATCTTCATCAACAAGGCACCCAAGACCCTCGCGAGGGTCCAAGCCTCGCGAGGCGGACGACGCAAGACCTCCCCTAGAGTGGCCTAGCCAGGCAGGCTCACGAGGAGCGGAGATATCAAGGCGAGGCAAACCTCACGAGGCTCTTGTGACGTGGGCCATGACAAACGGTACCAGGCGGGTGCCAGGCGGGCGCCGGTGCGCGCAGCGTCCTTATTTGCTCTTTGGTGCTAAGGAGGCCAGCGTAGGCGAAGAGTACCGAGGCATCAGGCAAAGGTTGCCATATTGGTGCAACAAGACCAAGACCAGGAGGACGGCCAGGCGAAGGTCATCGTGGAGCCCAAGATGGCATCACCCCAGGGCTTTTCGCAGGCGAAGACCGCTTTTGTCAGGATAGCTTGTACTAGCTGCCCCCCTTCAAATTTGCCCGCCATTGTTGGCTCCCTTCCCGCTCGATATTTGGGAAGAGGACGAGGGCCTATATAAGTAGAGCTAGCCACCACAGTACAGGCAGGTTGAACTGGACGAATCCTCACGCCACAAGTTCACAAGCACAAGAACACCTCAACCTCAGGAGGCTGTTCTTCCCTTGTACTGTTCATCATCAGCCAAAGAGGCAATCCACCACCACCACACTGGAGTAGGGTATTACACCATAACGGTGGCCCGAACCAGTATAAGCCTCATGTCTTTCTGTGTTGCGAGTTCGACGAGTTCATCCGTAAGATCTTAGCGAGCTAGAGCGTAGATCGGTAGGAGGGAGAGACATTGCGTGCACCCCAGTGTTTGAACCTTAATGGTTTGCCGGAAACCCACATCCGACAAACACATAGCTACTGGTACAAACCCTCAGCCCCGAGGGTGGACTACTCGCTCCTCATCGTGGTTGCCGCCGGGATGATGAAGATGGTCACCGGTGATGATTCCCCCCTCCGGCAGGGTGCCGGAACATGGTCTAGATTGGTTTTCAGTGGATACAGAGGCCTGCGACGACGGAACTTTTGATCTAGGGCTACTCCGAGGGTTTTCGGAATATTTGGGAATTTATAGGGTAAAGAGGGGGTGCGGGGGGCCACCGAGGTGGGCACAACCCACCTGGGCGCGCCTGGCCCCCCAGGCGAGCCCTGGTGGGTTGTGCCCCCCTCGGGGCACCCCCCCAGGTGCTACTCTGGCCCATTGGTGGTCTTCTGGCCCGTAAAAATCTAAAAAAGTTTCACGGTGTTTGGAGTCCATTTGATATTGATTTCCTGCGATGTAAAAAACATGCAAAAAACTGCAACTGGCACTATGTCAATAGGTTAGTATCAAAAAATTATATAAAATAACTATAAAATGATTATAAAACATCCAAGAATGATAATATAGCAGCATGGAACAATCAAAATTATAGATGCGTTGGAGACGTATCAGCATCCCCAAGCTTAATTCATGCTCGTCCTCGAGTAGGTAAATGATAAAAATAGAATTTTTGATGTGGAATGCTGCCTAACATGTCATCTCATATTCTTTTCTTTATAGCATGGACATTTGGACTTTTATATGGTTCAAAGAAATAGTCAAGTTTTGACATGAGACTTAAATAATCAAGCATATCAACAAGCAACCATGACTTTCAAAATATCAACGCTAAATTAAGTTATCCCTAGCCCATCATGCTCAATCATTGATCCATTCATGAAACACATTCGCATATTAGCTACACCCAATGCTCAAGTACGATCATAGTGCCCCCTAGTTAGTGCTTTATAAGAGATGATGGAGACTCAAATTAAAAGTAAAATCGCATAAAGTAAAAGAAAGGCCCTTTCCAGAGGGAATTAGGTATTTGTAGAGGTGCCAGAGCTCAAAGCAAACATTGATAGATAAAAACATTTTGAGGGGCATACTTTTCACACCAACGAAAACGACTTAGAGTTCCCAATACTTTCCATGCTAGATATATCATAGGCGGTTCCCAAACAGAAAATAAAGTTTATTCCTTTTTCCACCATACTATCACTTTCCATGGCTAACCGTATCCATGGGTGCCCTCCATACCAACACTTTCCAAGGAATTTATTATTTGACAACATAAAGTAAATTCATTTTTCATTTCGGGGTTGGGCATCCCTAATACCTTTGCCTTACTCTCGTGCAATGACAAGTGAATAAACACTCATGATGAGAATAACACATCTAGCATGGAAAATATTGGCCACCCCTCACCGCCTCGCGAGCGGTACGAGCACACAAAAGAGAAATTTATTTTCAAAATTTTCTTAGAACGGCAAAAGAATACTGCATATAGGTAGGTATAGTGGACTCATGTGGCAAACATGGTTTAAAGGATTTTCGATGCACAAGTAGAGATCGTACTTAGTGCAATATGAAGGCTAGCAAAAGATTGAGAAGCGACCAACGAAGAAACAAATAATCCGATAAGCGAGCCTTAAGCATAATTAACACCGAATAATGCACCACGAGTAGGATATAATTTCATTGCATAACTATTGACTTCCGTGCTTGCATAGGGAATCAGAAACCTTAACACAAATATTCTTACTAAAGCACAATTACTCATCAACATGACTCACATATCACATCATCATATCTCAAAAATATTACAAAGAATCAAGTTTATTTTGTCCAATGATCTTCATGAAAGTTTTTATTATATCCTTGTTGGATATCTATCACATTGGGACTAAATTTCATGTCTTGCTTTTGATAAGCTCAAACAAAAATAAGTGAATATGATGAGCATAATATTTCTTTCTCTCAAATTTACTTAAGTGAAGCAAGAGATAATTTCTTCAAAAATACTAAAGCACACCGTGCTCAAAAAGATATAAGTGAAGCACTAGAGAAATTCCATAGAAAAGAGCTTCATTGACGGGATGTGAGTGCCGCTTACCTAGCCTCTCTGGCAACTATTTGAGGACTCTATTTTAGATCTAAGTATTTTATTAAAACAGCAAGAAAAAACAAAATAAAATGACATTTCAAGGATAGCACAACTCATGTGAAGAAGCAAGAACTTAGGCTCAACCGATACTAACCGATAATTGTTGATGAAGAAAGGTGGGATGCCTACCGGGGCATCCCCAAGCTTAGATGCTTGAAACTTCTTGAAATATAAATTTGGGATGCCTTGGGCATCCGCAAGCTTGAGCTTTTGTGTCTCCTTAATTCCTACTATATAACGGTTTCCCTAAATCTTAAAAAATTCATCCACACAAAACTCAACAAGAACTCGTGAGATAAGTTAGTATAAACCAATGCAAAAACCTTATCATTCTCTACTGTAGCAAATCACTAAAATTATTATTCAACGTTGCATACTAAATGCCTCTGCATATTTAATACTCCTGTCCTCAAATAGAATCATTAAACAAGCAAACATCTGCAAACAATGCAAACATAACAACAATCTGCCAAAACAACATAGTCTGTAAAGAATGCAGGAGTATCAATACTTACCTAACTCCAAAAATTACGAAAATTTACCACACTGTAGAAAATTTACCAGAGCTTATTGTGCAAAAAGTTTCAACATTTTATCACATTCTGACTTTTCTGGGGAATTTTTGGAACTACGATAAACTTTCTGTTTTGAAACAGTAACATGTAGACTCGCAAAATAAGCATGCTAAAGGCTATCCTTGACATTTTTATTGAAGTAAAAGATGCAAAAAATTATTCCAAATAGCAGCAAGAAAATACTAATAAATTAAAATGACGCTCCAAGCAAAACTCATATCATGTGACGAATAAAAATATAGCTCCAAGTGAGGTTACCGATAATGTTGGAGAGGAAAGAGGGGATGCCTTCCGGGCATCCAAGCTTAGTTGCTTGGTTCTTCCTTGAATATTACCTTGGGGGTGCCTTGGGCATCCCCAAGCTTAGGGTCTTGTCACTCCTTATTCTCCTCATATTGATATCTCACCCAAAACTTGAAAACTTCAATCACACAAAACTTAACGGAACTTTCCTGAGATGGCATAGTATGATAAAGAGCAAACCATTTCACTTTGGTACTGTCAAATACAAGATCCATAATTGTTTCCACACAATGCCTACTGTAGCATATCATTTCCACAATTTATATTGAGCAATATAAGCCATAGAAACTAGAAACAAGCAAACTATGCATCGAAAACATAATCTGTCAAAAACAGAACAGTCTATAATGATCTGCAGAATAACCATACTTCTGCTCCTCCAAAACTTCTGAGAAAATAGGAAAACGTAGTGAATTTGTATATCAATCATTTGTAAAAAAAATCAGAATTTTATCACGTTCTAGTTAATTTAAACAATTTTGTTTCTCGAAGCAAAAGTTGCTGTTTTTTCACAGATTCAAGTTAACTATCATCCACACTATCCCAAAGGCTTTACTTGGCACTTTATTGGACAAAAGAAATAAAACATGATTACTACAGTAGCATAATCATGTGAACACACAAAAACAGTAGGTAAAAGTGTTGGGTTGTCTCCCAACAAGCGCTTTCTTTAATGCCTTTTTAGCTAGGCATGATTATTTCAATGATGCTCGCATAAAAGTAAAGAATTGAGACACGAAGAGAGCATCAAGGAGCATATGACTAGAACATTACCCACTTCCTATGCATAGGGATTTTTTGAGCAAACAACTTATGGGAACAAGAATCAACTAGCATAGGAAGGCAAAACAAGCATAACTTCAAAACTTTCAACACATAGAGAGGAAACTTGATATTATTGCAATTCCTACAAGCATACGTTCCTCCCTCATAATAATTTTCAGTAGCATCATGAAGAAATTCAACAATATAACCATCACATAATGCTCTCTTTGTATGATGCATAATCATAGAAATTTTGTTACTCTCCACATAAGAAAATTTATTCTCATCAATAGTAGTGGGAGCAAACTCAACAAAATAACTATCATGTGATTGAAAATTAAAAGCATGATGACAAGTTTTATGGTTATGATTATTCCTTAAAGCATACATGTCATCACCATAATCATCATAGATAGCAACTTTGTCATCATAGTCAATTGAAGCCTCATCCAAAATGGTGGATTCATCACTAAATAAAGTCATGACCTCTCCAAATCCACTTTCATCATTATAATCATCATAAATAGGAGGCATGCTATCATCGTAATAATTTTTCTCATCAAAACTTGGGGGACTAAAAATATCATCTTCATTAAATATAGCATCCCCAAGCTTATGGCTTTGCATATCGTTAGCATCATGGATATTCAAAGATTTGATACCAACAACATTGCAATCATGCTCATCATTCAAATATTTTGTGCCAAACATTTTATTGACTTCTTCTTCTAACAATTTAGCATAATTTTCCGATCCATCATTTTCAAGAAAGATATCATAAAGATGATCAATAATATGATGCAACCTCAATTCCATATTATTTTTTGTAGTTTTGTTTTATGAACCAAACTAGTGAACAAGAAACTAAAAGATTCAATTGCAAGATCTAAAGATATACCTTCATGCACTCACCTCCTCGGCAATGGCGCTTGAAAAGAGCTTGATTAGTGCTATGCAACTTTATTCTTGTAGACACGTGTTGGGCCTCCGAGCGCAGAGTTTTGTAGGACAGTAGCAATTTTCCCTCAAGTGGATGACCTAAGGTTTATCAATCCGTGGAAGGTGTAGGATGAAGATAGTCTCTCTCAAACAACCCTGGAACCAAATACAAGAAATCTCTTGTGTCCCCAACACACCCAATACAATCGCAAATTGTATAGGTGCACTAGTTCGGCGAAGAGATGGTGATAAAAGTGTAATATGGATGGTAGAAATATATTTTTATAATCTGAATAAATAAAAACAGCAAGGTAGAAAATAGTAAACGGCACAAAAATGGTATTGCAATGCTTGGAAATGAGGCCTAGGGTCCGTACTTTTGCTATTGCAATCTCTCAACAGTGCTAATATAATTGGATCATATAACCATCCCTCAAAGTGCGATGAATAATCACTCCAAAGTTCCTATCTAGCGGAGAACATAAGAATAAATTGTTTGTAGGGTACGAAACCACCTCAAAGCTATTCTTTCCATTCGATCTATTCAAGAGTCCGTACTAAAATAACATAAAGCTATTCTTTTCGTTCAATCTATCCTAGAGTTCATACTAAAATAACACCAAAGAAAATTCATATTTATAATACTCAATCCAACACAAAGAACTTCAAAGAGTGCCCCAAGATTTCTATTGGAGAAACAAAGACAAGAACGTGCATCAACCCCTATGCATAGATTACCCCAATGTCACCTCGGGAATCTGCGAGTTGAGTGCCAAAACATATATCAAGTGAATCAATACGATACCTGATGTCTACTACACAACCTTCTTCTTGTAGAGGTTGTTGGGCCTCCAAGTGCAGAGGTTTGTAGGACAGTAGCAAGTTTCCCTCAAGTTGATGACCTAAGGTTTATCAATCCGTGGGAGGCGTAGGATGAAGATGGTCTCTCTCAAGCAACCGTGCAACCAAATAACAAAGAGTCTCTTGTGTCCCCAACACACCCAATACAATGGTAAATTGTATAGGTGCACTAGTTCGGGAAGAGATGGTGATACAAGTGCAATATGGATGGTAGATATAGGTTTTTGTAATCTGAAAATATAAAAACAGCAAGGTAACAAGCGATAAAAGTGAGCGTAAACGGTATTGCAATGCGTTGAAACAAGGCCTAGGGTTCATACTTTCCCTAGTGCAAGTTCTCTCAACAATAATAACATAATTGGATCATATAACTATCCCTCAAGATGCAACAAAGAGTCACTTCAAAGTCACTAATAGCAGAGAACAAACGAGGATATTATGGTAGGGTACGAAACCACCTCAAGTTATTCTTTCCAATCAATCCGTTGGGCTATTCCTATAGGTGTCACAAACAGCCCTAGAGTTCATACTAGAATAACACCTTAAGACACAAATCAACCAAAACCCTAATATCACCTAGATACTCCAATGTCACCTCAAGTATCCGTGGGTATGATTATACGATATGCATCACACAATCTCAGATTCATCTATTCAAGCAACACATAGAACCTCAAAGATTGCCCCAAAGTTTCTACCGGAGAGTCAAGACGAAAACATGTGCCAACCCCTATGCATAAGTTCATGGGCGGAACCTGCAAGATGATCACCAAAACATACATCAAGTGAATCACGTGATATCCCATTGTCACCACAGATACGTACGGCAAGACATACATCAAGTGTTCTCAAATCATTAAAGACTCAATCCGATAAGATTACTTCAAAAGGAAAACTCAATCCATTACAAGAGAGTAGAGGGGGATAAGCAACATAAGATCCAACTATAATAGCAAAGCTCGCGATACATCAAGATCGTGCCAAATCAAGAACACGAGAGAGAGAGAGAGAGATCAAACACATAGCTACTGGTACATACCCTCAGCCCCGAGGGTGAACTACTCCCTCCTTGTCATGGAGAGCGCCGAGATGATGAAGATGGCCACCGGTGAGGGTTCCCCCTTCGGCAGGGTGCCGGAATGTGCTCTCGAGAGGTTTTTGGTGGCTACAGAGGCTTGCGGCGGCGGAACTCCCGATCTATTCTGTTGCCCGATCGTTGTAGGGTATATGGGTATATATAGGAGGAAGAAGTATGTCAGGGGAGCCACGAGGGGCCCATGAGGGTGGAGGGCGCACCCTAGGGGGTGGGCGCGACCCCTACCTCGTGGCTCCCTCGTTTCTTTCCTGACGTGCACTCCAAGTCTATCAGGTTGCTTTCCTTCCGAAAATAACTTCTCCACAAGGTTTCATTCCGTTTCGACTCCGTTTGATATTCCTTTTCTTCGAAACACTGAAACAAGGAAAAAAACAGGAACTGGCACTGGGCTCTGGGTCAATAGGTTAGTCCCAAAAATAATATAAAAGTATTTAATAAAGCCCATAAACATCCAAAACAGATAATATAATAGCATGGAACAATAAAAAATTATAGATACGTTGGAGATGTATCAATACCCCATCACTACTAGGGAAAAGCCTATACACAGAATCTTACCAGCAGCGCACTTTAAAACAAGGCGCTGCTGCTACGTACTAGTAGCGCGCTCCAGAAAAACGCGCTGCTGACATAGATGTTGCAGTAGCACGCCTGTAACAAGCCGCGCTACTGCTATAATTGCCACGACCCCGTTGCCAAGCTAGTTATAGCAGCAGCACCTTAATACAAACAACGCTACTACTACAGATCATAGCAGTAGCGCATTCTCGCTATAACCGCTATGTCGGGGGAAATCGACACCTATGGAATCACTAGGATCCCTTCTATGGTTGGCGGGCGCGGGGTTGTGCAAAGAGCGGGTCTGACAGGAAGCACACAGATCGTTTACCCAGGTTCGGGCGGTGAAGATGCGTAATACCCTAGTCCTGCTTTGGTGGATGTATTTGAGTGTTCATGTGTTCTTGAGCTAGCTACGGGGTGTAACTTGCCCAAAAGATCTAAATCCTTCTCCTGGATGCCCCGAGCTCCTTTTATAGACAAAAGGGGTTGCCACAGTGGCACACAGGAGGTGGAAAGGTGTATAGTGGATGAGTCTATCCTCTGGCACCGTCGGACAAACGCATTTAATGCGCTGCCGACGTGCCCCTCTCACTTTATCGGGGATGGCAAGGAAGCTCGTCACAGCTGTCGCCGCCTCGCCTGGCTTCGACACGCGTCCGAGCTGATGAGGCATCGTGGCGCCACATTGGCTGGCTGCTGGGCTGGCGCGGTGGTGGAGCCTTCATGAAGGTTTGCATGGCACCACACAAGTGCTAGCTGGGTCGGTGTAGAGGCCGCTCGTCGCCACGCATGTGCCTGCCGAGCTGGTTGGGCTAGCAGCTGCACGGGGATGGCAGTGGAGTATCGGCAGGCGCGGGCCTGGCGGTGGCCCCGCTGATGCCCTCGGCAAGGGTCTTGCCATGGCGCCGCGGTCGTCCCCGGCAAGGCGCTTGCCGGGGGTCTCGTGGATTTCCTCGGCAAGGACCTCCCCGAGTATCGTCGTCTTCTGGTCCTCATCTGATCTTGCGTATTTATGATCTTCACAAAGATCTGCATGCCACCACGGAGGTGCCTCCCGAGCCTGCGTTTCAATGCGGTTGGTGGCGTTGGAAACCTTGGGCTCAAGGGCGGCTCGCTCCGCTGGCGTTGGGCAAGTCGCCCCCGGCAAGGCTCTTGCCGGGACTGCGGAGGCCGCCGCGGCAAGGGTCTTGCCGGGGGAGTCCACCTCGCCCTCTTGGTCTTGGTGTTGCCTTGATTGTCTTGTGCTCCGGCTTCCCTTCTCTGCCCTGCTAAGTGTGGCCGCGGGTGCGGCTCTGACTGCCCGTGCACAAGTAAATGGGTCAAAATGAGAGCCCCTACTTTTGTACACCGACAGGAGCCCCTGGGCCTAGGCCACACATAAGCACGACGCGTTGTTAGGCTAGGCCCAGAACGGTGCGCTAGGAGATGGGGCGGATTTTTACCGTAGTAACTTTTTCGTCCGCTGCGCTTCCCCACGACCCGCATTGAACGCGCGATGTAGAGGGTTGTGCGTGACGTGGGGGTCATGCGTGGGGTGGTCTCCGCACGCATGCGTTCCATCACAGTAAATGGTAAAGAGGCGGCCCGCGCCTTCCCCATAAAAAGGAATAACCGCAGGCGCGCCGCTCATTTACCCTCTGCGCTTTCTCCAATCTTGGAACCGCCATCCCCTTCTTCCTCCCTCTCAAGTTCTTGCCCTTTCTCGCTGCTGCCGCACCTTCGCTGTCCTCCATCCTTTGCCTCTCACAGCCGCCATGGCCCTCAAAACCAACAAAGGCAAGGGAGTGGCCAAGGACGCCAGGACGAAGGATCCGCCGGAGAGCGAGTTGCCAGCGCGGCAGACGCAGCTCGCCTACTTCCCCTCGACGGTCGACGCGGTCCACCTCCGGGACTACTTCAAGCCTCTGTGGGGGTGCAAGACGGGGGCGGGGGGAGGGGGAGACGACGGGGCATCCGGCCACGCGTGTCATCCCTGCCAATTGCACCGAGGCAGCCCCGAATCAGTACCCGTTCTTCGTTGATTACTTTTCTTGCGGCCTCTGCCCCCCTTTCTCCGATTTCTTTCAATGATGTCATGCACACATTTGGCTTCCACCTTCTGGATTTCACCCCCAATGCCGTGGCATGCATGGCTCTTTTCGCCCATCTGGGTGAGGGCTTCGCCGGAGTGCTCCCCAACACGGCGCTTGTCCGCCACTATTTTTATCCTCGAATCCAAAAGGGAGGCGCCATCTCTGGTTGTGGCGCCTGGATCCCAAGGTCCAAAGGGACGTACCCGGAGGGAGCTCAGAAGGAGAGGTGGGAAGAGTGGCGTGGCCGGTGGTGCTGGGTTGAGGAGGAGGACCCACAGGAATTCTGCCGGGTTCGCCAGGCGCCGCCGGTTCGCAGGAACGACTGGGGCGATGTCGACGCTGAGGATGACAAGCTCAAGGTACCACCACCAGGATTCACCGCCTCACCATTGCCGGGCTCACCCTGGAGATGATTGGGGTGGACTTCATCCGCCGCCGAATCGCACCTCTACATAACAACGGGAGGCCGGCCTGGCTCTTCAGGAATGCGGCCGACATCATGAGGCTCCACCCCGGTCTGAATCACAACTTTACCATGATGGGGCACACCCACTTTTGCCAGCGGTTCTTCGAGCTTGACGTGAACCGCGACGGCAAGGCCGAAAGGTCCGGCAAGGCTGCGAAGGCCGGCAAGGTTGCCAAGGGGCCTTTGTTTGGGTTGTCGGTGGGGGTGGTCCCACTGAGCAACTACTCGCGCCAGACCAACATCATCGCCATGATGCCGGACTGCAATGTGCACGGTCCCGTCCCAAATTGGGCCGAGGTGCCGGCAGATCCGGTGCAAGAGTTCTTTGATTCTTTGGCGGAGAGGTACGTCCGTGACGAGCCGCTGCTCGTCCACGACACTACCCCAGCAGAGCTGGACTACATCGATGCCAGGGCGGCAGAGGCGGAACACGCCAGGGAGGCTGGCAGCACTAGTGGCGTGGAGAACGATGTCGCAGCAGCCGCGGAGGAGAGGGAGCTCGCCCGGTGGGCGGAATCCGCTGGGGAGGCCAGCAGCGCCGGCACCGGGGCCCCTCTTATCAAAGATGTGGTCGACGAGTCGTCGTCGGAGGAGGTCGAGGCCGTCGACCCACCAGCCACGGGGATAGGGCGAGTCCTGCGGCAGGCCAGCTCCGGCGAGCCGGTCCGGCTCGGTAGGGTTGCGCAACTGCAGCAGACCCAGGAGGGGTCTGTGCGCCAGACAAGGGCCGCGGTGGCGAGGAAGTTGGTGAAGGCCGCGGTGGCGAAGAAGAAAGCAGTCGCCTCTTCTTCGTCTAAGCGTGGCCAGACTCCACCTTCTTCCCCTTCTCCGGTAGATGTCGATGTGGAGGTCGTCTTCGACTTTGGGTCCCTCAGCCTAAGGACGAAGAGGAAGGCAACAGAAGAGGAGGTGGAGCATGAGTAAGTATCTTGTTCCTTTTTGTCATCTTCGTCTCCTCAGACCGTGCCACTTATCTTGATTTGTTTTCATCTTTGCAGGGAGGCGGAGACGCTGGCCCAGAGGGTGAAGAGGGACAGGGCTTTGGCGGGCGGCCAGCCCCTGGCAGGCACTTCTGGTACACCGCTGGTGGTGTTGAGGAGCCCAGACAGCAGCCCCCGGCACAGCCCCCAGCGTAATCTCATCACTCGCCCCTCGTCAACGTGTGTTGGGGGTACGATCCCTTGGCGCTGACCTTGCCGTGATTGCAGGAGGAGGACAGCGGTAGGAGGAACCACTGAGGGCTACCCCCAATACGCCGCCCCCATCGACTACGCCGCCCCGAGGGGCGTCCCCGGCAAGGGCGCCAAGCACCGAGCCCATGCACACGGAGGAGGAGGAGGCAAACTAGGGCGCTGGTGGCTCCGCCTCGGCGCTAGATGTTGGCGGGGAGGGGGCCTCTCTTCCCAGCCTGTCACAGGTAAGTCACTCGCCTTCCGTCCCTGTTCTTTTTCTTTTTGAATCTTGGTCTTGGTGTCGCCTCATCCCCTTCTCGATATCCAGATCCTCCCTCGGCGGACCGGGAGGACATACACACTGTCATCGAGGATGTCGCCCAGGGCACCGCAGCGGAGGCCGAGAAGATCGCCATCGAGGAGGCCGCCAAGGATGCTGCTGAGGACGCCGCCAAGGGGTCTGCCGAGGAGCCTGGCAAGGCTGCTGCCGAGGAGGCCGGAAGGGGCTTGCCGGGGAGGCCGGCAAGGCCGCTGCTGAGGAGGAGGTGGCTGACGACCAAACTTCCTCCTCCGCTGCCTCTGGCTTGGGCAAGTACCTGAAGGTGAGCGAAGACCTGTTCGTCCATCTCCCTGGGACGGCGAGCACCAGGGCGCCCACCAAGGGAGAGGTGTTCGATGAGGAGGTGCTTGCCGCCGCCAGGCTTGAAGTCGTTGACGAGCCGAGCACCGACAGCGGTGGTTCCCAGGAAGAGCGGCTCCTCCAGGCCATGGGTGCCAGCTTTCGGAAACTCCAGGCGCTCCACCGCACTCGCCTGGACAAGGCCATGTCCTGGATGGCAGCGGTGGACAAGGCGGAGGCGGACCTCGAGGGGCGCGTCCTCGTGACGCATGCTTGGTTCCGCCAGGCCTGTGAGGAGATGAAGACCTCCCAGGACGAGCTGGCCAAGCACAAGGTGGAGTTCGTCATGAAGCAGGCCGACATCGAGAAGGCCCAGGAGACGCCGAAGAACCAGGCCGCCAAGGACGCGGCCGCTCGGTCCCAGCACCAGGCCACGCTGAACTCCCAGGAGGAGGACCTTGCCTCTCGTGAGGAGAAGCTCGCTGCGACACTCCAAGGCAAGGACGAGGAGGTCGAGAAGCTTGTCCTGCAGCGGACCCAGGAGCTGGAGCAGAAGCACGAGGAGGCGCTCAATGCCCAGGCTCAGGTCCACGCCAGCAAGGTGAAGGAGCTGGAGGTGGAGCGGGACAAGCTGAAGAGGCAGGCCCTGGAGCTGACGGGGGAGAGGGACGTGGCCAAAAGGCGCCTTGGCTGACGCGCAGGCCGCAGTCCTTAGCAAGGCCCGGCTACTCTCCACGGCCAATGAGTCCATCAAGGACCTGAAGCTGAAGTTGGAGGGCCTTGAGGGAACACTCTCGGAGGCCAAGGCCTGGGAGGAGACCCTGGCCAAGGACCTGGAGGCCGAGAAGTAGTTGCGGTAGAACGAAGCCGCCAACCACAAGGATTTTGTGAAGGGCGAGAACCGCTGGATCAGCCGCCTCGAAGACGTCGTCGGCAGGATCACCACGAAGCTGGCTGCCATGGGGATGCCAAATGTGAGGTACACCCTGGAGCGCAACGTGAGTCCCAACACCAAGCTGACCCTATTCTTCGAGGGTGTTTTCGGGGCCCTGGAGCAGTTTCGCTCGAACAGGGCGGCCTCTCTAGCCGATGAGGCCCGAAATCTTTGCCGGGGTGCCATGACCAAGGTCCTCACCAAGGTGGTGTACTGGAACCCCGACCTCAACTTTGACGCCGCGCTGGAGAGCTTGTCGGAGGATGCTGACCTGACGATGCTCAAGGAGCGTATCGAGCCCATCATCAGCCACGTCGACGGAATCCAGAGGGTGGAGGGCCAGCGCCGGGATTAGGCACCCCGTTTCTCATTGCTGCTGCAGGTTCATGACTAAGACAATTTCTATCTTTAGTTAGAACCATGGCAACAACTGATATAATATAACTCTGCAGTACTTTCGAGATGATGCATGTTATCTTCCTGTTTGATCTCCCTTTGTATGTTCACCCTACGTTAATTAGGTAGGCTTGCCGGTGCGTAAACCAAGGCCACGGGACCTTGACGACAGATCCCCAATGGCCTGCCAGGTGTGCTTGCTGCCAGGCGAACCACCTTACCGCTCTCAACACGGCCGCTCGAACTGTCGAGCTTGACTCTAGTCAGAATCGAGAGCGTTGCCAATTGCGGGAGGCTACCCTACCGTTCTCGACGCGGCCGCTTGAGCTATTGAGTGGACTCGAAACAGAGCAAGGGTGTTGCCAATAGCGGAAGGGCCCCTTTGCGTGCAGGTTTTCCATACATAGGGAAGGACCTTCGAGGACAATAAGCTTATATATAGAAAGAAATTGCTTAAAGTTTCGCATGACTTAGCTTTTCTATCGTTGCACGGGCGAGCACCACATCTGCAGACGGTGCCGTCAAGCTTGGTCGTCTTCTTCCTTGGAACGACAGCCACGATGAAGCCGCTGCTCCGATTAGACCAGATTTCAACAACAGCGCCCCCTACCTGGCGCGCCAAAGATGTCGGGGGAAATCTACACCTATGGAATCACTGGGATACCTTCTACGGTTGGCCAACGCGGGGTTGTGTAAAGAGCGGGTCTGACAGGAAGCACACAGATCATTTACCCAGGTTCGGGCCGCGAAGATGCGTAATACCCTAGTCATGCTTTCGTGGATGTATTTGAGTGTTCATGTGTTCTTGAGCTAGCTACGGGGTGTAACTTGCCGAAAAGATCTGAATCCTTCTCCTGGATGCCTCGGGCCTCCTTTTATAGACAAAAGGGGTTGCCACAGTGGCACAGAGGAGGTGGAAAGGTGTACAGTGGATGAGTCTATCCTCTGGCACTGTCAGACAAACGCATTTAATGCGCTGCCGACGTGCCCCTCTCGCTTTATCGGGGACGGCAAGGAAGCTCGTCCCAGCTCTCGCCGCCTCGCCTGGCTTCGACACGCGTCCGAGCTGACGAGGCGTCATGGCGCCATGTTGGCTGGCTGCTGGGCGGGCGCGGTAGTGGAGCCTTCACGAAGGTCTGCATGCCACCACGCAGGTGCTTGCTGGGTCAGTGTAGAGGCCGCTCGTCGCCACCCAGGTGCCTGCCCAGCTGGTTGGGCTAGCAGTTGCACGGGGACGGCGGTGCAGTCTTGGCAGGCGCGGGCCTAGTTGTGGCCCCGCTGATGCCCTTGGCAAGGGTCTTGCCGGGGGCCCGACAAGGGTCTTGCCGTGGCACCGCGCTCGTCCCCGGCAAGGCGCTTGCCGGGGGTCTCGTGGATTTCCTCGGCAAGGACCTCGCCGAAGATCGTCGTCTTCTGGTCCTCATTGGATCTTGTGTATTTATGATCTTCACAAAGATCTGCATGCCACCACGGAGGTGCCTCCCGAGCCTGGGTTTCAATGCGGTTGGTGGCGTTGGAAACCTTGGGCTCAAGGGCGGCTCGCTCCGCTGGCGTTGGGCAAGTCGCCCTGGCAAGGCTCTTGCCGGGACTGCGGCGGCCGCCCCGGCAAGGGTCTTGCCGGGGGAGTCCACCTCGCCCTCTTGGTCTTGGTGTTGCCTTGATTGTCTTGTGCTCCGGCTTCCCTTCTCTGCCCTGCTAAGTGTGGCCGCAGGCGCGGCTCTGACTGCCCGTGCACAAGTAAAGGGGTCAAAAGGAGAGCCCCTACTTTTGTACACCGACACACTACTACTAAGTTTACTAAAAAAATTAGTCCCACCTCGCTCCGCGAACAAGGTTTTTACCACCTTAAATATGTTACTTCTCAAACTATCACAACCACTTTGTCTTCATTAAATTCTATGTGTAGAATTTGTGGCCACAATTTGAGTCTTCTCCGGTTTATAAACCGGTGAGGACTCATATTGACAATTTTGTACACAAAAAGATCATTGATGATCAATGTATTTTTTATGTATATTTTTACATGTTTACACATAGCAGTAGCGCGTTTTGGCCGGAAGGCGCTACTGCTAGTTCATTTAGAAGTAGCGCGTTTCCCTATAGTGCGCTAATACTAAGCCACTCTATCTTCCCCAACCGGCCGCCCCTCACTCTCCTCTCTCCGCTCACACTCACTCGATCTCCCCCCTCAATCCCCCCGTGCCGGTCCTCCCCCGCCGGCCGCCCTCACCTACCCCTACTCCCTCTGCGTCACCGTCACCTCCTCCTCCCTGGACTCGGTAATCCTTCGCCGGTCGCCCTCCTCCCCTCCCCCTCCTCCTCTGTCCTCCCTCCACTCCTCCATTCACTGCCGGCCGGCCCCTCCTCGCTCTGCCTTCCTCCTCCGTCCTCCTTCCTCCTGCCTCCTCCAGTCGCCCCTCATTCTCCCTCCTTCCTCCTCCATCAACAACCCCTCCTCCCTGCTACATGTTGATTTAGTAGGCTAGTTCATATGCAACATTTTAATTTAGTTCATATGATTTAGTTGATTTAGTAAGCTAGTTGATTTAGTTGATTTAGAACATTTTGATTTAGTTGATTTAGTAGGCTACTTGATTTAGTAGGCTAGTTGATTTAGAATATTTTGGTTTAGCTAGGCTAGTTGATATGCAACATTTAGAGAGAGAGATATGATAGTTGATAGTTTTTAGTTGATACGATTAACAGATTAGTAAAAGTTTAGGCATAGTTGATAGTTTTTAGTTGATATAAGCCTCTGGTCATATATAACACTTTGATATAGGATAGTTTCTAGGGTTTAGAATAGTCGATGCTAGTTTGCTATGTTGGTTTGCATGTTGAGCTTGATGATCATCCCATGCTAAGTTGTTTTTTTATGCTATATTGAAGTTGGTGTACCACTATTTTTTGATTGGGTTAATTCCAGCATCTCCAGATCCTATTGTTAGTATCACATTATGTTATTGTTTTTCTTTCCTGTGAAGTGGATCGTTCATCTTTGCTCATATTGCTTTGGGAAAATGGCGCGACCACCACCACCATGTCGACTGTGCAAGTCAAGGTGCGCCAGCAGCCTTGCAACTAGCAAGTTGTTCGGCATCTACTTCCAGCCGAGTTTTCGTCATGCGGCGGTAAGAAATTATATGAAATGTAACAACTATTTTTTTAGTGTTGGCATTAATGCATTGTGTCATTTTGCTTTTTGTACACAGATCGTCCCATGCAATGTGAGGTTGAAATTCAGCAAGCTGACAGGAGACACTCTGACCTTTGAGGCTCCTGGGGGGGCCTACACTATGGAGGGCGAGAAAGGACGCAATATGACACAGATTGGAGGAGATGGATGGGCCCATTTCCTTGCTCACATGCGTGTTACTGGTGCTGAGTTGATCAGCTTCTCCTTCAGAGTAGAAAGACCCAAGCTGGCTGTCATTTATATCAACCTGGTGGAAGATGATGAATATGATGAGGACCCACTCAATGAAGAAGATGAGGACCCACTTCATGAAGCCATCGTAGCTCAAAGAATGAGGCTGAGCGAGGAGGAGGTGTGCAACCTATGGGACATAATTCCGCCACGTGATGACTTTGTCATGGTGCCATTCGTGACCCACCTCACAAGTAACATGGTCGATCGGCATGATATGGTATGTTATACTAACTGTAGTAATTTGAGATATATATTCTTTATTGTTATACTTACAAATGCAAATTATCCGATGATATGCTTAGTGTAAAGTCCAATGATATGTTGTGTGGAATCTAGTCGATGATATGCTTTAGTGTAGAGTCTGATCACATGCTTATTAGTGTAGAATCCAAGGAACTATTAATAGTGTAGATAATCTATATATACTTATTAGTAGAATTCATGCTTAGTAGAAATGTGAGTACTGTGTCTTTTGATAGTGTAGATATCAATGCTTAATAGAAATATATTTGCAAGAGTATGTGCGAGGCTACTTATTAATTGATATGATTTTCTTATTCAGAAATTGCCAAAGAGCCTATCTGTGAGTTGTGGTATCGAGCCTGATGAAGAAGGCTCAGCTAGACTACGCCTTACCGCAAGGGGCTCCGTCACCACCTGTACTTACGGCATGGACACGGACGGTCGCACACACTTAAGCTCGATTGGGTGGAAGAGATTCCTCGTTGGCAAGAATCTTCGTGTTGGACAGGCCATCCTAATTACTATCAGGAACACCCACCGCCCAGGCTTGAGGATGATGATCGTCATCGATATCATCTAGAACTACATATGTGTGTGTGGCTGTATGATTATATATACCTAGTAGAACTGCTATAAATGTGTGGTTGTAAGACTACCTAATGCTGCTTGAGGATGCATGTTGACTATATATGAAATTGTGATCTAGTACTACCTAGTACCTATAATGCTTTATGATATTGTATGACTACTGTATGACTATATGGTATTTGGTTAATGATATTGTTATCTGGTATATGTGAAATTGTAGTTTATTAACGGGGTAGGAAGCAGGGAAAAATTATGAAAGTGATAGCAGTAGCGCGGGGGTAGGAAAGCGCTACAGCTAATTAATAGTAGTGCGTTCCATAAAAGCGTTGCTGATATAGTCAATAGTAGTAGCGCGTGTATAGACCGCGCTACTACTAACAGTTAGCTATAGCGTCGTAGTAGTAGCGCGGCCACCCGCGCTGCTGATAGCCTCAAAACCCGTGCTACTACTAGGGTTTTCCCTAGTAGTGCATTGTCACCACGACTATTCAATTGCGAGACATATATCAAGTGTTCTCAAATCCGTAAAAGTATTCAATCCGATAACAACGAAATCTCAAAGGGAAAAACTCAATTCATCACAACAAGATAGAGAGGGGAAACCACTATATGATCCGACTATATTAACAAAGCCCGCGATACATCAAGATCATGACATCTCAAGAACACGAGAGAGAGAGAGAGAGATTAAACACTGTCGGTGTTCTGGGAACGGGGGTCCCCAGACTTGCCTGCTTGCGGCCCACAGCGTGGCCAGGCAGCGGGCCATACAGTGGACTACTCCCTCCTCATCATGGTGGCCGCGGGGATGATGAAGATGGCAACCGGTGATGATTCCCCCCTCCGGCAGGGTGCCAGAATGGGGTCTAGATTTGTTTTCGATGGCTATAGAGGCCTGCGATGGTGGAACTTCTAATCTAGGGCTACCCCGAGGGTTTTCGGAATATTTGGGAATTTATAGGTTAAAGAGGGGGTGCAGGAGGCCACCGAGGTGGGCACACCCACCTGGGCGCGCTTGGGCCCCCAGGCGTGCCCTGGTGGGTTATGCCCCCCTCGGGGCACCCCCAGGTGCTGCTCTGGCCCATTGGTGGTCTTCTGATCCATAAAAAATCCACAAAAAGTTTCGCGGTGTTTGGACTCCGTTTGATATTGATTTCCTGCGATGTAAAAAATATGCAAAATAGCAACTGGCACTTAGCACTATGCCAATAGGTTAGTACCAAAAACTTATATAAAATGACTATAAAATGATTATAGAACATCCAAGTATGATAATATAATAGCATGGAACAATAAAAAATTATAGGTACGCTGGAGACGTATCTTTAATCTTTGGCCAATGTACCATGGTCTTGGAGAACGCCATCCGAGCTCCCTCGATAAACATCGAGCGCTTAACGGTCTCAACACGGGCAGCAGCGTCACACAACTTCGCCACCAGACCAAAATAGTTGCTCGGTATGGGCTCGGAGGGCCACAACCGGAGACAAAGGTCCTTCATGGCCGGCTCCACCATTCGATGCAGCTCCATCAGGTACTTCATTTGGTTAACAAGAGGGGAGGATGCTCGGGCGCCTGCAACTGCGCCCAGATAGTCTTAGATCGGAGTGTGCCTTGACGCATCCGCTGCGCTCCTCGGGATCTCCGCAAAGGCGCTTGCGGAACGCTAGACCCGTGTAAGCAACGTGAATCTTTGGCCGCCAAAGACACTCTATACTAAGTACTGCTTACCATTTGCAATTTGCTTTACTTGTCATAGCTCTTCCCGAGCACCTCGCATCTCCGTCCGCGCATCCTGGACCTCCGTCTTCATCTTTGCCAGCTCGGTAGCACGCTCCTTATTCCTCTACTCAAGGTCCTCACATTTAATGATGGCATCCTTGAGCTCTTGTGGCACTTCGGCCACCTTGGCCTCATGCTTCTCACTGTCGGTTTTCACCAACGTGAGCGTGGCGGCCGCTCGCTCGGCCGACGCCTTCTGTTCGGCTGCTTCGGCTTTGGCCTTCCGCAGCTCGGCTCTGAGGCTCTCGACCTCCGTGGGAACAGCTGCAATCATTTTCTTTCTTAGGGATCATCCCGAACACTCTACTTAACGTGGAATATGCAAAGGACTCTGTTTCGAATAGACTAACCTTGCGCTTTGTCAAGTCTTTTGCTGACGAGATTGAGCTCTTCAACGGAACCCCTCAGCTTCCGATTTATCTCAACCAACTCCGCAACATTGGCAACAGCTGCCAACGACGAAGCTTGTAAAATAAAATTGTCGGCGTTCTGGGACCAGGGCTACCCAGACTCGTCTGCCTACGGCCCAGCGCGTGGCTCCATTGACGGCCTGGCCCGCCCCAACTCGAAGGCTTCACGAGCAAGACCCTCATGAGTCGCGAGGAGAACGACGACAGGGCCTCCTGAGGAGCAGTCCCTCGAGGCTGCCTCTAGAGGGGCGGACATCTCTAGGCAGGCGCCCCACCTCGCAAGGCGCACAGTGACATGAGCCATGACGACCAAGGCCAGCAGGGCGCTAGCGTGCGCAGTCCAAGACAATTTCCTCATTGGTGCTAAGGGGGCAAGGACGTACGCGGGTTCCCAAGGAATCCCCCAAAGGTTTCCATTCCAATGCAACAAGACCAAGATCACTGGCTCAGCAAGACGGAGGTAATCACCGAGCCCGCCGTTGTGTCACATCCAGAAGCTTTGCAGGCGAAGACCACCTTTAGTCAGGATAGGGTGTACTCCTATCCCCTTTCAAATTGGTCATTGTGGTATTCCTTCCCGCCTAAGCTATGAGGGAAGAGGACGAAGGCCACTATAAATATAGGCTAGTCTCCATCGGAGAGGGGGGTCGGATCAAATCCCACAGGATCCAACCCTTTGGACATTGAGCTCTCCCGAGGCAGCCCTCGCTTGTACTTGTTCATACTCATCCTCCACGCGAGGCAATCCACCATAAAGCCGGAGTACGGTTTCACACTGCAAGGTAGCTCGAACCTTGGTAAACTGCTGTGTCCACTTCTTCTTCCCGCTCACTCGAACCCGAGAAGGCCAAGCTATGAGGCACTGAGCAGAGAGATGTAGCTAGGCAGGATCCTTTGCACATGCCCCAGAGTCCGAACCTTGTTTGGGTCTGCGGAGCCCTGCTTCCGACATTTGGCGCGCCAGGTAGGGGCGTGTCGAATTTCTTCCTTCCACTTTCGCCCCATCCTTGCCTCATCCCTCCCTTGGCGGACGCCATCCACCCCACTGCTCGATCCGTTGTTCCTGGGAACGCCGCGGGTTACCCGGCCTTCACTCCTGAACTGCGCCGAGTGCTGTGGCCGGTAAGGTTTAGGCCGGTGTTTCCCCCGCGCTATGACGGCGTGACAGACCCTGAGGAGTTCCTCCAGCTGTATGCCCAGGGCATCCTGGCAGTGGGTGGCAATGACAAAGCCATGGCAAACTGGCTCTGGATGGCCCTCACGGATGTTCCATGTTCTTGGCTCCGCGGCCTCCCGGAGGCCTCGGTGTCCTCTTGGGGAGAGCTCTGTAGTCAATTCATCGCGTGCTTCGTGGATCTAGGGCCCCACACGGTCGCGTGCATCCTCGGCGGGTCACAAGCACCTCCATCCGGTCGCCATGCCAAGCAGCTCTTCTGCCAGGCGAACATCGCTCGTCCTCGGGCTGAGGCCCCGCGAAGCCGTGCGCGGCGCGAGGTCGTCATCACCTTCGACTCCAGGGATCCCCCCGAGCCTGCGACTGCCGCTGGTGCGCTCCCGATGCTGTGCACGCCCACCATCAGCAACGTCGCGGTCACCAAGACCCTCATCGACGGCGGTGCCGACCTCAACGACCTTTCTGTGGAGCCCTTCGAGATGCATCAAGTGCCTTATGACCAACTCCTACCCATTATGCCATTCTCTGGGGTGACCAAGGGCTCTACAACCCTCCTGGGGCAGGTGCACCTCCCGGTCACCTTCAGCACCCGCACCAACTACCGCACCGAGATGATCGACTTCGACGTGGCCCGCATCGGCCTCCCTTACGACGCCATCTTGGGATACGCTGCTCTCGCCAAGTTCATGGCAGTGACCCATTCGGGCTACGCCGTCATCAAAACTCCAGGCAGCGATGACGTCATCGTCATGGCCGGCGATAGGAAGGATGTGGCATGAGCCCTCAAGCTCGCCTACAGGGCCGCGGCAGCCTCACGCCTGGACACCGAAGGCACCCCGGGGGCTCCGGAGGCTGCGCCCGCAAGGAAGACGCAGTTGTTCTCCCAGGACCGCGCTGAGATGAAGAAGGTGCCCATCAATGATGCCGACTCAGGCCCCGCCTTCACCATCGGCACTGGCCTTCCCCCGGAACAGGAGCAGGCGCTCGTCATCTTCCTTCGGGCGTACAAGGACGTGTTCGCGTGGAAGGTGTCCGATCTAGTCGTCGTCCCAAGGGAGGTAATCGAGCACCACCTGGCAGTATGCCCCAATTCTCGTCCAGTGAAATAGAAGGTGCGGCATCAGGCGCAAGAGAAGCAGGTGTTCATTGTCCAAGAAGTGCACAAGCTACATGAAGCAGGGGTCATACGAGAGGTGTGGCATCTGGAGTGGCTTGCCAATCCAGTGGCCGTTCCAAAGAAGGGCAGACAGGAGCGCATGTGTGTGGACTTCACGAGCCTCAATAAGGCATGTCCTCAGGATCCTTTCCCGCTCCCGCGCATCGACTAGATTGTGGACTCTACCGCGGAGTGTGGTCTGTTGTGCTTTCTGGATGCATTCTCGGGCTATCACTAGATCAAGATGGCGGCGGTGGATGTTGAGAAGACGGCTTTCATCTCCCCGTGTGGCGTGTAATGTTACACCTGCATGCCCTTTGGGCTGAGGAGCGCTGGTGCCACCTTCCAGTGAATGATGCACATCGCGTTAGGCCCATAGCTGGGGAGAAACGCGGAGCCGTACGTCGACGACATCATCATCAAGTCACGCGTGCCAAGAACCCTGGTCAGGGACTTGGAGGAAATGTTTGCCAACCTGCACAGAGTGAATCTAAGGCTAACCCTAAGAAGTGTATTTTCGGGGTCCCATCCAGCAAGCTGCTCGGCTTTCTTGTCTCGCACCAAGGAATAGAAGCCAACCCTGAGAAAGTCAAGGCCATTGAAAGGATGCGCCCTCCCCAGACCCTCAAGGAAATGCAGAAGCTGACGGGGTGTGTGACCTCCCTAGGACGCTTCATCTCCAAACTGGGCGTGCGCGCATTGCCATTCTTCAAGCTGATGAAGAAAAAGGGTCCCTTCGAGTAGACCCCTGAAGCGGAGGCAGCCTTCGAAGATCTCAAGAAGTACCTCACGAGCCTGCCTGTCATGGTAGCACCCTGCTCTCATGATCCCTTGGTGCTCTACTTGGCGGCCACCCCGCACTCGGCCAGCGTGGCGCTTGTGGTGGTCTGGGAGGAATGCATCAGCGCCCGAGGGAGGCTCGACGGCCCGCGCGAGGTCGTGAATCCCCCCGAGCCCTTGTCATCGCAGGGCGGCGCCCCTAGGGGCTCTGCCCCTTTGTCGCCCGACGAGGATCCTGGGCCCACGCACCCCGTGCAAATCTAGCCGCCGCCGATGCTCCACACCTCGTCGAGGATCCGGTGTACATTGTCAGCACGGTGCTACGAGATGTGCGTGCGCTACCCTATGCAACAAAAACTCCTCCTCGCGCTCCTGGTCACCTCAAGGATGCCGCACCATTATTTCCAAGGCCACCCCATCGAGGTTGTGTCTGCATCCCCCCTGGAGAAGGTGTTGCGCAGCCTTAACGCTATCGGCAGGGTCGCCGAGTGGAACATCGAGCTACAAGCCTCCCAGCTAGAATTCAGTACGACCAGAGTCATCAAGGGAGCGGTGCTTGCCGACTTCATGGCGGAATAGACGGATAAATACGACCAGGAGCTGCACCAGGACTAGTCCCTTGCGCCTGGCGACAAGGCCCCCAATGGTTGGCTTATGCACTTCGACGGAGCCTTCGCGCGGCGGGGTGCACGAGCCGGGGTCATGCTCGTTTCCCCGACCAAAGACAAGCTCTACTACGCCGTCCAGCTTATTTTCCAGCATGGCGAGAAGGTCTTCAATAACATCACAGAGTATGAGGGCTTGATTGTCGGGCTCAAGGCTGCGGCCATCCTGGGGTTCAAGCGCCTCACCATCAAGGGTGATTCCCAGCTCCTCGTCAACTTCTCCAACAAGGAGTACAAGCCGAAGGACGAGCACATGGTGGCATACCTGGAGGAGGTACATCAAATTGAAAAGCAATTCTTGGCTTGGAGTTGCAGCATGTCCCGCGAGGCACGAACAAGGAAGCGGACGACATCGCCAAGCGGGCATCACGCTGTGAGCCCCAAATCCCTGGCGTCATTGAAGAAAGGCTCTTCAAGCCATCAGCCACACCCCCGACAACTGGCACGACGCTGGCTCGGGAGGAGTTGCCTCCCTCGCCGCTCACGGGTGCCCTGGCCCGCGGCTCGACCTCAGGAGCCCGCCTGCTCCTCGTATTAGAACCTCAGGAGGGAAGTTGGACCAAGCAGTTCGAGGCATACCTACTTCATGACACCCTGCCGGAAAAGGAGGAGGACGCGGAGTGTGTGGCTCATTGGGCCACCGCTTACTGCTTGCAGGGTGGCGAGTTGTACCGCAGGCGTCCTAATGACATCTCGCTAAGATGCATTTCAGAAGACCAAGGGCGCGAGCTGCTGGCCGATATTCATGAGGGAGAGTGCAGGCATCACTCTTCGTTGCGCACTCTCATGGGCAAGGTGATCCGCATCGGGTTCTACTCATCCATGGCACTTCACGATGCCACCGATCAGGTTCAGTCTTGCGAGGCCTACCAATTCCACGCCAAGCAGATCCACCAGCCAGTGCAGGGGCTCCAAACAATTCCACTCTCGTGGCCCTTTGCAGTCTGGGGGCTGGACATACTGGAGCCATTCCCTCGGGTTGATGGCGGCTACCGCTACCTCTACATAGCCATCAAAAAATTCACCAAGTGGGCGGAGGTGGAACCCGTGCGCACCACCCCAGTAGGCTCGGCTGTCAAGTTCATCAGTGGCCTCGTCAGCCAGTTCGGCATCCCCAACCGCATCATCACTGACAACGTTCCCAATTTACAAGCAACCTCTTCAGGTCATATTGTTCTAACCTTGGGACGCAGATATGCTATGCTTCGGTGGTGCACCCACGAAGCAATGTCCAGGCCGAGCGCGCCAACGCGGAGGTCCTCAGGGGCCTCAAGACTATAAGCTTCAAGAAGAAGCTTGAGGCCTGCAGCAAGGGTTGGCTGGACGTGTTGCAGTCCGTGTTGTGGTCTATCCGCGCCACCGTGACTAAGCCCACCGGCGAAACTCCGTTCTTCCTCGTCTACAGGGCTAAAGTGGTCCTTTCGCTTGAGATCAAGCATGGCTCCCCGCGGGTCTTGGCATTCGGTGAGGCGCGCCAGGATGCCGTGCGGGGAACCAATCTCGTGCTTGGAGAGGAGGCCCGCCGCCAAGCCTCCCTCCATGCTGCGAGGTACCAGCAGGCCCTGCAGCGCTACTACAGCCGCAACATCCGCTCCCAGACACCTGAGGTGGGTCCTCTCGAGGGAGGGCCTCCAGAAGCTCGTGCCCATGTGGGAGGGCCCGTTCAGGGTTGACCACGTCTCCAGGCCTGGCGTCACACGCCTGGAGACGGAGGACGGAGTCCCCGTGTAGAACGCTTCTACCTCTTGAGCATGCGTTGTTTTTTCCCTTGAAGAGGAAAGGGTGATGCAGCAAAGTAGCGTAAGTATTTCCCTCAGCCTTTGAGAACCAAGGTATCAATCCAGTAGGAGGCCACACGCAAGTCCCTCGTACCTACACAAACAAATAAGAACCTTGCAACCAACGCGATAAAGGGGTTGTCAATCCCTTCAAGGCCACTTGCAGAAGTGAGATTTGATAGATATGATAAGATAATATTTTTGGTATTTTTATGATAAAAACTGAAAGTAAAGATTGCAAGATAAACGGTGACATAAATAGCTAGTTGACGAGAGATTAATATGATGGAAGATAGACCCAGGGGCCATAGGTTTCACTAGTGGCTTCTCTCAAGATAGCATAAGTATTACGGTGGGTGAACAAATTACTGTCGAGCAATTGATAGAAAAGTGCATAATTATGAGAATATCTAGGCATGATCATGTATATAGGCATCACGTCTGCAACAAGTAGACCAACTCCTGCCTGCAATATGATATAAACCCCATCTTGTTATCCTCGATGGCAACAATACAATACGTGCCTTGCTGCCCCTGCTATCACTGGGAAAGGACACCGCAAGATTGAACCCAAAGCTAAGAACTTCTCCCATTGCAAGAAAGGTCAATCTAGTAGGCCAAACCAAACTGATAATTCGGAGAAACTTGCAAAGATAACCAATCATACATAAGAGAATTCAGAGAAGATTCAAATATTGTTCATAGATAAACTTGATCATAAACCCACAATTCATCAGTCTCAACAAACACACCACAAAAGAAGATTATATCGAATAGATCTCCAGGAGAATCATGGAGAACTTTGGATTGAGATCCAAAGAGAGAAAAGAAGCCATCTAGCAAATAAATATGGACCCGAAGGTCTGTGGTAAACTACTCACACATCATCGGAGAGGCTATGGTGTTGTTGTAGAAGCCCTCCGTGATCGATACTCCCTCTGGAGGAGCGCCGGAAAAGGCCCCAAGATGGGATCTCACGAGTACAGAAGGTTGCGGTGGTGGAAATAGGATTTCGTGGTGCTCCTGTATGGTTCCGGGGTACGTAGGTATATATAGGAGGAAGAAGTAGGTTGGTGGAGCCAGGAGGGGCCCACGAGGGGCCCACGAGGGTGGGGGCGCGCCCAGGGGGCAGGCGCGCCTCCCTGCCTCGTGGCCTCCTTGTTGATTTCCTGACGTCCACTCTATGTCCTCTGGATTACGTTTGTTCCAAAAATCACGCTCCCGAAGGTTTCATTCCGGTTGGACTCCGTTTGATATTCCTTTTCTATGAAACACTGAAATAGGAAAAAAAAACAGCAATTTGCACTGGGCCTTGGGTTAGTAGGTTAGTCCCAAAAATAATATAAAAGTGTATAATAAATCCCATCAAACATCCCAAACAGAATATATAATAGCATGGAACAATCAAAAATTATAGATACGTTGGAGACGTATCAAGCATCCCCAAGCTTAATTCCTGCTCGTCCTCGAGTAGGTAAATGATAAAAACAGAATTTTTGATGTGGAATGCTTTCTAACATATTCTTCAATGTAATTTTCTTTATTGTGGCATGAATGTTCAGATCCGAAAGATTCAAGATAAAAGTTTAATGTTGACATAAAAATAATAATACTTCAAGCATACTAACAAAGCAATTATGTCTTCTCAAAATAACATAGCCAAAGAAAGCTCATCCCTACAAAGTCATATAGTTTGGCCATGCTTCATTTTCGTCACACAAAATGCTCTCATCTTGCACAAACCCGATGACAAGCCAAGCAATTGTTTCATACTTTAGTAATCTCAAACTTTTTTCAACTTTCACGCAATACATGAGCGTGAGCCATGGACATAGCACTATGGCTGGAATAGAATATAATGATGGGGGTTGTGTGGAGAAGACAAAAAAGGAGAAAGTCTCACATTGACGCGGCTAATCAATAGGCTAGGGAGATGCCCATCAATTGATTTCAATGCAACGAGTAGGGATTACCATGCAACGGATGCACCAGAGCTATAAATGTACGAAAGCTCAATAAAAGAAACTAAGTGGGTGTGCATCCAACTTGCTTGCTCACGAAGACCTAGGGCACTTGAGGAAGCCCATCGTTGGAATATACAAGCCAAGTGACAAAATAAGAGACTCTCTATCATAAAGATCATGGTGCTACTTGGAAGCACAAGTGTGGAAAAAGGGGATAGTAGCATTGTCCCTTTTTATTTCTTTTTTTTCCTTTTTTTTTCCTTTTTTGGGCCTTATTTTTTTATTTGGCCTTTCTTCTTTTTTTTTTGGGACAATGCTCTATGAATGATGATCATCACACTTCTATTTATTTACAGCTTGATGATTACAACTCGATGCTAGAACAAAATATGACTCTATATGAATTCCTCCGGCGGTGTACCGGGATGGGCAATGAATCAAGAGTGACATGTATGAATTAATATGCATGGTGGCTTTGCCACAAATACGATGTCAACTACATGATCGTGCAAGGCAATATGACAATGATGAAGCGTGTCATAATAAACGGAACGGCGGAAAGTTGCATGGCAATATATCTCGGAATGGCTATGGAAATGCCATAATAGGTAGGTATGGTGGCTGTTTTGAGGAAGATATAAGGAGGTTTATGTGTGATAGAGGCGTATCGTATCGCGGGGTTTGGATGCACCGACGAAGTTTGCACCAACTTTCAAGGTGAGAAAGGGCAATGCACGGTACCGAAGAGGCTAGCAATGATGGAAGGGTGAGAGTGCGTATAATCCATGGACTCAACATTAGTCATAAAGAACTCACATACTTATTTCAAAAATCTATAGGTCATCAAAAACCAAGTACGCATGCTCCTAGGGGGATAGATTGGTATGAAAAGACCATCGCTCGTCCCCGACCGCCACTCATAAGGAAGACAATCAAAGAACACCTCTTGTTTCAAATTTGTTACACAACGTTTACCATACGTGCATGCTACGGTACTTGCAAACTTCAACACAAGTATTTCTCAAATTCACAACTACTCTACTAGCACAACTTTAATATCACTATCTCCATATCTCAAAACAATCATCAAGTATCAAACTTCTCTTAGTATTCAATGCACTTGTATGAAAGTTTTTATTATATCTCTCTTGGATGCCTATCATATTAGGACTAATTTTATAGCCAAATCAAATTACCATGTTGTTCTAAAGGACTCTCAAAATAATATAAGTGAAGCACTAGAGCAAAATTATCTAGCTCAAAAGATATAAGTGAAGCACATAGAGTATTCTAATAAATTCCGATTAATGTGTGTCTCTCTCAAAAGCTGTGTACAACAAGGATGATTGTGGGGAAATAAAAGTCAAAGACTCAAATCATACAAGACGCTCCAAGCAAAACACATATCAGGTGGTGAATAAAAATATAGCTCCAAGTAAAGTTACCGATGGACTAAGACAAAAGAGGGGATGCCTTCCGGGGCATCCCCAAGCTTAGTCTTTTGGGTTGTCCTTAGATTTTACCTCGGGGTGCCTTGGGCATCCCCAAGCTTAGGCTCTTGCCACTCCTTGTTCCATAATCCATCAAATCTTTACCCAAAACTTGAAAACTTCACAACACAAAACTTAACAGAAAATCTCGTGAGCTCCGTTAGCGAAAGAAAACGAAACACCACTTCAAGGTACTGTAATTAACTCATTATTTATTTTTATTGGTGTTAAACCTACTTTATTCCAACTTCTCTATGGTTCATAAACTCCATTACTAGCCATAGATTCATCAAAATAAGCAAACAACACACGAAAAATAGAATCTGTCAAAAACAGAACAGTCTGTAGTAATCTGTACCTAACGCAAACTTCTGTAACTCCAAAAATTCTAAAATAAATTTCTGGACGTGAGGAATTTATCTATTAATCATCTGCAAAAAGAATCAACTAGATAGCACCCTGCAGTAAAAAGTTGTAACTAATCTTCTGAGCGCTAAAGTTTCTGTTTTTTACAGCAAGATCAAAAAGACTTCACCCAAGTCTTCCCAAAGGTTCTACTTGGCACAAACACTAAATGAAACACAAAACACATCTAAACAGAAGCTTTATGGATTATTTATTCCTAAACAGAACCAAAAAGCAAGAAACAAAAATAAAATTGGGTTGCCTCCCAACAAGCGCTATCGTTTAGCGCCCCTAGCTAGGCATAAAGGCAAGGATAGATCTAGGTATTGCCATAATGATAGTAGGGTAAATCACGAAAACTCATCTCATATTCCCTACTTTCAGCAGCAAGTTTTATTTGTGGCAAGCAAAAGTAATGAAAAGGGCTAAATTTAATAGGACAAAAGTCCCCAAGGACAAGCTCGGGAGGTATGGGTTCCTCCATTGGCCCCTTATATTGCACAAGCAATTCATCATTATAAGCATTCTTTTGGCAATAAGTCAATAGCCTTTGTTCAAGAGAAAAACCTAACCCGTTGTTCTGAATAGCAAAGTCATCATTAAGTTCAGAAATTCTATCAACTAGAACATCGGTAGGAACCTTTTTTCTAAGGTTTTCATTGTAAGCAACATGATCTAAGGATCGTAAGCGCATTAAATCTTCTTGATTAAAAAGGATAGCCTCTATGGGAGGACGACCAGCGTCCACCCTATAATGTGCAAAAATTCATTGGCCTCTTTCATTATAAATCTGAACTCATGTGCCAAAAAGATAGTAGCTGCTCGCTTAACAAAAGAGTGCTCGATATTGGAAAACTCTAGAAAAATCCTTTGTATGCAAGGATGCAAATGAATAAATTGTCTTTCAAGTTCAACTACGAGCAAGGATATTGCATCTACAAGACGACTAGTTCTATGAAGAATAGACCCACTCATAGACGGTAAGGTACCGGCACAAGTAAAGAAATCTTGAAGAACTCCTTTCCCAATAATATTACCGCTACCAATCCGAAACTTCTTACTGTCTAAAATAGTAGGATCTTCAAGAGGATCATCAAAAGCATCAAAGTTTTCCATACTATTATCTTTATCAATGATAACCTCCCCAGTTTCAGACATGACGGCGGTACAGAAAATGAACACACAGGAAGCAAGCGAAAAAGAGGTGAACGGAAAAAGGGCGAATAAAACGGCAAGGGTGAAGTGGGGGAGAGGAAAATGAGAGGCAAATGGCAAATAATGTAATGCGAGGGATAAGAGTTTGTGATGGGTACTTGGTATGTCTTGACTTGTGCGTAGACTCCCCGGCAACGGTGCCAGAAATGGCTCGTTGTCGTGAGATCAAATCTTGACTTGACTTGGTGTAAGCCTCCCCGGCAACGGCGCCAGAAATCCTTCTTGCTACCTCTTGAGCATGCATTGGTTTTTCCCTGGAAGAGGAAAGGGTGATGCAGCAAAGTAGCGTAAGTATTTCCCTCAGTTTTTGAGAACCAAGGTATCAATCCAGTAGGAGGCCACACGCAAGTCCCTCGTACCTACACAAACAAATAAGAACCTTGCAACCAACGCGATAAAGGGGTTGTCAATCCCTTCACGGCCACTTGCAAAAGTGAGATCTGATAGAGATGATAAGATAATATTTTTGGTATTTTTATGATAAATATTGAAAGTAAAGATTGCAAAATAAACGGTGACAGAAATAGCTAGTTGACGGGAGATTAATATGATGGAAGATATACCCGGGGGCCATAGGTTTCACTAGTGGCTTCTCTCAAGATAGCATAAGTATTACGGTGGGTGAACAAATTACTGTCTAGCAATTGATAGAAAAGTGCATAATTATGAGAATATCTAGGCATGATCATGTATATAGGCATCACGTCTGCAACAAGTAGACCGACTCCTGCCTGCATCTACTATTATTACTCCACACATCGACCGCTATCCAGCATGCATCTAGAGTATTAAGTTCATAAGAACAGAGTAACGCATTTGGCAAGATGACATGATGTAGAGGGATAAACTCAAGCAATATGATATGAACCCCATCTTTTTATCCTCCATGGCAACAATACAATACGTGTCGTTTCCCCTACTGTCACTGGGATCGAGCACCGCATGATTGAACCCGAAGCTAAGCACTTCTCCCATTGCAAGACAGATCAATCTAGTAGGCGAAACCAAACTGATAATTCGAAGAGCCTTGCAAAGATAACCAATCATACATAAAAGAATTCAGAGAAGATTCAAATATTGTTCATAGATATCTTGATCATAAACCCACAATTCATCGGATCTCGACAAACACACCGCAAAAAGAGTTGCATCGAATAGATCTCCAAGAAGATCGAGGAGAACTTTGTATTGAGATCCAAAGAGAGAGAAGAAGCCATCTAGCTAATAACTATGGACCCGAGGGTCTGTGGTAAACTACTCACACATCATCGGAGAGGCTATGGTGTTGATGTAGAAGCCCTCCGTGATCGATGCCCCCTCCGGCGGAGCGCCGAAAAAGGCCCCAAGATGGGATCTCACGGGTGTAGAAGGTTGCGGCGGTGGAAATAGGGTTTCGTGGTGCTCCTGGATGGTTTCGCGGTACGTAGGTATATATAGGAGGAAGAAGTAGGTCGGTGGAGCCACGAGGGGCCCACGAGGGTGGGAGGCGCGCCCAGGGGCATAGGCGCGCCTCCCTGCCTCGTGGCCTCCTCGTTGATTTCTTGATGTCCACTCCAAGTCCTCTGGATCACGTTTGTTCCAAAAATCATGCTCCCGAAGGTTTCATTCTGTTTGGACTCTATTTGATATTCCTTTTCTGCGAAACACTGAAATAGGAAAAAAACAACAATTTGCACTGGGCCTTGGGTTAGTAGGTTAGTCCCGAAAATAATATAAAAGTGTATAATAAAGCCCATTAAACATCCAAAACAGAATATATAATAGCATGGAACAATAAAAAATTATAGGTACGTTGGAGACGTATCGAACGCCTGGAACAACCAGCACCTCTGCAAGTTCTATCCGTGACACTCTCACGTAAGAATCAGTGGGGCTGTACACACCTCGGAGTCTCCCGGTGCACCGTCCACTGCCTCGCGGGAGCTCCCGCCCACGCCCAAGTGGAAGCCCCATGCTCCACGCTAGCAAAACGGTCGGATCGTGATTACGCCCACGCCTAAGTGGAGGCCCCATGATCCGCGCTCGTGGGAAGACTAGTATAGGTGCCGGAGGTGGCAACATTTCCCCTATTTCTTCTAAACCGTTTTTGTGATTTACTTGAATGAAGTTTGAAGTTTTTTTTATTTGCTCAGAGAAGGGTGGGGGTTTGTTTTCCTAGGGTGTTTCCCTTTTTGAATCTTTTCCCAAAAAGCAGCAACAGCTGCATGTAGCCCCCCCGAGCGTCTCACGAGTGGGTGCTGGGCATGGTGTTGGCGCTTCAGCCAGCCCAGTGGCGTTAAAAACTCAGGGCGCGATGGCCGCAGGTCTACCCCAGCGCACACCACCTCACCAGGACTCTAGAGCCTAAATCCTCGTGCGACGCTCACAGGCGAGCCAACAGGCACATGTTGCCCTCGGACTCTCGCCTCGGAAGGGCTCATCTCCTGGCCTTGCTCGGGCAGCACGACCCGGCATACCAGCGACGATCAACCCTCACTTGGGGGCTACAGGCATAGAATAAGCACAGGGAAAGGCGGCCTAGGAGGGAGCGAATACGATTCAATACATCATTAAGAAATGTTTATCAATACCCCTTACACCTTCGAGGGGCCATTCTCAAAATGTTGATAGGTAAACAGAAGAAACACACACAAAGGATATGCGTCGTCATCATCGCTATCATCAGTTCTGTGCCCTCCGGCCTCATGCTGGTCTTCATGGCCGTCAGGGCCGAACTGCGTGATTAGATCATCCACATGGTCCTCCACCCACTCCCCCAGTGCATCCCGAATCACCCAGGGCACGGGGGCTATCACGGCCTCGAAGTCGAAATCGGGGTCGGAACAAAGGAGGTGGTTGAAGACACGCGTCGATGCCCGTGCAAGGAGGTCGCGGCTCTCCTCTTGCACGAGCCTCCTCACCCTTTCTATGCCACCTTTGAGCCGGTCCATGATCCTAGTGAAGAAGGCAAGGTAACCCATGTCATCAGGCACAAGCGGGCTGGAGACACTCTCCCTACTGACGCAGTTCAGGGCATGATGAGCCCATTGCTCGAGGTTGCGGAACATCTCGGAGCGCATGTGCTGCAGGCCCCGAGCTCGGCTAGCCTCGTCTGATGTCCGCTCCGCGAGGGAGGTGACATCACCCAGTTGCTGACAAAGGAATGTCAGCTCGGCTTCGACCACGGCCTGGGCATCCAGCGCGGCCTTTGCGCCTCTACGCCTCAACCAGCTTCCCCTTGAGGTCGTCAATCTTGCCCTTCAGTTATTCGCGTCGTGCACAGAAACGGGACTCCTGAAGCTTCAGTTTCTATCAATGGTCCTTAATGAGGGTCCGGTGGACGACCCCCTCGTCGATATCCGTCTGGACCTTCACCTTCCGGGAGGCCAGAGAAGCCTCGACGGCCATTACATGGCACCCTGTCACCTCCAGGCGCTCATGCTCCAGGCTTTGCTCGGACGCCAACAGCGCCAGCGTGTCTTCGAGAGTGCAGAGCCCCGTTTCTGTGGGGACCCCGACTCATAAGTCGTGATCCCCGAATGCACGTGTACAGTGATCCCAGAGATCAATGCTCACTGAACACACAGAAGCTGAATAACAAGAGTCTTACATCCATACATACCGTCTTACACAAATTATGACCATTATGGTCAAGTCTTACATAGATAAAGCCACCAGGGCTGAATACCAAATAAATTTAAGCAGCGGAAATCTTCATCGAAAAGTAGAACCCATGCCATCTGCCTTAACCCCGGGTACTTTTCTTTCATGCCTGGCCAATAAAATAACCAGTGGCAAGCCAATGAGTACTTTGAATGTACTCGCAAGCAACCCAAGGGTGATAACAGAATAATTATGCAAGGCACTACTGCTAATTTGGCATTTTTGCGGAAAGCTAGTTTCTCTCATGCAAGTATGATCAACATTTATCAAGGACATGAATGCGTCTGCAACAAGTGTCAGGAGGTTACAGACATTAACATTGAAAAGGAGTTGTGAACAACTCGTGGTCAAGCTCATCGTGACTTCCTCACGAATCACATCAACATATTTACCAAACCGTGTTGTTTGTCAGAAACATATGGACATAGCCCAAGAGCGGTTACCCAACTGTCCTTGACCGTGGACACGGCTATTCGAATAGTTTTACACTCTGGAGAGGTTGCACACTTTACCCACAAGATCCGGGGAACTTCCGTGTCATCCATGACCCGCGGTACCTCAAGTACCCGGGGTAAGCAGCCGATCAATATCTTTCCCTAGATGACACTAACATAGAGTCCACTCGATTGGTAGTAACCCCCGTGCCCAACATTTCACAACTTAAAACTATGGAGCCTCGCTCCCGTATTCATCACTTACCACTGGCACGGGGTACCAACGGTGTGTCCGGTGCCCCATAAAAATGTTCTTGGCCGCCCTACCTGGCACAACCCCGTCCCGAGAGAGTAACAACTCTCCCGTCACTAGTAATGCAGGCACCATGCTAGTATCGGCCTAGGTAATCAATAATCCCCATTCCCATATAAGGGTAGAGTGGTTGCGCATGTAAGGTTGGAATAACGGTCGCAACTTAAACCAATCCGTGTTGAAAACAACACACACACTTGCCTCAGTACACCACTTCGTCATCAAGGGGTTACCCAACTCATTATCTCCCTCGGGCATAAGTGGCACCCGATGGGGTTTTCGAAAAGTTTTTGAAAACAATCTTGCTTCCATCACCATGCATATACCCATCCCCTTTTGCGTAGCAACTACTTTAGCATCCTATCTACTCCCACCGGCATAACCCTCATAGAAATGTAGGGTCATGCATCATGCAAGTGTCAACGATAAAAGCAACGGAGGCAAACCACCTCAAGTGGTCACCATTTTATCATGACTTTGGTGCAAGCAATAAAAGTGCCATATAACATGCATAAATAGGGTTTCTTAGACATGGTCAAAGGGCTGATTGCCTTGGTCTTCAAAGTCTTCAAGTCCTTCTCTTTCTTCTTATCCAACTACTTCATCAAATACGGGATCTATTCGTCGCAAAAGAAATGACGGGAAAATAAGGCAATAGCAAAACAGAAAAACCAAACTGCTCGGAAAAATGTCAACCTATTTTTAATAAATACTAGCATGGAAACTAAGAAGGATAAAATTCCTAGTTTTGGATTTGGAGTGGTATAATATGAGGAATGGATTTTTAGAGAGGTTTAAATATATTCAAATTTGAATTTCAATATGAACAGTACATAAAAGTTGTTTGGAAATGTGTGAAAGTTATTCCACTAAATAGGTAGGATTTTTACAAGAATTTAGGAACTGGAATTATTGCATTTGGATTAATATTTAATCCTGAGGAATTTTTGCAAATTTATGGAAAAAGAAAAAGGAGAAGCAGCACTATGCAACTGGGCCAGAAGGACCACAGTGCAGCAGGCCCAAAGAGGATCCAGCCCGGGCGAGGCTGCCACGTCGAATGCGTAAATACAAAATACGCCTTCAGCCGGCGGGCGAACCGGTACGCGCGCGTGTGTGTTTAAACCTGACGGGTGGGGCCCACCCATCAGAATGTGAGGCTGACCGACGGGCCCCACGGCCGTCGTCTTCAACCTCGGGCAAGAGAGGGAGGCGAGCTCACCGGGGTTGCTGTGGTCGACGGCGAGGCTATCCAAGGGCTCAGGGCGGAGTGGCCGTTCAGGTGGAGGTGGAGGCGGTCGCCGGAGTGTAGGGGTTCACCGGTGACGAGGAAGCCGGCGGAAGGGCTTCGGGAAGTGCTTGCCCTAGTCGATTCCGGCTGAAATAGAGAGCGGAGACAGAGGGGAAATGGTAAGAGAGGTGAGGAGGTTCCAAATCGAGAGAGAGAGGGCAAAGGAGGCCTATACCACGAGATCGACGGCGACCCGAAGCAGCGGAGCTCGAGCTCGATCTCGAGCTCGTGCGGCTCTGGGGATGAACGGGGGGCTCAGGGGGGCTATTTTGAGTGGTAGAGGACGAGTGGTGGCGAGAGGAGGACTCGGGGATTCCTTATATAGGTGAGCTACGGTCCACCGTGGGCTCGTGCGCCGGCGAGCTCGTGCTAATCGCTACGGGCCTCGGGAGGGTGCTGCGCCGAGTCTAGGGCGTTCGTGGCAGTCGACTACGCCCAGGGGGAGAAGAGAGGGTGCGGGGTCCCCATCGCGGGAAGCGACTGGCGCGCTCGGGCGGCGCTCTGTCCGCATGCGAGGAGAGCCGGAGAGGGAGAGAGAGGAGGGGGCCGACAGCGTAGCGTGTCGTGGATGTCGAGATGCATCGTCTGACACGCTAGGAAGGCCCAAGGTGGCCGGGGTCGTCAGGCAGAGGGCGGCTACAGTGCGGGAGCGCACTGTAGCACGCTCAAGAGCGCCCCAATGGCCGGCATGGCCATTTTCTATGCAATGTGGGCGCGGCCGAAAGTGTCTTGTAGCTCTAAGGGGAAGTAAGGAAGTGGGAGATGGCCTTGGATGCCCTGGGTGGCCAGTAGGAGAAGAAAGTGGTAGAAGAAGAGGGACAAAGGGGTTGTTGAGGGAGGTAAATGGGGGTATTTTACCCCTCAATCATTGAGCAATGGCCAGGGGAGAGTTACTGGAGGTAGGAGGTGACCTGGGGGCAGCTGTGGTAAAAAGATAGGGTCATGGAGATTAGTGGAAGTGGTCAAAAAGGTGGTTTTGGAAATTTTGCAGAAGGTGTTTGTTGCTGGTTAGGGCAAGGAAATGGAGTCCATTTGGCATGAGACTCCACAGGGTGAAATGGCACATATAGTCAGGGCCTTCCACCAATTTTGAACTCAGTTGGGCAAAGTTGGCAATGCAACTTTTGTAAACCCTAGAAATCAACAGAAATGCATTGACCAAGATCTAGTCATGCAAAACCATTCCCCTTGATGCACCACTTGGTGTAGTGTCATAATTTGGACTTTTGAGCATGACCACAAAGTTTGGGGGCATTTGCAATAAGTTGGCAATGTAAAGTTGTTCAAATATGAATCTGGACAGAGATGGTTTTGGGGCACTTTTCTGAACCAAAACAGTTTGGATTGAGCTAAAACTCTGCAAGGTCATCCTATTATGCATATGTGACTTGCAAGAATTTTCCTGGATTTATTTGAAAATATTTCTTGTAGAAATATTTCAAATACTTGAAATGGACATAAATGGTTGTGGAGGGTTTTGTCCAATATTTTGAACATGACCACGTGTTGAAACTCTTATATATGGAAATTGTATGTCCACTGAGTTTCCCTGATTTTTATCAAATATTTTTGAAGCTTTAAAATAATTTTAACCTATTAAAGACCATTTCTGGCCTTAAGAAAAAACATTTAAATAAAATAGGAAAATAACTTTCAAAATAATATTTTTGTGGTTTATGGGAGTCCTATATCTAATAGGTTTCAAATATACTCTTTGAAATATTTTTCATACCCCAAATCAAGTACTTGTAGTGCAAACCTCAATTCAGGGGTTTTTGGAAAACTGATTTTTGAAAATACTATTTGGCCAAATTATTTTTGTAAGAAAATACTATATTGCACTATACACATGGCATGATCATTGGGCAGAAGTTTGGGGCAAGGAGATGAAGTATAGAAGGTGGAGTTGTGTTGACTTTAAAGAGCACTTGAAAAACACAAAGAGAAGACCAACTCCAAATAAAAGTCAAATAATGCAAAAGTTTTTGTCAAACCACACTTTATCATGATTTATTAGCTTAAGTGTTGTGGCATGAAAATCTGGGTGTGACAGACCTACGCCCCTTACAAGAATCTCGTCCCCGAGATTCCCAAACTAGGCGTGGAAAGGAATACGAAAACTGGATCTGGGGGTAGTCTTCACGTCCTCATACTGCTTGTGCTTCCGAGTGGTGCTCTATTGAACCTTGAAGTACTCTATGGCGTGGCTTCGTGTATGACATCCTGCTTGATCCAGATTGCAATTGGGGTCTCTCGCGTAAGTCATATTGGGCTGGAGGTCGATGGCTCGGTGATCGATGTCCTTGTAGAGATCGGGCTAGTTAGGGAGTTAGAAGCATTTTTGGAGTGGTGTTGTGTGGAAAAAAATGTCGTGCACAGTGGGTGACTCCGGTGGTAACTCTAGCTGGTAGCCGCCTATTCTTGGTCTTGCAGTGATCTTGGGGAAGGCCGATAAATCTTGGTGTGAGTTTCTCTTGACATGAAAATGCTTGGTTCCTTTGAGAGAAGTGGCTTGCAGATACACCTGGTCTTCAACGAGAAAGTTCACTCCTTGACGATGGTGGTTGGTATAGTTCTTTCTCCTTGGCATGGCGGTCTTCAAATGTTCCTCGACCGGCTGAACGGCTCTTCTTCCGTCTTCGGGTAGACAAGTAGGTCGCCAAATAATGATGATCTTGTCGAAGTACTCGATGAAGACTTTGTTGACGGGGTACATAAAGTAGGCTGGGGGATTGGCGGTGGTCACGGTTGAGTGTTGGCCAGGGTCTACTTGACCTAGAGCCAAAGCCCATGGTCATGATCCGACCATGTTGTGGCTTGGTAGGGCTTAAGGGTTTGAAGGATTCTAGTGTGCGAGTGAACATTTATCATCTTATTTTTAAGCACGGTTTCTGAGATGCCAATAGTTCTACCTAGTCCTTAAAACAAATAACCTTATACCACCGAAAGCATCATCTCGTATAGGTCAACTCGAATCACCACTCATGTTATCCATATGCTCGTGACTACTGAGGGGAGGTCTAATAAAATCCTATATGTCTACGATCCCCAAACTCATATGTATGGCTACCTCTAAAAATCCATGGGTAGAGCATACAAGCTTCCAAGCTAGAATGAAATAGGACAATCCAACTGCTCATCCTATTCTTCCAAGGTCCATCTTAGTGCATCTATATTCTAAGGAAACACGTTGTATGCCACTCCAAAATCTTGTTTCCTTCCTATGAATCAACTCCAACAACCCGTTAACTTCCATTAATCACTACATAATCCATTAATTCTACAAATCCAATGTCAATGGTGTTCCACATGATCTCCTAAAGTCCCTATAATCCCCAAATACATGAAAGGGCTGTCTTTACTATAGTAAGTCCACCAATTTCCATTGTCATGGTCAAGTAAACTCCAAGGTCAAGCTTATATCAGCTCCGACAATTAATCCAATCTCCTAGTTTATTGTCCACCGAGAAACATGGTATCATTATTGAGATCATCAATCTAAATCCAATTTTTCTCCAAACCACGTAGACATACTCAATATCTATACTCAAATAGGATCACCTACTTAAATCCAAACCTCATGTCCAATGAGAATTCCTACCTGCTTCCCCAAAGTCATTATCGTAGTGTCAACTATCTCCTATCCTCTGGCTAAGTCAAATCCTCATACTTCCAAGAATTCAGCTTGCGATCTTAATTGTCCTACTAAATCCAATTTACTCAGGGGAAAAGAAAGTTATGCCACTTTATTAACACGATCCCACCAAGTTAATCTACCAACATGAAACCCTCATAATCCTCCAAAGAGTCTCGGATAATTCCTCAAGGTCACTGATATAAAATCATCAAGTCATTTGTCCTCTATTGTTATATCCTCAGATCGGTCTTCCCCATGGCATCGTCAGTTCTTGTGCTATATTAGGATGATAATGTGCTCGTTCACTATGTCCACTAGTTCCATAATGAACCCAGTGCTGAGCAAGGTTACAGATGTTTAACTGGTTCTCTTGCAATTCCGTAGGTTAAGCTCATGGTCAAGGATTCGAGCTGGGGCATCTCGCGAAGTCTCCTAGGGTCTAGGGATAGGTTTCTAGTCTTGAGGTTTGAACATACGGGGTTGTACTTGGACGAGGAGGCGGTAGCAAAATTATTTAGTACTGGTTGGTTGCCGAGGTGGAATCCTTGGTATTTCTTGTCTTGCCGGCCTTTAGTTGAGGAGATAGGGAGAAGTATCATAGAGGAGGGGAATGCCTAAATGGGGTTCTATAGTGCAAGTGCAAACAAACAAGTGCCGAAAGGGCCAAACACAAACAACAAAATAAGGCAGGTGATATAGTCGTGTACTTGTTGTCTAGGGCAAAAGTGCGACTTATATCAAAACACAAACAAATAAAAACAAGCAACACACAATCATGGTTCTATTTGAACCATCGTACGGACTCGACTGCGCATAGGGGGTACACGACTCATCCTACCCTAGGGGTTCTCGGATTCAGTAGTCGTGCTTTGCTCGGTGCCTCGTGCAGTCTTCTGGGTTTTCCTCAGGTGTTGCTACGTCTCTTGTAGTTGTTCGATGAAACAATCCGGGTTGAGCCTGAAGATTCTTCAACAACTTCTCACCTGTTGAAGTGATGGGGTGAAGGTGGCTCCTCGTAGCAGGCATTGACTCGGTCTTCTCTCGTCTTCTTTATCATGATGGTACCTTTTTGTCTTCTAAGGCGTCGATGGTACCAAGTAGGTATGCAATGTCAATAACAAGGCATAGTAGAGGTCCAACATGTCGGTTACGTTGATGACAACATCGACACCAAGAGCGGGGGATGAGGAGAACCGTTTTCCTGCTCACTATAGTGAGGCGGACCAAATGGCGAAGTTCTCATCCACCGGTGGTTGCCGATACGACAACGGTAAGGACATGATTGCTCTATTAGCGATGTATATCATGATCCTGCATATCTTACACCCTGGTCGTCATATGACAAGATTGCATCATCCTGGGGCATATTCAAAGGTGTCACCATCTTCCGAGTCTTGGTTTCCTCAATCATTGAGAAGGCATTAACCATCTTGTCGTGGTGTCGCCAAGCTTGTGTTCAGAAGGTGTGGGTGAATGTCTGGCAAGACGTCTTCTTCTTGGTTACACACGAGGATTATAGGGAATCCAGTGGTCAGGGGCTTAAATGTACTAGCGACCATTTGCAAAAGTTTTGAAGGGGAAGAGATCAATAAGGAAAATATATATTAGTTTTTGAAAAACTCAGAAGGGAAGAGAGGTGTAGATAGTTTTTCAAGGTTAGTAATAGTTTTGAAAATAGTTTTAACCTAAATAACGACCATGCTAACTAAGGCTTCCTATAGTCAGGATGGCTCTGATACCAGCTCTGTGGGGACCCCGACTCATAAGTCGTGATCACCGAATGCACGTGTACAGTGATCCCAGAGATCAATGCTCAATGAACACACAGAAGCTGAATAACAAGAGTCTTACATCCATACATACGGTCTTACACAAATTATGACCATTATGGTCAAGTCTTACATAGATAAAGCCACCAGGGACGAATACCAAATAAACTTAAGCAGTGGAAATCTTCGTCGAAAAGTAGAACCCATGCCATCTGCCTTAACCCTACAGGCATTCTGACTGGGAAGCGTCCTAGCTCGCATGTTCTTCGCCGAAGTATTCTTCATCATATCCTGTTCTTTCATGCCTGGCCAATAAAATAACCAGTGGCAAGCCAATGAGTACTTTGAATGTACTTGCAAGCAACCCAAGGGTGATAACAGAATAATTATGCAAGGCACTACTGCTAATTTGGCATTTTTGTGAAAAGCTAGTTTTTCTCATGCAAGTATGATCAACATTTATCAAGGACATGAATGCGTCTGCAACAAGTATCAGGAGGTTACAGACATTAACATTGAAAAGGAGTTGTGAACAACTCGTGCTCAAGCTCATCGTGACTTCCTCACGAATCACATCAACATATTTACCAGACCGTGTTGTTTGTCAGAAACATATGGACGTAGCCCAAGAGCGGTTACCCAACTGTCCTTGACCGTGGACACGGCTATTCGAATAGTTTTACACTCTGCAGATGTTGCACACTTTACCCACAAGATCTGGGGAACTTCCGTGTCATCCATGACCCCGGTACCTCAAGTACCCGGGGTAAGCACCCGATCACTATCTTTCCCTAGACGACACTAACATAGAGTCTACTCGATTGGTAGTAACCCTTGTGCCTAACATTTCACAACTTAACACTATGGAGCCTCGCTCCCATATTCATCACTTACCACTAGCACGGGGTACCAACGGTGTGTCCGGTGCCCCATAAAAATGTTCTTGGCCGCCCTACCTGGCACGACCCCATCCCGAGAGAGCAACAACTCTCCCGTCACTAGTAATGCGGGCACCATGCTAGTATCGGCCTAGGTAATCGATAATGCCCTTTCCCTTATAAGGGTAGAGAGGTTGCGCATGTAAGGTTGGAATAACGGTCGCAACTTAAACCAATCCGTTTTGAAAACAACACACACACTTGCCTCGGTACACCACTTCGTCATCAAGTGGTTACCCAACTCATTATCTCCCTTGGGCATAAGTGGCACCCGATGGGGTTTTCGAAAAGTTTTTGAAAACAATCTTGCTTCCATCATCATGCATATACCCATCCCCTTTTGGGTAGCAACTACTTTAGCATCCTATCTACTCCCACCGGCATAACCCTCATAGAAAGTTAGGGTCATGCATCATGCAAGTGTCAACGAGAAAAGCAACGGAGGCAAACCACCTCAAGTGGTCACCATTTTATCATGACTTCGATGCAAGCAATAAAAGTGCCATATGACATGCATAAAAAGGGTTTCTTAGACATGGTCAAAAGGCTGCTTGCCTTGGTCTTCAAAGTCTTCAAGTCCTTCTCCTTCTTCTTATCCAACTACTTCATCAAATACGGGATATATTCGTCGCAAAAGAAATGACGGGAAAATAAGGCAATAGCAAAACAGAAAAACCAAAGTGCTCAGAAAAATGTCAACCTATTTTTAATAAATACTAGCATGGAAACTAAGAAGGATAAAATTCCTAGTTTTGGATTTGGAGTGGTATAATATGAGGAATGGATTTTTAGAGAGGTTTAAATATATTCAAATTTGAATTTGAATATGAACAGTACATAAAAGTTGTGTGGACATGTGTGAAAGTTATACCACTAAATATGTAGGATTTTTACAAGAATTTAGGAACTGGAATTATTGCATTTGGATTAATATTTAATCCTCAGGAATTTTTGGAAATTTATGGAAAAAGAAAAAGGAGAAGCAGCACTGTGCAACTGGGCCAGAAGGACCACAGTGCAGCAGGCCCAGAGAGGATCCAGCCCGCGCGAGGCTGCCACGTCGAAGGCATAAATACAAAATATGCCTTCAGCTGGCGGCCAAACCGATACGCGCGCGCGTGTGTGTTTAAACCTGACAGGTGGGGCCCACCCGTCAGAATGTAAGGCTGACCGACGGGCCCCACGGCCGTCGTCTTCAAACTCGGGCCAGAGAGGGAGGCGAGTTCACCGGCGTCGCTGTGGTCGACGGTGAGGTGATCCAAGGGCACCGTCGTGCTCAGGGCGGAGTCGCTGTTCATGTGGAGGTGGAGGCGGTCGCCGGAGTGTAGGGGTTCGTCGGCGACGAGGAAGCCGGCGGAAGGGCTTCGGGAGGTGCTTGCCCCGGTCGATTCCGGCTGCAATAGAGAGGGGAGAGAGAGGGGAAATGGTAAGAGAGGTGAGGCGGTTCCAGATCGAGAGAGAGAGAGAGGGCAAAGCAGGCCTGTACCACGAGATCGACGGCGACCCGAAGCGGCGGAGCTCGAGGTCGATCTCGAGCTCGGGCGGCTCTGGGGATGAACGGGAGGCTCAGGGGGGCTATTTGGAGTGGTAGAGGATGAGTGGTGGCGAGAGGACGGCTCGGGGATTCCTTATATAGGCGAGCGGCGGTCCATCGTGGGCTCGTGCGCCGGCGAGCTCGTGCTCGTCGCTACGGGCCTCGGGAGGGTGCTGCGCCGAGTCTAGGGCATTCGTGGGGGTCGACTACGCCCATGGGGAGAAGAGAGGGAGCAGGGAACGCGGCAGAGCGGGTCCCCATCATGGGCAGCGACTGGCGCGCTTGGGCGGCGCTTTGTCCGCATGCGAGGAGAGCCAGAGAGGGAGAGAGAGGAGGGGGCCGACAGTGTAGCGTGCCGCGGACGTCGAGATGCATCGTCTAGCATGCTGGGAAGGCGCGAGGTGGCCGGGGTCGGCGGGCAGAGGGCGGCTACAGTGCGGGAGCACACTGTAGCACGCTGCAGAGTGGCCCAATGGCCGGCATGGCCATTTTCTATGCAATGTGGGCGCGGCCAAAAGTGTCTGGTAGCTCTTGGGGGGAGTAAAGAAGTGGGAGATGGCCTTGGATGCCCTGGGTGGCCAGTAGGAGAAGAGAGAGTTGGAAGAAGAGGGAGAGAGGGATGTCCAAGGAGGTAAATGGGGGTATTTTACCCCTCAATCATTGAGCAATGGCCAGGGGAGAGTTACTGGAGGTAGGAGGTCACCTGGGGCAGCTGTGGTAAAAAGATAGGGTCATGGAGATTAGTGGAAGTGGTCAAAAAGGTGGTTTTGGAAATTTTGCATAAGGTGTTTGTTGCTGGTTAGGGCAAGGAAATGGAGTCCATTTGGCATGAGACTCCACAGGGTGAAAAGGCACATATAGTTAGGGCCTTCCACCAATTTTGAGCTCATTTGGGCAAAGTTGGCGATGCAACTTTTGTAAACCCTAGAAATCAACAGAAATGCATTTACCAAGATCTAGTCATGCAAAACCATTCCCCTTGATGCACCACTTGGTGTAGTGTCATAATTTGCGCTTTTGAGAATGACCACAAAGTTTGGGGGCATTTGGAATAAGTTCGCAATGTAAAGTTGTTCAAATATGAATCTGGACAAAGATGGTTTTGGGGCACTTTTCTGAACTAAAACAGTTTGGATTGAGCTGAAACTCTGCAAGGTCATCCTATTATACATATGTGACTTGCTAGAATTTTCCTGTATTTATTTGAAAATATTTCTTGTAGAAATATTTCAAATAATTGAAATGGACAGAAATGGTTGTGGAGGGTTTTGTCCAATATTTTGAACATGACCATGTGTTGAAACTCTTATATATGGAAATTATATGTCCACTGAGTTTCCCTGATTTTTCTAAAATATTTTTGAAGCTTTAAAATAATTTTAACCTATTAAAGACCATTTCTGGCCTTAAGAAAAAGCATTTAAATAAAATAGGAAAATAACTTTTAAAATAATGTTTTTGTGGTTTATGGGAGTCCTATATCTAATAGGTTTCAAATATACTCTTTGAAATATTTTTCATACCCGAAATCAAGTACTTGTAGTGCAAACCTCAATTCAGGGGTTTTTGGAAAACTAATTTTTCAAAATACTATTTGGCCAAATTATTTTTGTAAGAAAATACTATATTGCACTATACACATGGCATCATCATTGGGTAGAAGTTTGGGGAAAGGAGATGAAGTATAGAAGGTGGAGTGTGTTGACTTTAAAGAGCACTTGAAAAACACATAGAGAAAACCAACTCCAAATAAAAGTCAAATAATGCAAAAGTTTTTGTCAAACCACACTTTATCATGATTTATTAGCTTAAGTGTTGTGGCATGAAAATCAGGGTGTGACAGTATCGCGCGCCGATGGCCCTTCCATTGAGGCACTCAAGATGGTTTCATGCGCTTGAGCTTGCCGCTAGAGGGCGGCGTTCGAAGCCAGAAGCTCCCGCTCGTGATTTTCTGCGGCCTCAGCTTCCTCGAAGGCGCGGTCTCGGGCTTCTTTCGACGCGACGGAGGACTCCTCGTCCTTTGAGTGAGCAGCCTTGTGCTGCAGGCAGCTAAGGTTGACCGCGACCTCGAGCCGATGCCACTCCCGTACGAGGTGCAGATTCTCGACCTCAAGATGTAGATCAATGTTGTGAAGCTCCGCTCTGAGCCGGTTCAGCGCACCCCTCACGATAGGCCATGCCAGACGACGCCACAGTTGCGCGCGAGCTCCAACACCCGGCCAAGGCTTCGCTCCACGCTCTGATACGTGTCGGAGGCGTGAGATGATCCTGGGCCAGCCGCCTCCCTGTCCGACTCTCCCGCCTAGGGCGCGGCCCTGTGCAAGCTCGAGCCCTATCCGTAGGGGCCACTAACTCACGAAAGACCCAGCCACCAGTGAGAATTGGCAAGGGGAGCCTCGTCACTGTCCTCGCGAGCTTGATGTTGCCTCCGATGAAGAGCGCCAGGGGCGCAGAGCCGAGGCCCGCTAGGACACGCCTCAGGTGGAGCGTGATTTCCCCAGCGCGCGCTGGCTCGGCACCGTGGCCCATGTGACGCGCTGCTGCCGCAAGCCCTGTGCCTACAGGAGCTGGCGCCGGGAGCACCCTCGTCTCTTCGTCTGGAAGGGACCTGAGGAACAAGAGCTTAGGGGGACTTGTCACGCGAAAATCAAGGAGAGCAAGGCACTTACTCATCGACAGTGATCCACTTTCTCCTCCTCAGGGGCTGCGGAGGTGAGCCAATGCCGTCTTCAAGCCGCCCCCTCCTCCGGGGGCACGAGGATCGGGGGTCGGTACACCAAAACTTGGTGTATGGCTCCCCATGCTTGGAGCAGGGGCCGCACCCCCGGGCGGGGCGACGCCGCCAGTGTTCGGAGGCGTGAAGATGGGCCGCCGCGCGACGGGAGATCGGCGCGCCCCTCCGCGATCACTAGGGGTGCCTCAGCCTCGAAGCCCTCGGGGCTTGGGGTTGCCAGGAAGGGGTTTTCTTGAGGCCCCTCGTGGCCCTCGGGGTGCAACCCCCATTCGTCGAAGCATGGCATTCCCCTGGCGAAGTCTCTCCCGCTCGTGTAGCCGTACAGGGGGAGCCCATCCCGAGGGAGCGCATTTGCTTCTGCACCAGTGAAGAGGAGGAGGATCCCGTTCAGTACGTTTGGGGGCAGAGAAGTCACCTGAAGCCTCATTGTGTCCTCCGGCTAGTAAAGGACCACATTGGGCGAGAATGGTGCTGGAGGGGAGCGATCCGCCGTCGGATGAACTCCCTCACCACCGCCGCCATTGTTACACCCGCTGCCCTTAGTTCGGCCATCCGCGTCGTGACTCGCGAGAGCCTCGGGTCAGCGGGCCTCTCATGCTTCCACCCGGAGCTCGCCTTCACTGGGGACGACGGAGTCTGGAGCAGGGGGCTGTACTGGGCTGGGTTGATGTACACCCATTGTCTCCGGAAGCCCTCCGTGTCTAGGTCGATCTCCATGTTGATGCCCTCTCCCATCGTCGTTCTCACTGCACGGAGCCCCACGCACCCGGAGCACCGCTCGTTGGTGACCAGTCACAGAGAGAAGAAGTGTGGAGCAGCGCCACCGAGGGGGCGATGCCCACGAAGGCTTCGCACAAGAACATGAAAGCGGAAAGGAGCATGATGGATTCCAGATCAAAATGCAGCGCTGCACCTGATAGTGTGAAAGCATGGCGTTGAAGAAATCTGAATGGCGGCAGCAAGCCAGAGAAGAGGGCAAGAAGGTGAAGGGCGATGGTGGTGGCCTCCAAATCGGTAGATGCGCGAGAGGCAGGCCAGACCTTCGTCGCCATCCACTCGTTGGAGTCTGTTGCGATCACAGGTAGGACCTTGTCCAGCCCTTCATGATTGAGCATGATGGACCGGCCCAGGGTGGGCTCCGGCCCCGCTTGACAGTCCGCCGTCATCGTGGCCCCGCTTTTCTTCTTCTGTGCGGGCCATGGCGATGTGGTGAGCCTGAGTGTAACATCCCAAATTTACAATTTGGAATGTTATACATTAGATCATCATTGCATAGCATATTTTCTTGCAGTTTGGCAAATCCTCGATAAATCCTAAGCAACTCAAGGACCCACGGAGAGAGTTGGGGATTTTCCCGATTTTTCATATTTGAGTTTTATCAAATAATAAAACGAGGATTTTGGTTTTAATTATTTTCTCTCCAGAAAAATATTTCATATAAAATAAATGAGAGGAGAAAATATGACTTCTCCAAACAATTGAAATATTGGAGGAAAAATATTAAAATCATATATTGGATTTTATTCGGATTTTATTCGCAATTTTACTTGCATAAAAAAATTGCACGTTTTCAAAACAGCATTTTTGTGTAAAAAAATGTTCACCTTGTTATAATTATTTTAATTAGACGGGGAAAATTTGTTTTATCATTTTTGGATTTTTATTTAATTTTCTGTGATTTTTTTAGATTCGGCGGAATATTTAAAAAAAAACCACCGCGCCCGACCGGGCCGAGGCCCAACCGAGCCAGCCGGCCCCCTCCCGTCGTCTCCCTCGCGTGCACGCCGCCGCCGCCGAAGTCCGGCTCGGACACGCCACCGCGCTGCCGCCTTGCCCCTCCCCCACGCCACCCCCTCCCCTCTTAAATACCCCCACCCCGCCTCCTTCTCCTCACCCCGCTACCGCCCCAGCCCGCACCCGCCGCCGCCCGCTGCAGCGCCGCGCCGCCGCCGCCGCCCGCCGCCCGAGCCTCGCCGGAGTCCCACCGGAGCTGCCGTCGAGGTAGCCGAGCCGCCGCCGCCCGAGTCCGGTTTTTTTTTAAAAACCGATTCGGTTTATTTTTTTCTCTAAACCCTAGTTTTCGTTTTTTTATCGGTTTATTTTTTTTGGTTTTATTACTTAGAGAACGTTCACCGACCCGTTCGTTAAAACGAACGTGTTCGTCGGATTTTCGCTGTTAACGAACGTCCGTTCTTTAACTGTTCGTCGGTTTTTCTTTTTCGTCGGATTTTTCCGCGATTATTCCAGATCGTGATTTCAGATCATATCTTCGTTTTCGTTTAACTTTTCGCTCGTTTATCGGAATCAGGCGATTCAAGCGCCTAGAGTTTCGTATCGAAATTCTCTTTTCGTTTAACCTACTGAAACAAGTTTTTGCTACCGTAAAATTTGACCTAGATCCAGATTAGTAAACGAAGCTTGTTCTTTCGCCGTTTGACGTTTGTTGCTTCGTTCGATTTGATTCTTTTTGCAAACCGGAGTTCTTAAGTTGAACTTTCTGGTTGTATCTTTTATTTGAGTTTTACTTGTGCATTAGATGAGTACTTATTGTTTGCTTGTTTGTTTGCGATAGAGTACCCGGAGTGCGCCGCTTGTTACTTCGAATCTCTAGGTCACGCGGATCATCAGCAAGGCAAGTAACACTTTGATCATACTCTTCCATACCCAGCTTTTATTGCATTAGATCAATCCTCAAACATTGCATGATTAGGATCTAATTAAACTGTGGGTATTGGGAAGTAGTTGAGGTAGTACCTATTACCTGTTTTATTATCAAACCCTTGGGAGTTACTTCTACGTTTGCTATTATATTGCTATGCTATGCTTGTAGACATGGATTGGGTTTGAGAGATATTCATGATAGATGTGAGATTGTTAATTAATGGTTTACTTAAGGTGGCAACTAAAACTCACATCTGGGTGGATTGGGGCACCTGGAGAACCCAGTGCTGCCTGTATTTTTGGATATCCCGGAGTACCCGTGTGATCATCCTATGGACCGCCACCCAGGCTCAAAGGGATCATGAGATTATTCATGCTAGAAACTTCCGTGTGTAGCCACAAGCTATTATGGGCTCTAGCATAGTTGATTAAGTTATGTGAGCTCTTGAAGAGGTAGACTAGCAGATGTAGGGGATGTAGGTGGTACGGTCTACCCAGAGTAGAGAGTTAACGCTTCTGAAAGACTGTGTCTCGGTCATCCGTTTCTCAAACGTCATGCAGTGCGAGAATCAAGCGGAGGCGATCGAGTCTTGTGGGGAAAAGTGTACAAACCTCTGCAGAGTGTACAAACTAATCATGATTAGCCGTGTCCCCGGTTATGGACAACTTGAGTATCTAGTACCTGGATTATCATGTGAGTCTCGTCACCATGTTACTTTAATTAATTTTGTTGGGTTAATGATGATACTTAATTGGGATTGAGTTGGAGGTACCTTCTCAATGTTTAACAACCACCATGATAGTTAAATAAAATGTATTCCTTTGCAGTAGGGAAAAATTGGCTTTTCGCAAAACTGTAACCATAGAGCTTTCCACCAGCCATATATGGATGTAGTATAGCATTATTATGTTCAGTATTCTCTATGTGTTACATTGCCAGCATATTCCATGTGCTGACCCGTTTTCGGGCTGCAACGTTTCAAGTTGCAGACTTTTCAGACGACGAGTAAGGTGCCTTAGGTCGTGGTCTTATACTCAGTGATGCCGTTGGAGTTGATGGACTCACTTATCTTCCAAGCCTTCCGCTGTTATCGTATTTAGATGGCCTTAAGCCATATTTATCATACTTATTCTCTTTTGAGATATTCGTTGTAATAAATGTGTGATTGCTACTCTGTTATAAATCCTCCATTTGTACTGTGCGTGTCAGCATTACTGATCCAGGGATGACACTGGTGCACAGCAGCACAGACTGTTTGAGGTCTGGTCGCTACAAAGGTGGTATCAGAGCACACGCTGACTGTAGGACACGACCACTAAGCTTAAACCCTAGAACACTTCTCTCTTCTCATTTCTGACCCCTTTGCACTTTCTACTCTTTTAGGAATGGCGGATGCAAGGAGCAAGTTCATGCAACCAGATGAAGATACGCCTTTTGGACATCACTTGAAGGAAGTCACCAAGTACTTGAACATAGGAATACCAAGCATCACCGGAACCTATAATGCCACCTTACCTGAAGAGGAGAGCTGGCAGATTCAAGTTCAAGTTCCAGGAAGGACGATTGTGCCAGTCACTGAACCTATAAAGTTGTCTTTTGAAGCACCAACCTGGAGTTTAGGGAAGAGCATGGCAGCCCACATCGCTATGGGACGCATTGGAGAAGTCTACCACAGGGAGCTTAAGGGTACTATTTATCAGATTTGTGGACGCCGAGACGAGCAATGGGAGATGATCAGCACCAAGAAGGATGGATCAATTGCAGCTTTCATCCAGGAGCAAAACCAACACATTCGTCGTGAGGAGAATCAGATGTGCTCAGACAAGATAGATCTGAAGAAGGCATTGACGAAGATCAAGGAGCTAGAGGAAGAACTCAAGGCTACACGCGAGGATTATTTGGAGGAAATTGTCGCACTAGTAGGGAAGAATGACGACCTGGAGAAGAAGATTGGAGTATTCATGGGAAATCCAGTGCCAAAAGCAGAAGGTGATGAATGCACTTGCCCGGATAACTACATCATCATCGACGACACCGACTCGGACCCCAGTGAAGATGACTTTGTGGATGAAGCTGGAGCAGATATCATGGAGTCTTCAACTGATCAGAATTTCTAGTAGACCACCATATCAGTAGTAGTTTTCCCCCATTTATATAGTATAGTTCAAGCACTTTTGTAACGCTAGATAGATCGATTGTATGCCTTGTTTGAATTGATTGAGTGTTATTGATTGTATTTGTCTCATGAGCATATGGGTAGTGTTTTCTCCCTAGACCTCATTCTATTCTAAACTCTCATCTTTTCTAACCTATCAGATGCCTCCGAGACGCGACACCGGATTTGTTTTCCCACCGGAGATCACACAGTTGATTCAGCAACAGAATGCCCTGATGCAAGTGCTAGTACAGAACCAAGGCAACAACAACAACAACAACAACCCACCACCACCACCTGTTGATCACTTAGCCCGTTTCTTGAGGCTAAATCCGTCGGTGTTTTCCAGTAGCACCGAGCCGATTGTTGCAGATGATTGGCTCCGCAAAGTTGGAAGAGAGTTGGCCACTTCAGGATGCATAGATGCGGAAAGAGTGCATTTTGCCGCACATTAGCTTGATGGACCCGCAGCATCATGGTGGGAGAATTACACAGCCACACACCCTATTGACACTGTCACATGGGACCAGTTTCAGCAAGCTTTCCGTACAGCCCATGTTTCAGCAGGAGCTATGGCTATGAAGAAGCGTGAGTTTCGTAACCTACGCCAAGGAGGACGCACCATAGGCCAGTATGTGGAGGATTTCAGTAAGTTAGCACGTTATGCACCAGATGACGTTGCTGCAGATGCAGCCAAGCAGGAGAAGTTCCTCGAAGGATTGAATGATGAGCTGGGCATGCAGCTAATGGTAGCAACCTTCAACAACTACCAGGAGTTGGTAGATAGAGCACTCATGATTGAAGGGAAGCAGCAGCAGATTGAGAACCGCAAGAGGAAGTATGGACAAGGGAAGTATAATTCTGGAGCTCAGCAGAAGCCACGTTTTGCCCCGAAACCAGGAGGACAGTTTCAGCATACCCATGGAGGAGGTAGTTCGCACAACCATAATGGCTCCAAGAATGGTAATGGGAATGGAGGAAGCAACGGACAGAACCGTAACACCCCATCTACCCCAGCCAAGAGGGATCTAAGTCACATTACTTGTTTCAAGTGCCAGAAGACTGGACATTATGCAACTGATTGTCCTGAAGCCCAGAATGGAAATGGCAATGGAAGCTCTGGGAAGAAGCCGAACCCCTTCAACAAAGGACATGTGAACCACGTGAGCGTGGAAGAGGTTGAAGCACAGCCTGATGCAGTAATAGGTAAGTTTATGGTTAAGTCATTTACTGCACTCGTTCTTTTTGATACTGGTGCATCGCATTCATACATATCAAGGGGATTTGTGGATAAGTATAAACTGCCAACCCAAGCCCTTAGGTCACCCATGTTAGTAACCTCGCCAGGAGCAGAGTATATGGCTAGTTTATGGTGTGAACGGTTACCATTAAGGATTGGTAACTACCTGTTTCCCTCGGACCTAATAGTATTGGAATCGCAAGGATTGGATGTGATATTAGGCATGGATTGGTTATCAAAGTATGAAGGGAACATTGAGTGCGCCAGTAAGTCGATTTTGCTTACCACCCCAGAAGGAAGAAGGATTAAGTATGTATCCCGGCATATGCCGAAGAGGACTCAAGTGAATTCCTTATCAGGAGTTGTACAGGAGGAAGTGCCAGTGGTGAAGGATTACCCGGATGTATTTCTAGAAGAGTTGCTAGGCATGCCACAGGATAGAGACATTGAGTTCTTAATTGAACATTAGCCAGGCACAGGGCCAATATCTAAGAGACCGTACAGGATGCCCGCAAAAGATTTGGAGGAGATTAAGAAGCAGATTAAGGAGTTATTGGATAAAGGCTATATTCGCCCAAGTTCGTCACCTTGGGGATCACCAGTACTTCTAGTGGAGAAGAAAGATGGATCGTTGAGGATGGTTGTTGATTACCGTGGATTGAATGAAGTGACCATCAAAAACAAGTACCCACTGTCGATGATCAATGATTTGTTTGACCGCTTACAAGGAGCTAAAGTATTTTCCAAGATCGATCTACGATCAGGATACCATCAGTTAAAGATTCGAGAACAGGATATACCTAAGACGGCTTTTACCACCAGATATGGGCTTTATGAGTATACCGTCATGTCATTTGGTCTGACTAACGCACCTGCCTATTTCATGAACCTGATGAACAAAGTGTTTATGGAGTTTTTGGATAAGTTCGTCGTGGTGTTCATTGATGATATTTTAGTCTATTCCAAGAATGAAGAAGAGCATAAGGAGCATTTGCGTTTGGTACTTGAGAAGCTCAGAGAACATCAGTTATACGCCAAGTTCAGCAAATGTGAATTTTGGCTGAAGGAAGTTGGATTCCTCGGACATGTTATATCCGGAGAAGGAATAGCAGTAGACCCCGCCAAAGTTGACACAGTAACAAGTTGGGAATCACCCACGTCAGTTGGAGAGATCCGGAGTTTCCTTGGACTTGCAGGATACTACCGGAGGTTCATCGAGAATTTCTCAAAGATTGCAAAGCCCATGACTGAGCTATTGAAGAAGGACACCAAATTCAATTGGACTGAGGAATGTGAAGCTAGTTTCCAAGAGTTGAAGAAACGATTGGTTACATCACCAGTGTTGATTCTGCCAGATCAACGCAAGGATTATGAAGTTTATTGCGACGCTTCTCGTCGAGGACTTGGAGCAGTGCTTATGCAGGAAGGAAGAGTTGTTTCATATGCTTCACGACAACTTAAACCCCATGAGAAGAATTATGCCACGCATGATTTGGAGTTAGCAGCCGTAGTGCATGCGTTGAAGACATGGAGACATTTTCTCATCGGAAACCATTGTGAGGTGTACACGGATCACAAGAGTTTGAAGTACATTTTCACGCAGAAGGAGTTAAATCTCAGACAGAGGAGATGGTTGGAGCTTATTAAGGACTATGATATGAGATTGCATTATCACCCAGGGAAGGCTAACGTAGTAGCAGATGCGTTGAGCCGCAAGAGCCATGTCAACACCCTCATGACAGGAGAGTTACCCAGGAGTTAGCCGAGGATCTTCGCGAGCTATGTTTGGAGATAGTTCCAAGAGGCTATTTAGCAACATTGGAGATTCAGTCTACCTTGATGGAAAAGATCAGAGAAGCTCAGAAGACAGACAAGGAGATTGACGAGATAAAGGAAAAGTTGAGCAAAGGAAAAGCCAAGGGATTTCGTGAGGATGAGTACGATACCTTATGGTTTGAGGACCGCGTTTATGTGCCCAATGATCCGGAGATCAGGAAGTTGATCTTGCAAGAGGCCCATGATTCACCGTACTCGATTCACCCAGGAAATACCAAGATGTATTTGGATTTGAAGGATACTTTCTGGTGGACCGGAATGAAGAAGGATATTGCGGAGTATGTAGCAGTTTGTGATGTATGTCAGAGAGTGAAGGCAGAACATCAGAAGCCAGCGGGATTGCTACAACCATTGCCGATACCCGAATGGAAGTGGGATAAAATAGGCATGGATTTTATCACGGGATTGCCCAGGACTCGTTCAGGCTATGACTCAATATGGGTTGTAGTCGACCGTTTGACGAAAGTAGCTCATTTCATCCCAGTGAAGACCACTTACACCAGTGCTAAGTTGGCAAAGATATACATGACCAGAATCGTATGTTTGCATGGAGTTCCGAGGACCATTGTATCAGATAGAGGAACCCAGTTTACCTCGAAGTTTTGGAATCAGTTACATGAAACTTTGGGAACCAGGCTAGAATTCAGTACAGCCTTTCACCCACAGACAGATGGACAGACCGAGAGAGTCAATCAGATTTTGGAAGACATGTTGAGAGCTTGTGCACTAGATTATGGATCTAGTTGGGACGACAATTTGCCATATGCAGAGTTTTCTTACAACAACAGTTATCAAACCAGTTTGAAGATGGCCCCTTTCGAAGCTTTGTACGGAAGGAGGTGTAGAACACCATTGTTATGGGACGAAGTTGGAGACCGTCAGTTGTTTGGACCAGATTTGATTAAGGAGTCTGAACAGAAAGTGAGGTTGATTCGCGATAGGCTCAAGGTAGCCCAGTCCAGGCAGAAGAGTTATGCGGATTCTAAACGTAAGGAGACAGTTCACGAAGTCGGAGACAGAGTTTATCTTCGAGTATCACCACTTCGAGGAGTGAAGCGCTTTGGAGTTAAGGGAAAGTTAGCGCCCCGTTTTATCGGACCATACAGAGTTTTGGAACGTATGGGAGAAGTTGCCTACAAGCTGGAATTGCCTGAAGGATTGTCAGGAGTTCATGATGTATTTCACGTTTCCCAGTTGAAGAAGTGCCACGCAGAGATGGCTGAGATACCACTGAGAGATACAGTGCCACTGGAAGCGATTCAGCTGGAAAGTGATTTGACCTATGAGGAGAAACCAGTTAAGATTCTTGAGTATGCCAGCCGAGTTACCCGCAGTAAGGTTATCAAGTTTTGCAAAGTCCAGTGGAGTCACCATACGGAAGATGAAGCCACCTGGGAGCGAGAGGAAGATCTACGGAAGAACCACTCTCACCTATTTTCTAGCCAACCCGAATCTCGAGGGCGAGATTCATCTTAAGGGGGTAGGTTTGTAACATCCCAAATTTTCAATTTGGAATGTTATACATTAGATCATCATTGCATAGCATATTTTATTGCATTTTGGCAAATCCTCGATAAATCCTAAGCAACTCAAGGACCCTCGGAGAGAGTTGGGGATTTTCCCGATTTTTCATATTTGATTTTTATCAAATAATAAAACGAGGATTTTGGTTTTAATTATTTTCTCTCCGAAAAATATTTCATATTAAAATAAATGAGAGGAGAAAATATGACTTCTCCAAAACAATTGAAATATTGGAGGAAAAATATTAAATCATATATTGGATTTTATTCGGATTTTATTCGCAATTTTACTTGCATAAAAAATTGCATGTTTTCAAAACCGCATTTTTGTGTCAAAAAAAATGTTCACCTTGTTCTAATTATTTTAATTATACGGGGGAAAATTTGTTTCATCATTTTGGATTTTTATTTAATTTTCTGCGATTTTTTTTAGATTCGGCAGAATATTTAAAAAAAAACCACGCGCCCCGACCGGGCGAGGCCCAGCCGCGCCAGCCGGCCCGCTCCCGTCGTCTCCTCACGCGCACGCCGCCGCCGCCGAAGTCCAGCTCGGAAACGCCACCGCGCCGCCGCCTTGCCCCTCCCCCTCTTAAATACCCCCCACCCCGCCTCCGCCCAAGCCGCACCCGCCGCCGCCGCCCCGCCGCCCGAGCCTCGCCGTCGCCCCTGCCACCCAGCCGGAGTCCCGCCGGAGTTGCCGCTGACGTAACCGAGCCGCCGCCGCCCGAGTCCGGTTTTTTTAAAATAAACCGAAAACCGATTCGGTTTATTTTTTTCTCTAAACCCTAGTTTTCGTTTTTTTAATCGGTTTATTTTTTTGGTTTTATTACTTAGAGAACGTTCACCGACCCGTTCGTTTAAACGAACGTGTTCGTCGGATTTTCGCTGTTAACGAACGTCCGTTCTTTAACTGTTCGTCGGTTTTTCTTTTTCGTCGGATTTTTCCGCGATTATTCCATATCGTGATTTCAGATCATATCTTCGTTTTCGTTTAACTTTTCGCTCGTTTATCGGAATCAGGCGATTCAAGCGCCTAGAGTTTCGTATCGAAATTCTCTTTTCGTTTAACCTACTGAAACAAGTTTTTGCTACTGTAAAATTTGACCTAGATCCAGATTAGTAAACGAAGCTTGTTCTTTCGCCGTTTGACTTTCGTTGCTTCGTTCGATTTGATTCTTTTTGCAAACCGGAGTTCTTAAGTTGAACTTTCTGGTTGTATCTTTTATTTGAGTTTTACTTGTGCATTAGATGAGTACTTATTGTTTGCTTGTTTGTTTGCGATAGAGTACCCGGAGTGCGCCGCTTGTTACTTCGAATCTCTAGGTTTCGCGGATCATCAGCAAGGCAAGTAACACTTTGATCATACTTTTCCATACCCAGTTTTTATTGCATTAGATCAATCCTCAAACATTGCATGGTTAGGATCTAATTAAACTGTGGGTATTGGGAAGTAGTTGAGGTAGTACCTATTACCTGTTTTATTATCAAACCCTTGGGAGTTACTTCTACGTTTGCTATTATATTGCTATGCTATGCTCGTAGACGTGGATTGGGTTTGAGAGATATTCATGACAGATGTGAGATTGTTAATTAATGGTTTACTTAAGGTGGCAACTAAAACTCACATCTGGGTGGATTGAGGCACCTGGAGAACCCAGTGCTGCCTGTATTTTTGGATATCCCGGAGTACCCGTGTGATCATCCTATGGACCGCCACCCAGGCTCAAAGGGATCATGAGATTATTCATGCTAGAAACTTCCGTGTGCAGCCACAAGCTATTATGGGCTCTAGCATAGTTGATTAAGTTGTGTGAGCTCTTGAAGAGGTAGACTAGCAGATGTAGGGGATGTAGGTGGTACGGTCTACCCAGAGTAGAGAGTTAACGCTTCTGAAAGACTGTGTCTCGGTCATCCGTTTCTCAAACATCATGTAGTGCGAGAATCAAGTGGAGGCGATCGAGTCTTGTGGGGAAAAGTGCACAAACCTCTGCAGAGTGTACAAACTAATCATGGTTAGCCGTGTCCCCGGTTATGGACAACTTGAGTATCTAGTACCTGGATTATCATGTGAATCTCATCACCATGTTACTTTAATTAATTTTGTTGGGTTAATGATGATACTTAATTGGGATTGAGTTGGAGGTACCTTCTCAATGTTTAACAACCACCATGATAGTTAAATAAAATTTATTCCTTTGCAGTAGGGAAAAATTGGCTTTTCGCAAAACTGTAACCATAGAGCTTTCCACCAGCCATATATGCATGTAGTATAGCATTATTATGTTCATTATTCTCTATGTGTTACATTGCCAGCATATTCCATGTGCTGACCCGTTTTCGGGCTGCAACGTTTCATGTTGCAGACTTTTCAGACGACGAGTAAGGTGCCTTAGGTCGTGGTCTTATACTCAGTGATGCCGTTGGAGTTGATGGACTCACTTATCTTCCAAGCCTTCCGCTGTTATCGTATTTAGATGGCCTTAAGCCATATTTATCATACTTATTCTCTTTTGAGATATTCGATGTAATAAGTGTGTGATTGCTACTCTGTTATAAATCCTCCATTTGTACTGTGCGTGTCAGCATTACTGATCCAGGGATGACACTGGTGCACAGCAGCACAGACTGTTTGAGGTCTGGTCGCTACAAAGGTGGTATCAGAGCACACGCTGACTGTAGGACACGACCACTAAGCTTAAACCCTAGAACACTTCTCTCTTCTCATTTCTGACCCTCTCCACTTTCTACTCTTTTAGGAATGGCGGATGCAAGGAGCAAGTTCATGCAACCAGATGAAGATACGCCTTTTGGACGACACTTGAAGGAAGTCACCAAGTACTTGAACATAGGAATACCAAGCATCACCGGAACCTACAACGCCACATTACCTGAAGAGGAGAGCTGGAAGATTCAAGTTCAAGTTCCAGGAAGGACGTTTGCGCCAGTCACTGAGCCTATAAAGTTGGCTTTTGAAGCACCAACCTGGAGTTTAGGGAAGAGCATGGCAGCCCACATCGCTATGGGACGCATTGGAGAAGTCTACCACAGGGAGCTTAAGGATACTATTTATCAGATTTGTGGACGCCGAGACGAGCAATGGGAGATGATCAGCACCAAGAAGGATGGATCAATTGCAGCTTTCATCCAGGAGCAAAACCAACACATTCGTCGCCAGGAGAACCAGATGTGCTCAGACAAGATAGATCTGAAGAAGGCATTGACGAAGATCAAGGAGCTGGAGGAAGAACTCAAGGCTACACGCGAGGATTATTTGGAGGAAATCGTCGCACTAGTAGGGAAGAATGACGACCTGGAGAAGAAGATTGGAGTATTCATGGGAAATCCAGTGCCAAAAGCAGAAGATGATGAATGCGCTTGCCCGGATAACTACATCATCATCGACGACACCGACTCGGACCCCAGTGAAGATGACTTTGTTGATGAAGCTGGAGCAGATATCATGGAGTCTTCAACTGATCAGAATTTCTAGTAGACCACCATATCAGTAGTAGTTTTCCCCCATTTAATAGTATAGTTCAAGCACTTTGTAACGCTAGTTAGATCGATTGTATGCCTTGTTTGAATTGATTGAGTGATATTGATTGTATTTGTCTCATGAGCATATGGGTAGTGTTTTCCCTCTAGACCTCATTCTATTCTAACTCTCATCTTTTCTAACCTATCAGATGCCTCCGAGACGCGACACCGGATTTGTTTTCCCACCGGAGATCACCAGTTGATTCAGCAACAGAATGCCCTGATGCAAGTGTTAGTACAGAACCAAGGCAACAACAACAACAACCCACCACCACCACCTGTTGATCACTTAGCCCGTTTCTTGAGGCTAAATCCGCCGGTGTTTTCCAGCAGCACCGAGCCGATTGTTGCAGATGATTGGCTCCGCAAAGTTGGAAGGGAGTTGACCACTGCAGGATGCACAGATGCGGAAAGAGTGCGTTTTGCCGCACATCAGCTTGATGGACCCGCAGCATCATGGTGGGAGAATTACACCGCCACACACCCTATTGACACTGTCACATGGGACCAGTTTCAGCAAGCTTTCCGTACAGCCCATGTTTCAGCAGGAGCTATGGCTATGAAGAAGCGTGAGTTTCGCAACCTACGCCAAGGAGGACGCACCGTAGGCCAGTATGTGGAGGATTTCAGTAAGTTAGCACGTTATGCACCAGATGACGTTGCTACAGATGCAGCCAAGCAGGAGAAGTTTTTGGAAGGACTGAATGATGAGCTGAGCATGCAGCTAATGGTAGCAACCTTCAACAACTACCAGGAGTTGGTAGATAGAGCACTCATGATTGAAGGGAAGCAACAGCAGATTGAAAACCGTAAGAGGAAGTATGGACAAGGGAAGTATAATTCTGGAGCTCAGCAGAAGCCACGTTTTGCCCCGAAACCGGGAGGACAGTTTCAGCATACCCATGGAGGAGGTAGTTCGCACAACCATAATGGCTCCAAGAATGGTAATGGGAATGGAGGAAGCAACGGACAGAACCGTACCAACCCATCTACCCCAGCCAAGAGGGATCTAAGTCACATTACTTGCTTTCAAGTGCCAGAAGACTGGACATTATGCAATGATTGTCCTGAAGCCCAGAATGGAAATGGCAATGGAAGCTCTGGGAAGAAGCCGAACCCTTTCAACAAAGGACATGTGAACCACGTGAGCGTGGAAGAGGTTGAAGCACAGCCTGATGCAGTAATAGGTAAGTTTTTGGTTAAGTCATTTACTGCACTCGTTCTTTTCGATACTGGTGCATCGCATTCATACATATCAAGGGGATTTGTGAATAAGTTTAAGCTATCCACCAAAGTTCTCAGAACCCCTATGTTAGTAACCTCGCCAGGAGCAGAGTATATGGCAAGCCAAGGATGTTTTCAGATGCCATTGGCCATTGGTAGGCATGTTTTCCCCTCAGACCTAATAGTTTTGGAGTCGCAAGGTTTGGATGTGATTTTGGGAATGGATTGGCTATCGTTGTATGGAGGAAACATCGATTGTGCCAGCAAGACGATTTTGCTTACCACCCCAGAAGGAAAAAGGATCAAGTATGTATCCCGGCATATGCCGAAGAGGACTCAAGTGAATTCCTTATCAGGAGTTGTACAGGAGGAAGTACCAGTGGTGAAGGATTATCCGGATGTATTTCCAGAAGAGTTGCCAGGCATGCCACCGGATAGAGACATTGAGTTCTTGATTGAACTTTTGCCAGGCACAGGGCCAATATCTAAGAGACCGTACAGGATGCCCGCAAAAGATTTGGAGGAAATTAAGAAGCAGATTAAGGAGTTATTGGATAAAGGCTATATTCGCCCAAGTTCGTCACCTTGGGGATCACCAGTACTTCTAGTGGAGAAGAAAGATGGATCGTTGAGGATGGTTGTTGATTACCGTGGATTGAATGAAGTGACCATCAAAAACAAGTACCCACTGCCGATGATCAATGATTTGTTTGACCGCTTACAAGGAGCTAAAGTATTTTCCAAGATCGATCTACGATCAGGATACCATCAGTTAAAGATTCGAGAGCAGGATATACCTAAGACGGCTTTTACCACCAGGTATGGGCTGTATGAGTATACCGTTATGTCATTTGGTCTGACTAACGCACCTGCCTATTTCATGAACCTGATGAACAAAGTGTTTATGGAGTTTTTGGATAAGTCCGTCGTGGTGTTCATTGACGATATTTTAGTCTATTCCAAGAATGAAGAAGAGCATAAGGAGCATTTGCGTTTGGTACTTGAGAAGCTCAGAGAACATCAGTTATACGCCAAGTTCAGCAAATGTGAATTTTGGCTGAAGGAAGTTGGATTCCTTGGACATGTTATATCCGGAGAAGGAATAGCAGTAGACCCCGCCAAAGTTGACACAGTAACAAGTTGGGAATCACCCACGTCAGTTGGAGAGATCCGGAGTTTCCTTGGACTTGCAGGATACTACCGGAGGTTCATCGAGAATTTCTCAAAGATTGCAAAGCCCATGACTGAGCTATTGAAGAAGGACACCAAATTCAATTGGACTGAGGAATGTGAAGCTAGTTTCCAAGAGTTGAAGAAACGATTGGTTACATCACCAGTGTTGATTCTGCCAGATCAACGCAAGGATTATGAAGTTTATTGCGACGCTTCTCGTCGAGGACTTGGAGCAGTGCTTATGCAGGAAGGAAGAGTTGTTTCATATGCTTCACGACAACTTAAACCCCATGAGAAGAATTATGCCACGCATGATTTGGAGTTAGCAGCCGTAGTGCATGCGTTGAAGACATGGAGACATTTTCTCATCGGAAACCATTGTGAGGTGTACACGGATCACAAGAGTTTGAAGTACATTTTCACGCAGAAGGAGTTAAATCTCAGGCAGAGGAGATGGTTGGAGCTTATTAAGGACTATGATATGAGATTGCATTATCACCCAGGGAAGGCTAACGTAGTAGCAGATGCGTTGAGCCGCAAGAGCCATGTCAACACCCTCATGACAGGAGAGTTACCTCAGGAGTTAGCCGAGGATCTTCGCGAGCTATGTTTGGAGATAGTCCAAGAGGCTATTTAGCAACATTGGAGATTCAGTCTACCTTGATGGAAAAGATCAGAGAAGCTCAGAAGACAGACAAGGAGATTGACGAGATAAAGGAAAAGATGAGCAAAGGAAAAGCCAAGGGATTTCGTGAGGATGAGCACGATACCTTATGGTTTGAGGACCGCGTTTATGTGCCCAATGATCCGGAGATCAGGAAGTTGATCTTGCAAGAGGCCCATGATTCACCGTACTCGATTCACCCAGGAAATACCAAGATGTATTTGGATTTGAAGGATACTTTCTGGTGGACCGGAATGAAGAAGGATATTGCGGAGTATGTAGCAGTTTGTGATGTATGTCAGAGAGTGAAGGCAGAACATCAGAAGCCAGCAGGATTGCTACAACCATTGCCGATACCCGAATGGAAGTGGGATAAACTAGGCATGGATTTTATCACGGGATTGCCCAGGACTCGTTCAGGCTATGACTCAATATGGGTTGTAGTCGACCGTTTGACGAAAGTAGCTCATTTCATTCCCAGTGAAGACCACTTACACCAGTGCTAAGTTGGCAAAGATATACATGACCAGGAATCGTATGTTTGCATGGAGTTCCGAGGACCATTGTATCAGATAGAGGAACCCAGTTTACCTCGAAGTTTTGGAATCAGTTACATGAAACTTTGGGAACCAGGCTAGAATTCAGTACAGCCTTTCACCCACAGACAGATGGACAGACCGAGAGAGTCAATCAGATTTTGGAAGACATGTTGAGAGCTTGTGCGCTAGATTATGGATCTAGTTGGGACGACAATTTGCCATATGCAGAGTTTTCTTACAACAACAGTTATCAAACCAGTTTGAAGATGGCCCCTTTCGAAGCTTTGTACGGAAGGAGGTGTAGAACACCATTGTTATGGGACGAAGTTGGAGACCGTCAGTTGTTTGGACCAGATTTGATTAAGGAGTCTGAACAGAAAGTGAGGTTGATTCGCGATAGGCTCAAGGTAGCCCAGTCCAGGCAGAAGAGTTATGCGGATTCTAAACGTAAGGAGACAGTTCACGAAGTCGGAGACAGAGTTTATCTTCGAGTATCACCACTTCGAGGAGTGAAGCGCTTTGGAGTTAAGGGAAAGTTAGCGCCCCGTTTTATTGGACCATACAGAGTTTTGGAACGTATGGGAGAAGTTGCCTACAAGCTGGAATTGCCTGAAGGATTGTCAGGAGTTCATGATGTATTCCACGTTTCCCAGTTGAAGAAGTGCCACGCAGAGATGGCTGAGATACCACTGAGAGATACAGTGCCACTGGAAGCGATTCAGCTGGAAAGTGATTTGACCTATGAGGAGAAACCAGTTAAGATTCTTGAGTATGCCAGCCGAGTTACCCGCAGTAAGGTTATCAAGTTTTGCAAAGTCCAGTGGAGTCACCATACGGAAGATGAAGCCACCTGGGAGCGAGAGGAAGATCTACGGAAGAACCACTCTCACCTATTTTCTAGCCAACCCGAATCTCGAGGGCGAGATTCATCTTAAGGGGGTAGGTTTGTAACATCCCAAATTTTCAATTTGGAATGTTATACATAGATCATCATTGCATAGCATATTTTATTGCATTTTGGCAAATCCTCGATAAATCCTAAGCAACTCAAGGACCCTCGGAGAGAGTTGGGGATTTTCCCGATTTTTCATATTTGATTTTTATCAAATAATAAAACGAGGATTTTGGTTTTAATTATTTTCTCTCCGGAAAATATTTCATAAAAATAAATGAGAGGAGAAAATATGACTTCTCCAAAACAATTGAAATATTCAGGAAAAATTTTAAAATCATTTATGGATTTTATTCGGATTTTATTTGCAATTTTAATTGCATTAAAAAAATATTGCATGTTTTCAAAAATTTATTTTTGTGTCAAAAAATGTTCACCCTGTTCTAAATATTCTAACTAGACGGAAAAATTTGTTTTATCGTTTTGGAGTCTTATTTATTTTTCTATGAATTTTTGGCAGAACGTTTTAAAAAAAATTCGCGCCACGCCCGACCGGGCCGAGCCCCAGCCGAGCCGCCGGCCATCTCCGCGTTCTCCTCCGCGAGCACGCCGGACGCCGCCGCCGTGTCCGCCACGGACACCCGCCGCCGCCGCCTTGCCCCCTCCTCCAAGCACCCCTCCCCCTCTTTATAAACCCCGCGCACCCGCCGCCCTCCCGCCCCGCGCCCGCCGGAGCCCTGCCCCGACGAGGTATACCTCGCCGTCATTGCCGGTTTTGTTTTAAAAAAAACTGTTCGTTTAAAAAAACCCTAGATCGGTTTATTTCTTCGGTTTTGTTATTTTGTGAACGTTCACCGACCCGTTCGTTTTAACGAACGCGTTCATCGGATTTTCTCTGTTAACGAACGTCCGTTCTTTAACCGTTCGTCCGTTTTTCTTTTTCATCGGATTTGTCCGCGATTATCTCAGATCTCGATTTCTGATCGAATCTTCGTTTCTGTTTAATTTTTCGCTCGTTTATCGGAATCAGGCGACTCAAGCGCCTAGAGTTTCGTCTCGAAATTCTCTTTCCGTTTTAACCTACTCAAACAAGTTTTTGCTACTGTAAAATTTGACCTAGATCCAGATTAGTAAACGAAGTTTGTTTCTTTCGCTGTTTGACTTTCGTTGCTTCGTTCGAGTTGATTCTTTTTGCAAACCGGAGTTCTTAAGTTGAACTTTCTGGTTGGATCTTTTATTCGAGTTTTACCTGTGCATTAGATGAGTACTTATTGTTTGCTTGTTTGTTTGCGATAGAGTACCCGGAGTGCGCCGCTTGTTACTTCGAATCTCTAGGTTTCGCGGATCATCAGCAAGGCAAGTAACACTTTGATCATACTTTCCATACCCAGTTTTTATTGCATTAGATCAATCCTCAAACATTGCATGGTTAGGATCTAATTAAACTGTGGGTATTGGGAAGTAGTTGAGGTAGTACCTATTACCTGTTTTATTATCAAACCCTTGGGAGTTACTTCTACGTTTGCTATTATATTGCCATGCTATGCTCGTAGACGTGGATTGGGTTTGAGAGATATTCATGACAGATGTGAGATTGTTAATAATGGTTTACTTAAGGTGGCAACTAAAACTCACATCTGGGTGGATTGAGGCACCTGGAGAACCCAGTGCTGCCTGTATTTTGGATATCCCGGTACCCTTTCTTTGGACCGCCACCCAGGTTCAAAGGGATCATGAGATTATTCATGCTAGAAACTTCCGTGTGCAGCCACAAGCTATTATGGGCTCTAGCATAGTTGATTAAGTTGTGTGAACTCTTACAGTGGTAGACTAGCAGATGTAGGGGATGTAGGTGGTACGGTCTATCACATCGTAAGGTGCAAACGCTTCTGAAAGACTGTGTCTCGGTCATCCGTTTCTCAAACATCATGTAGTGCGAGAATCCAAGCGGAGGCGATCGAGTCTTGTGGGGAAAAGTGCACAAACCTCTGCAGAGTGTACAAACTAATCATGGTTAGCCGTGTCCCCGGTTATGGACAACTTGAGTATCTAGTACTTGGATTATCATGTGAATCTCATCACCATGTTACTTTAATTAATTTGTTGGGTTAATGATGACACTTAATTGGGATTGAGATGCTGTCAACCATTCTCAATGTTTAACAACCACCATGATAGTTAAATAAAATTTATTCCTTTGCAGTAGGGAAAAATTGGCTTTTCGCAAAACTGTAACCATAGAGCTTTCCACCAGCCATATATGCATGTAGTATAGCATTATTATGTTCATTATTCTCTATGTGTTACATTGCCAGCATATTCCATGTGCTGACCCGTTTTCGGGCTGCAACGTTTCATGTTGCAGACTTTTCAGACGACGAGTAAGGTGCCTTAGGTCGTGGTCTTATACTCAGTGATGCCGTTGGAGTTGATGGACTCACTTATCTTCCAAGCCTTCCGCTGTTATCGTATTAGATGGCCTTAAGCCATATTTATCATACTTATTCTCTTTTGAGATATTCGTTGTAATAAGTGTGTGATTGCTACTCTGTTATAAATCCTCCATTTGTACTGTGCGTGTCAGCATTACTGATCCAGGGATGACACTGGTGCACAGCAGCACAGACTGTTTGAGGTCTGGTCGCTACAAAGGTGGTATCAGAGCACACGCTGACTGTAGGACACGACCACTAAGCTTAAACCCTAGAACACTTCTCTCTTCTCATTTCTGACCCCTCTCCACTTTCTACTCTTTTAGGAATGGCGGATGCAAGGAGCAAGTTCATGCAACCAGATGAAGATACGCCTTTTGGACGACACTTGAAGGAAGTCACTAAGTACTTGAACATAGGAATACCAAGCATCACCGGAACCTACAACGCCACATTACCTGAAGAGGAGAGCTGGAAGATTCAAGTTCAAGTTCCAGGAAGGACGTTTGCGCCAGTCACTGAGCCTATAAATTGGCTTTTGAAGCACCAACCTGGAGTTTAGGGAAGAGCATGGCAGCCCACATCGCTATGGGACGCATTGGAGAAGTCTACCACAGGGAGCTTAAGGATACTATTTATCAGATTTGTGGACGCCGAGACGAGCAATGGGAGATGATCAGCACCAAGAAGGATGGATCAATTGCAGCTTTCATCCAGGAGCAAAACCAACACATTCGTCGCCAGGAGAACCAGATGTGCTCAGACAAGATAGATCTGAAGAAGGCATTGACGAAGATCAAGGAGCTGGAGGAAGAACTCAAGGCTACACGCGAGGATTATTTGGAGGAAATCGTCGCACTAGTAGGGAAGAATGACGACCTGGAGAAGAAGATTGGAGTATTCATGGGAAATCCAGTGCCAAAAGCAGAAGATGATGAATGCGCTTGCCCGGATAACTACATCATCATCGACGACACCGACTCGGACCCCAGTGAAGATGACTTTGTTGATGAAGCTGGAGCAGATATCATGGAGTCTTCAACTGATCAGAATTTCTAGTAGACCACCATATCACTAGTAGTTTTTCCCCATTTAATAGTATAGTTCAAGCACTTTGTAACGCTAGATAGATCGATTGTATGCCTTGTTTGAATTGATTGAGTGATATTGATTGTATTTGTCTCATGAGCATATGGGTAGTGTTTTCTCTCTAGACCTCATTCTATTCTAAACTCTCATCTTTTCTAACCTATCAGATGCCTCCGAGACGCGACACCGGATTTGTTTTCCCACCGGAGATCACCCAGTTGATTCAGCAACAGAATGCCCTGATGCAAGTGTTGGTACAGAACCAAGGCAACAACAACAACAACAACCCACCACCACCACCTGTTGATCACTTAGCCCGTTTCTTGAGGCTAAATCCGCCGGTGTTTTCCAGCAGCACCGAGCCGATTGTTGCAGATGATTGGCTCCGCAAAGTTGGAAGGGAGTTGACCACTGCAGGATGCACAGATGCGGAAAGAGTGCGTTTTGCCGCACATCAGCTTGATGGACCCGCAGCATCATGGTGGGAGAATTACACAGCCACACACCCTATTGACACTGTCACATGGGACCAGTTTCAGCAAGCTTTCCGTACAGCCCATGTTTCAGCAGGAGCTATGGCTATGAAGAAGCGTGAGTTTCGCAACCTACGCCAAGGAGGACGCACCGTAGGCCAGTATGTGGAGGATTTCAGTAAGTTAGCACGTTATGCACCAGATGACGTTGCTACAGATGCAGCCAAGCAGGAGAAGTTTCTGGAAGGACTGAATGATGAGCTGAGCATGCAGCTAATGGTAGCAACCTTCAACAACTACCAGGAGTTGGTAGATAGAGCACTCATGATTGAAGGGAAGCAACAGCAGATTGAAAACCGTAAGAGGAAGTATGGACAAGGGAAGTATAATTCTGGAGCTCAGCAGAAGCCACGTTTTGCCCCGAAACCGGGAGGACAGTTTCAGCATACCCATGGAGGAGGTAGTTCGCACAACCATAATGGCTCCAAGAATGGTAATGGGAATGGAGGAAGCAACGGACAGAACCGTACCAACCCATCTACCCCAGCCAAGAGGGATCTAAGTCAAGTTACTTGCTTTCAAGTGCCAGAAGACTGGACATTATGCAATGATGTCCTGAAGCCCAGAATGGAAATGGCAATGGAAGCTCTGGGAAGAAGCCGAACCCTTTCAACAAAGGACATGTGAACCACGTGAGCGTGGAAGAGGTTGAAGCACAGCCTGATGCAGTAATAGGTAAGTTTTTGGTTAAGTCATTTACTGCAACCGTTCTTTTCGATACTGGTGCATCGCATTCATACATATCAAGGGGATTTGTGAATAAGTTTAAGCTGTCCACCAAAGTTCTCAGAACCCCTATGTTAGTAACCTCGCCAGGAGCAGAGTATATGGCAAGCCAAGGATGTTTTCAGATGCCATTGGCCATTGGTAGGCATGTTTTCCCCTCAGACCTAATAGTTTTGGAGTCGCAAGGTTTGGATGTGATTTTGGGAATGGATTGGCTATCGTTGTATGGAGGAAACATCGATTGTGCCAGCAAGACGATTTTGCTTACCACCCCAGAAGGAAAAGGATCAAGTATGTATCCCGGCATATGCCGAAGAGGACTCAAGTGAATTCCTTATCAGGAGTTGTACAGGAGGAAGTACCAGTGGTGAAGGATTATCCGGATGTATTTCCAGAAGAGTTGCCAGGCATGCCACCAGATAGAGACATTGAGTTCTTGATTGAACTTTTGCCAGGCACAGGGCCAATATCTAAGAGACCGTACAGGATGCCTGCAAAAGATTTGGAGGAAATTAAGAAGCAGATTAAGGAGTTATTGGATAAAGGCTATATTCGCCCAAGTTCGTCACCTTGGGGATCACCAGTACTTCTAGTGGAGAAGAAAGATGGATCGTTGAGGATGGTTGTTGATTACCGTGGATTGAATGAAGTGACCATCAAAAACAAGTACCCACTGCCGATGATCAATGATTTGTTTGACCGCTTACAAGGAGCTAAAGTATTTTCCAAGATCGATCTACGATCAGGATACCATCAGTTAAAGATTCGAGAGCAGGATATACCTAAGACGGCTTTTACCACCAGGTATGGGCTATATGAGTATACCGTTATGTCATTTGGTCTGACTAACGCACCTGCCTATTTCATGAACCTGATGAACAAAGTGTTTATGGAGTTTTTGGATAAGTTCGTCGTGGTGTTCATTGATGATATTTTAGTCTATTCCAAGAATGAAGAAGAGCATAAGGAGCATTTGCGTTTGGTACTTGAGAAGCTCAGAGAACATCAGTTATACGCCAAGTTCAGCAAATGTGAATTTTGGCTGAAGGAAGTTGGATTCCTCGGACATGTTATATCCGGAGAAGGAATAGCAGTAGACCCCGCCAAAGTTGACACAGTAACAAGTTGGGAATCACCCACGTCAGTTGGAGAGATCCGGAGTTTCTTGGACTTGCAGGATACTACCGGAGGTTCATCGAGAATTTCTCAAAGATTGCAAAGCCCATGACTGAGCTATTGAAGAAGGACACCAAATTCAATTGGACTGAGGAATGTGAAGCTAGTTTCCAAGAGTTGAAGAAACGATTGGTTACATCACCAGTGTTGATTCTGCCAGATCAACGCAAGGATTATGAAGTTTATTGCGACGCTTCTCGTCGAGGACTTGGAGCAGTGCTTATGCAGGAAGGAAGAGTTGTTTCATATGCTTCACGACAACTTAAACCCCATGAGAAGAATTATGCCACGCATGATTTGGAATTAGCAGCCGTAGTGCATGCGTTGAAGACATGGAGACATTTTCTCATCGGAAACCATTGTGAGGTGTACACGGATCACAAGAGTTTGAAGTACATTTTCACGCAGAAGGAGTTAAATCTCAGGCAGAGGAGATGGTTGGAGCTTATTAAGGACTATGATATGAGATTGCATTATCACCCAGGGAAGGCTAACGTAGTAGCAGATGCGTTGAGCCGCAAGAGCCATGTCAACACCCTCATGACAGGAGAGTTACCCCAGGAGTTAGCCGAGGATCTTCGCGAGCTATGTTTGGAGATAGTTCCAAGAGGCTATTTAGCAACATTGGAGATTCAGTCTACCTTGATGGAAAAGATCAGAGAAGCTCAGAAGACAGACAAGGAGATTGACGAGATAAAGGAAAAGATGAGCAAAGGAAAAGCCAAGGGATTTCGTGAGGATGAGCACGATACCTTATGGTTTGAGGACCGCGTTTATGTGCCCAATGATCCGGAGATCAGGAAGTTGATCTTGCAAGAGGCCCATGATTCACCGTACTCGATTCACCCAGGAAATACCAAGATGTATTTGGATTTGAAGGATACTTTCTGGTGGACCGGAATGAAGAAGGATATTGCGGAGTATGTAGCAGTTTGTGATGTATGTCAGAGAGTGAAGGCAGAACATCAGAAGCCAGCAGGATTGCTACAACCATTGCCGATACCCGAATGGAAGTGGGATAAACTAGGCATGGATTTTATCACGGGATTGCCCAGGACTCGTTCAGGCTATGACTCAATATGGGTTGTAGTCGACCGTTTGACGAAAGTAGCTCATTTCATCCCAGTGAAGACCACTTACACCAGTGCTAAGTTGGCAAAGATATACATGACCAGAATCGTATGTTTGCATGGAGTTCCGAGGACCATTGTATCAGATAGAGGAACCCAGTTTACCTCGAAGTTTTGGAATCAGTTACATGAAACTTTGGGAACCAGGCTAGAATTCAGTACAGCCTTTCACCCACAGACAGATGGACAGACCGAGAGAGTCAATCAGATTTTGGAAGACATGTTGAGAGCTTGTGCACTAGATTATGGATCTAGTTGGGACGACAATTTGCCATATGCAGAGTTTTCTTACAACAACAGTTATCAAACCAGTTTGAAGATGGCCCCTTTCGAAGCTTTGTACGGAAGGAGGTGTAGAACACCATTGTTATGGGACGAAGTTGGAGACCGTCAGTTGTTTGGACCAGATTTGATTAAGGAGTCTGAACAGAAAGTGAGGTTGATTCGCGATAGGCTCAAGGTAGCCCAGTCCAGGCAGAAGAGTTATGCGGATTCTAAACGTAAGGAGACAGTTCACGAAGTCGGAGACAGAGTTTATCTTCGAGTATCACCACTTCGAGGAGTGAAGCGCTTTGGAGTTAAGGGAAAGTTAGCGCCCCGTTTTATCGGACCATACAGAGTTTTGGAACGTATGGGAGAAGTTGCCTACAAGCTGGAATTGCCTGAAGGATTGTCAGGAGTTCATGATGTATTTCACGTTTCCCAGTTGAAGAAGTGCCACGCAGAGATGGCTGAGATACCACTGAGAGATACAGTGCCATTGGAAGCAATTCAGCTGGAAAGTGATTTAACCTATGAGGAGAAACCAGTTAAGATTCTTGAGTATGCTAGCCGAGTTACCCGCAGTAAGGTTATCAAGTTTTGCAAAGTCCAGTGGAGTCACCACACGGAAGATGAAGCCACCTGGGAGCGAGAGGAAGATCTACGGAAGAACCACTCTCACCTATTTTCTAGCCAACCCGAATCTCGAGGGCGAGATTCATCTTAAGGGGGTAGGTTTGTAACATCCCAAATTTACAATTTGGAATGTTATACATTAGATCATCATTGCATAGCATATTTTCTTGCAGTTTGGCAAATCCTCAATAAATCCTAAGCAACTCAAGGACCCTCGGAGAGAGTTGTGGATTTTCCCGATTTTTCATATTTGATTTTTATCAAATAATAAAACGAGGATTTTGGTTTTAATTATTTTCTCTCCGGAAAAATATTTCATATTAAAATAAATGAGAGGAGAAAATATGACTTCTCCAAAACAATTGAAATATTGGAGGAAAAATATTAAAATCATATATTGGATTTTATTCGGATTTTATTCGCAATTTTACTTGCATAAAAAAATTGCATGTTTTCAAAACCGCATTTTTGTGTCAAAAAAATGTTCACCTTGTTCTAATTATTTTAATTATACGGGGAAAATTTGTTTCATCATTTTGGATTTTTATTTAATTTTCTGCGATTTTTTTTAGATTCGGCAGAATATTTAAAAAAAAACCACCGCGCCCGACCGGGCCGAGGCCCAGCCGAGCCAGCCGGCCCGCTCCCGTCGTCTCCCTCATGCGCACGCCGCCGCCGCCGAAGTCCAGCTCGGAAACGCCACCGCGCCGCCGCCTTGCCCCTCCCCCTCTTAAATACCCCCCACCCCGCCTCCGCCCCAGCCCGCACCCGCCGCCGACGCCGCCCGCCGCCCGAGCCTCGCCGTTGCCCCGCCACCCAGCCGGAGTCCCGCCGGAGTTGCCGCCGAGGTAACCGAGCCGCCGCCGCCCGAGTCCGGTTTTTTAAAAATAAACTGAAAACCGATTCGGTTTATTTTTTTCTCTAAACCCTAGTTTTCGTTTTTTTATCGGTTTATTTTTTTTGTTTTATTACTTAGAGAACGTTCACCGACCCGTTCGTTAAACGAACGTGTTCGTCGGATTTTCGCTGTTAACGAACGTCCGTTCTTTAACTGTTCGTAGTTTTCTTTTTCGTCGGATTTTTCCGCGATTATTCCAGATCGTGATTTCAGATCATATCTTCGTTTTCGTTTAACTTTTCGCTCGTTTATCGGAATCAGGCGATTCAAGCGCCTAGAGTTTCGTATCGAAATTCTCTTTCCGTTTAACCCCTTAAACAAGGTTTTGCTACTGTAAAATTTGACCTAGATCCAGATTAGTAAACGAAGCTTGTTCTTTCGCCGTTTGACGTTTGTTGCTTCATTTGATTTGATTCTTTTTGCAAACCGGAGTTCTTAAGTTGAACTTTCTGGTTGTATCTTTTATTTGACTTTTACTTGTGCATTAGATGAGTACTTATTGTTTGCTTGTTTGTTTGCGATAGAGTACCCGGAGTGCGCCGCTTGTTACTTCGAATCTCTAGGTTACGCGGATCATCAGCAAGGCAAGTAACACTTTGATCATACTCTTCCATACCCAGTTTTTATTGCATTAGATCAATCCTCAAACATTGCATGATTAGGATCTAATTAAATGTGGGTATTGGGAAGTAGTTGAGGTAGTACCTATTACCTGTTTTATTATCAAAGCCTTGGGAGTTACTTCTACGTTTGCTATTATATTGCTATGCTATGCTTGTAGATGTGGATTGGGTTTGAGAGATATTCATGAAAGATGTGAGATTGTTAATTAATGGTTTACTTAAGGTGGCAACTAAAACTCACATCTGGGTGGATTGAGGCACCTGGAGAACCCAGTGCTGCCTGTATTTTGGATATCCGGAGTACCTGTGATCATCCTATGGACCGCCACCCAGGCTCAAAGGGATCATGAGATTATTCATGCTAGAAACTTCCGTGTGCAGCCAGAAGCTATTATGGGCTCTAGCATAGTTGATTAAGTTGTGTGAGCTCTTGAAGAGGTAGACAAGCAGATGTAGGGGATGTAGGTGGTACGGTCTACCCAGAGTAGAGAGTTAACGCTTCTGAAAGACTGTGTCTCGGTCATCCGTTTCTCAAACATCATGCAGTGCGAGAATCAAGCGGAGGCGATCGAGTCTTGTGGGGAAAAGTGTACAAACCTCTGCAGAGTGTACAAACTAATCATGATTAGCCGTGTCCCCGGTTATGGACAACTTGAGTATCTAGTACCTGGATTATCATGTGAATCTCATCACCATGTTACTTTAATTAATTTTGTTGGGTTAATGATGACACTTAATTGGGATTGAGTTGGAGGTACCTTCTCAATGTTTAACAACCACCATGATAGTTAAATAAAATTTATTCCTTTGCAGTAGGGAAAAATTGGCTTTTCGCAAAACTGTAACCATAGAGCTTTCCACCAGCCATATATGGATGTAGTATAGCATTATTATGTTCAGTATTCTCTATGTGTTACATTGCCAGCATATTCCATGTGTTGACCCGTTTTCGGGCTGCAACATTTCATGTTGCAGACTTTTCAGACGACGAGTAAGGTGCCTTAGGTCGTGGTCTTATACTCAGTGATGCCGTTGGAGTTGATGGACTCACTTATCTTCCAAGCCTTCCGCTGTTATCGTATTTAGATGGCCTTAAGCCATATTTATCATACTTATTCTCTTTTGAGATATTCGTTGTAATAAGTGTGTGATTGCTACTCTGTTATAAATCCTCCATTTGTACTGTGCGTGTCAGCATTACTGATCCAGGGATGACACTGGTGCACGGCAGCACAGACTGTTTGAGGTCTGGTCGCTACACTGAGGTGCCGCGAGATTCGGCGGGTGAGGTGTGAGCTTGCTTGAGAAGGAAAGGGCGGAAGACGGGCGCGTGGTGGAGCAATGATGACCCCGTGGTACGAACCAGGTTTTTGTCAGCCTAGGAAGTTGCCGAGGCGACGTGGGAAGTGGGGGCGTCCGCGTCCCATCATGCGCCACGCGTCAAGCCTGGCCCGCAGGCAGTTAGGGCCCGCATGGCTTCGTCCTCCCTTCGTTGCATTTGCCTTGAAGCCAGGCCGAGCGCACCATGGGCCCGAGGGCTACTGTTGGCGTTCTGGGACTGGGGGTACCCAGACCCGTGCGCCTACGGCCAAGCATGTGGCTCCATCGACGGCCCGGTGCGGCCCAACTCCAAGGCTTCATGAGCATCACCCTCGCGAGGAGAACGACGACATGGTTTCCCGCGGAGCAGCCCCCGAGGCTGCCTCCAGAGGGGTGGACATCTCTAGGAAGGTGCCCCACCTTGCGAGGCGCACGATGACATGAGCCATGATGACCAAGGCCTGCAGGGCACCAGCGGGCGCAGTCTAGGAGAGTTTCCTCTTCGGTGATAAGGAGGCAAGGACGCATGCGGGTTCCCAAGGAATCCCCCAAAGGTTTCTGTTCCATTGCAACAAGACCAAGACCACTGGCTCAGCAGGACAGAGGTCATCACCGAGCCCACCGCCGCGTCATGGCCAGAAGCTTTGCATGCGAAGACCACCTTTAGTCAGGATAGGGTGTACTCCTATCCCCTTTCAAGTTGGCCGATGTGGTATCCCTTCCCGCCTAAGCTATGAGCGAAGAGGACCAAGGCCACTATAAATATAGGCTAGTCTCCATCGGAGAGGGGGTCGGATCAAATCCCAAAGGATCCAACCCTTTGTCCATTGAGCTCTCCCGAGGCAGCTCTTGCTTGTACTAGTTCATATTCATCCTCCTCGTGAGGCAATCCTCCATAAAGCAGGAGTAGTATTTTAGACCGCAAGGTGGCCCGAACGTGGGTAAACCGCCGTGTCCACATCTTCTTCCCGCTCGCTCAAACCCGATGAGGCCAAGCCATGAGGCAATGAGTAGAGAGCTATAGCTAGGAAAGATCCTTCGCACACGCCCTAGAGTTCGAATCATTTTTCTGTCCATGGAGCCCGCTTGCGACAAAAACCAAGATGACACTTTGTCCAATGTCCTCATGATTTCGATCATCTGCCAGGTTTCTTCGCGACCTACCAGAGTCTCGGGAGCTGCTACATATAAGGATTGCTCAAATCTTACTCACAAAAAATACTCTTTACAAAAAAAGCATTACTTTGTTTACCTCAAAGCCCGTTAAGAGGCCACCAAAAGTGTCTTTCAGTCCGCTGTTAATGGACCGAACAATTTGCAAAACCGCACGCATCAGGGTGCGGTGTTCCGCGACTATGGAGGAGCTGTTCATAGCCTCCTCCATCATGTCCGGCCACTCTGCCACGACCCGGCCCCCGGTGTTCGGCACTGGCGGCGGGGCCCCGGCTCCCCTTCAGTGGGAGGCTGTTGTGACACTTCGGAGGGCTGTGAAGGCCCCGGAACCGTCTTCTGAGAGGGCTCGGCTTGCCCGAGCTCCTTCTCCTGGTCTTCGGCGTCTGAAGCATTAGCCTCGGCCATGTCGATATCGCCATCTCCCCCCATGTTTGGCACGGGTGGGGTCCTTTGGGACAGCACCTCCCCGGTCTCTCCAATGATCGGAGGGGGTGCGGCGTCTGATGCGCCTCTGCTCTCCGCCGGATCGGTTGGTGGAGAAATGCCCTCCGACATCTGGTCATTGGGGAGGTCGCGTGGCGGGCTGCAATGCGAGAGCACACATGTTTTTAATAATGGTTTTGTAATACCAACACCCGGACAATCTTTGGATTCTCACCTTTCAGCGCGGGGCTCGACTCTGGGAACCATCTGCGGGACCTTCTCGGAGGCTGCGAACTCCTCATCGGAGTCCAAACTGTCAACGAGCATGACCAGCTTCCCCCTGCTCCTCTTCTTCAGAGCTGGGGAAGGGTGCTCCCCTTCAGCTTCGGCGGATGCCACTCTCTTCCTGGTGCGGGAGGAGTCGCTCTCCTCCTCTTCTACTTCTTCCCACTCCCCCTCTTGTGCGGAGTTGGCGTCGGTGTCCCCGGACTTAGTGTCCAGATGGACTCGTGGGCGGAGGCCCTCCCTGGCCTGCCTCAGAGGTTCCTTCTTCTCCTCCTCCTTATTCTCTGACGCCTTGTAAGGCGCCACTATCAGCATCTCTTCCAGCAGAGCTGACATGGGGTCTTCAGGCAGTGGGGCCAGACTATCCATCTGCACTACCTTCTTAAGCCAGCCCTGGGGAAATGAGAAGAAGGAGTTGAGGATCATAGTGGGAACGCAAATATTCAAACATAAAGAGAATAGTATTACATTACCTCCTTAGGGGGGTTTGATACGTCTCCAACGTATCTATAATTTTTTATTGTTCCATGCTATTATGTTATCTATTTTGGATGTTTTATATGCATTAATATGCTATTTTATATTATTTTTGGGACTAACCTATTAACCTAGAGCCCAGTGCCAGTTTTTATTTTTATTTTCCTTATTTTAGAGTTTCGTAGAAAAGGAATACCAAACGGAGTCCAAGCGGAGTAAAACTTTCGCGATGATCTTTCTTGGACCAGAAGGAAACCAGGAGACTTGGAGATGAATTCGGAGGAGCCACGAGGCAGCCACAAGGACGGCGGGCGCGCCCAGGGGAGGTAGCGCGCGTCCCCTCGCCCTTGTGGGCCCCTTGTGCACTTCCTGGCCTAATTCTTTAACCTATATAAACTCTTATATGCCCAAACCACCATAGGCATCCACGAAAACACGTTTCCACCGCCGCAACCTTCTGTACCCGTGAGATCCCATCTAGGGGCCTTTTCTGGCGTCTTGCCGGAGGGGGATTCGATCACGGAGGGCTTCTGTATCAACACCAGTGCCCTTTCGATGAAGCGTGAGTAGTTTACCACAGACCTACGGGTCCATAGCTAGTATAGCTAGATGGCTTCTTCTCTCTCTTTGATTCTCAATACCATGTTTTCCTCGATGTTCTTGGAGATCTATTCGATGTAATATTTTTTGCGCTGTGTTTGCCGATATCCGATGAATTGTGGATTTATGATCAACTTATCTATGAATATTATTTGAATCTCCTCTGAATTATTATATTCATGGTTTGATATCTTTGCAAGTCTCTTCAAACTATCGATTTGGTTTGGCCAACTAGATTGGGTTTTCTTGCAATGGGAGAAGTGCTTAGCATTGGGTTCAATCTTGCGGTGTCCTTTCCCAGTGACAGTAGGGGAAGCAAGGCACGTATTGTATTGTTGCCATCGAGAATAAAAAGATGGGGTTTACATCATATTGCTTGAGTTTATTCCTCCACATCATGTCGTCTTGCTTAATGTGTTACCCTGTTCTTCACGAACTTAATACTCTAGATGCAGACAGGAGTTGGACGATGTGTGGAGTAATAGTAGTAGATGCAGGCAGGAGTCGGTCTACTTGACACGGACGTGATGCCTATATTCATGATCATTCCCTTAGATATCGTCATAACTTTGCGCTTTTCTATCAATTGCTCGACAGTAATTTGTTTACCCACCGTAATATTTTCTATCTTGAGAGAAGCCTCTAGTGAAACCTAGGGCCCCGGGGTCTATTTTCCGTCATATAAGTTTCCGATCTCAATTTTAGTTTCCGATTTACTTCCTTTGCAATATTTTACTTTCCGATCAATAAACCAAAAATACCAAAAATATTTACTTTACCGTTTATCTATCTCTATTATATCTCACTTTTGTGAGTAACCATGAAGTGATTGACAACCCCTTACCACGTTGGGCGCAAGTTGTTCGATTGTTTGTGCAGGTATTCGGTGACTTGTTCGTAGTCTCCTACTGGATTGATACCTTGGTTCTCAAAACTAAGGAAAATACTTACTCTACTTTGGTGCATCACCCTTTCCTCTTCAAGGGAAAAACCAACGCAAGCTCAAGAAGTAGCAGGAAGAATTTCTGGTTCCATTGCCGGCGAGATATACACCAAGTCAAGATTTGCTTCCCGTCAACTGCCAATTTCTAGTGCCGTTGCCGGGGAGATCTACGACAAGTCAAGCCATACCAAGTACCCATCATAAACTCTCATCTCTTGCATTAGATGATTCGCCATTTGCCTCTCATTTTCCTCTCCCCCACTTCTAAAACAATTTTCGAAAAGATTTTCCCTTTTCGTCGCCCTTCTTTCGTTCGTCTTCTCGTTTGCCCTTATGTCTTACTTGGTTTGTTTGCTCATTTGCTTGGTATAATTGTGTGTTTATTGAAAATCAGAAACAAAGTTTATGGATCCTCATCCTCTTGCTAATCTTTTTAAGAGATCCCATTATGATGAACCAATTGCTAGTGAGTTTTTTGCACTAGATTATCTTTATGAAGTTTTTGCTTGAAATTCTTGAATCTAAAAATTGTGATGAAGAAATTTATGAAGTGATTCACGATAGTTCCTTGAATAAAAGGCAAGATTATAATGGTTTTACTACAAATCCTATTGATGTCAATTTTGCTAATAATATGTAAAAACCCTAAGCTTGGGGATGCTAGTTTTGCTATATATGTCCACTACTTGTTGCAATGATGATGATTGGGGTGATTCTTCTTATGATCATGAAAATTTATTTAAGCCCCATGACGAATATGAGATTGATAATAACATTTGCAATAATATTGAAAGTGGGTATGGAAGAGTGTCAACTTTAGATCCCACATATTTGGAGAATCTTCAATCTTATGAATTGTTTTATAAAAGTGAGTTTGGAGAGGTCATGACTTCAGTTAATGTTAATCCCGCTATTTTGAAAGAGTGTCAACTTCGCATGCATGTGGATCATGTTGAGAATATGTGATGCGATAGCTATATTGTTGAATTTTCTTATGATCCTACATGTAATTAGTATGAGAGAGGAAAATATGGTTGTAGAAATTTTCATGTTACTAAATTACCTCTCTTCATGTTGAGATTGCTATCGTCTTTTTTGTCTTCCTTGCATATGCTAGTTTTTGCTTGGCTTGATAATTTGTTTGTTTATAAAATGCCTATGCATAGGAAGTATGTTAGACTTAGATGTGTTTGTCACGTGTTTTATGATGCTCTCTTTGTGCTTCAATTCTTCTCTTTCATGTGAGCATCATTAAAATTATCAATGCCTAGCTAAGGGCATTAAACAATAGCGCTTGTTGGGAGGCAACCCAATTTTATTTTTTATTTTCGCCTTTTAGGTTCTGTTTTGCAATAAATAATTCAACTAGACTCTTGTTAGATGTGTTTTTATGTTTTAATTAATATGTGTGCCAAGTAAGACCTTTGGGATAGCTTATGGTGATAGTTGATTTGATCTTGCTGCAAAACAGAAACTTTTGCGCTCAGTCCCAGAATTGTTTAAAATCACAAAAGCATGATAAAATATTGATTCTTTCTGTAGAAGATTAATAAACAAATTACTTAGGTCGTCCTAATTTTTCAGAATTTTTGGAGTTACAGACTGTTTTGTTTTTGACAGATTTTGTTTTCTATGTGTTGTTTGCTTATTTTGATGAATCTATGGCTAGTATCGGGGGGTATGAACTATGGAGAAGTTGGAATCCAGTAGATATTACATCAATATAAATAAATAATGAGTTCACAACAGTAACAAAAGTGGTGATTTATTTTCTTATACTAACGGAGCTTATGAGATTTTCTGTTCAGTTTCGTGTTGTGAAGTTTTCAAGTTTTGGGTAAGGATTTGATGGACTATGGAATAAGGAGTGGCAAGAGCCTAAGCTTGGGGATTCCCAAGGCACCCCAAGGTAATACTCAAGGACAACCAAGAGCCTAATCTCAGGGATGCCCCGGAAGGCATCCCCTCTTTCGTCGTCATCTATCGGTAACTTTACTTGAGGCTATATTTTTATTCACCACATGATATGTGTTTTGCTTGAAGCTTCTTGTATGATTTGAGTCTTTGCTTTTTTTGTCACTATCATCCTTGATGTACACACCTTTTTAGAGAGACACGCATGAATCGTGATTTATTAGAATACTCTATGTGCTTCACTTATATCTTTTGAGCTAGGCAATTTTGCTCTAGTGCTTCACTTATATCTTTTTAGAGCACGGCAGTGGCTTTATTTTATAGAATTTGATGAACTGTCATGCTTCACTTATATTATTTTGAGAGTCTTTAAAACAGCTTGGTAATTTGCTTTGGTTATAAGTTTAGTCCTAATTTGATAGGCGTCCAAGAGGGATATAATAAAAACTTTCATATATAGTGCATTGGATACTATGAGAAGTTTGATTCCTTATGATTGTTTTGAGATATGAAGATGGTGATATTAGAGTCATGCTAGTGAGTAGTTGTGAATTTGAGAAATACTTGTGTTAAGGTTTGTGAGTCCCGTAGCATGCACGTATGGTTAACCGTTATGTAACGAAGTTGGAGCATGAGATATTTTTTGATTGTATTCCTTATGAGTGGCGGACGGGGACGAGCGATGGTCTTTTCGTACTAATCTATCCCCCTAGGAGCATGCACATAGTACTTTGTTTTGAAGACTAATAGATTTTTGCAACAAGTATGTGAGTTCTTTATGACTAATGTCGAGTCCATGGATTATACGCACTCTCACCCTTCCACCATTGCTAGCCTCTCTAGTACCGCGCAACTTTTGCCGGTGCCATAAACCCACCATATACCTTCCTCAAAACAGCCACCATAGCTACCTATTATGGCATTTCCATAGCCATTCTGAGATATATTGCCATGCAACTTTCCACCGTTCCGTTTATTATGACACGCATCATCATTGCCCTATTGCTTTGCATGATCATGTAGTTGACATCGTATTTGTGGCCAAGCCACCATTCATAATTCTTTCATACATGTCACTCTTGATTCATTGCACATCCCAGTACACCGCCGGGGGCATTCATATAGAGTCATACTTTGTTCTAAGTATTGAGTTGTAATTTTATGAGTTGTAAGTAAATAGAAGTATGATGATCTTCCTTTTTTAGAGCATTGTCCCATGTGAGGAAATAGAAGAAAAGAAAAAAATAAACAAAAAAAGAGAGAAAGAAAAGAAAAAAAGAAAGAGAAAGAAAAAGAAAAAATGAGAGAAAAGAGAGAAGGGGTAATGTTACTATCCTTTTCCATACTTGGGCTTCAAAGTAGCACCATGATCTTCATGATAGAGAGTCTCCTATGTTGTCACTTTCATATACTAGTGGGAATTTTCATTATAGAAGTTGGCTTGTATATTCCAACGATGGGCTTCCTCAAATTGCCCTAGGTCTTCGTGAGCAAGAAAGTTGGATGCACACCCACTTAGTTTTCTTTTTGAGCTTTCATAAACTTATAGCTCTAGTGCATTCGTTGCATGGCAATCCCTACTCACTCACATTGATATATATTGATGGGAATCTCCGTAGCCCGTTAATACACCTAGTTGATGTGAGACTATCTCCCTCTTTTTGTCTTCTCCACAACCACCCTCTATTCCACCTATAGTGCTATGTCCGTGGCTCACGCTCATGTATTGCGTGAAAGTTGAAAAAGTTTGAGAACGTGAAAAGTATGAAACAATTGCTTGGCTTGTCATCGGAGTTGCGCATGATTTGAATATTTTGTGTGATGAAGATGGAGCATAGACAGACTATATGATTTTGTAGGGATAAGCTTTCTTTGGCCATGTTATTTTGAGAAGACATATTATCTTTTAGTATGCTTGAAGTATTATTGTTTTTATATCAATATTAAACTTTTGTTTTGAATCATACGGATCTGAACATTCGTGCCACAATAAGAAATTAAATGGATAAACATGTTAGGTAGCATTCCACATCAAAATTCTATTTATCATTTCCCTACTCGGGGACAAGCAGGAATTAAGAATGGGGATGCTTGATATGTCTCCAACATATCTACAATTTTTTATTGTTCGATGCTATTATATTATCTGTTTTGGATGTTTTATATGCATTAATATGTTATTTTATATTATTTTTGGGACTAACCTATTAACCTAGAGCCCAGTGCCAGTTTTTGTTTTTTCCTTGTTTTAGAATTTCGCAGAAAAGGAATACCAAACGGATTCCAAACGGAATAAAACTTTCGCGACGATCTTTCTTGGACCAGAATGAAACCAGGAGACTTGGAGATGAAGTCGGAGGAGACACGAGACATCCACAAGGACGGAGGGCGTGCCCCCCACCCTTGTGGGCCCCTCGTGCACTTCCTGACCTAATTCTTTCGCCTATATATACTCTTATATGTCCAAACCACCAGAGTCATCCACGAAAACACTTTTCCACTACCGCAACCTTCTGTAGCCGTGAGATCCCATCTAGGGGCCTTTTCTGGCGTCCTGCCAGAGGGGGGTTCGATCACGGAGGGCTTCTACATCAACACCATTGCCCTTCCGATGAAGCGTGAGTAATTTACCACAGACCTACGGGTCCATAGCTAGTAGCTAGATGGCTTGTTCTCTCTCTTTTATTTTCAATACCATGTTCTCCTCGATGTTCTTGGAGATCTATTCGATGTAATACTTTTTTGCGGTGTGTTTGCCGAGATACGATGAATTGTGGATTTATGATTACCTTATCTATGAATATTATTTGAATATCTTCTGAATTCTTATATGCGTGATTTGATATCTTTGCAAGTCTCTTCGAACTATCGATTTGGTTTGGCCAACTAGGTTAGTTTTTTTTGCAATGGGAGAAGTGCTTAGCTTTGGGTTCAATCTTGCGGTGTCCTTTCCCAGTGATAGTAGGGGCAGCAAGGCATGTATTGTATTGTTGCCATCGAGCATAAAAAGGTGGGGTTTGCATCATATTGCTTGAGTTTGTTCCTCTACATCATGTCATCTTACTTAATGCGTTACTCTGTTCTTCATGGAATTTATACTCTAGATGCAGGCAGGAGTCGGTCGATGTGTGGAGTAAAAGTAGTAGATGCAGGCAGGAGTCGGTCGACTTGACACGGATGTGATGCCTATATTTATGATCATTGCCTTAGATATCGTCATAACTTTGCGCTTTTCTATCATTTGCTCGGCAGTAATTTGTTTAACCACCGTAATATTTTCTATCTTGAGAGAAGCCTCTAGTGAAACCTATGGCCCCTGGGTCTATTTTCCATCATATAAGTTTCCGATCTACAATTTTAGTTTCCGATTTACTTCCTTTGCAATCTTTTACTTTCCGATATATAAACCAAAAATACCAAAAATATTTTCTTTACCATTTATCTATCTCTATTAGATCTCACTTTTGCGAGTAGCCGTGAAAGGATTGACAACCCCTTACCGCGTTGGGTGCAAGTTGTTTGATTGTTTGTCGAGGTATTCGGTGACTTGTTCGTTGTCTCCTACTGGATTGATACCTTGGTTCTCAAAACTAAGGAAATACTTACTCTACTTTGCTGCGTCACCCTTTCCTCTTCAAGGGAAAAACCAACGCAAGCTCAAGAAGTAGCAGGGTTCTCGGCGTCAAGGCTGATGTCCTTCTTCTCATCCGGCCAAGTCTTCTGCGGCTTGAACAGCGCCGTCCACAGCTTCTCGTGGGTGGCGTCGTGGAAGTACTGCATGGTGCGGGGGTCTTCAGGCTTCTAGGACAACATTGGGGCGGCCCGAAATTGGCAAGGCAGCAGACTACGGTGGAGCATGATCTGGACCACGTTGGTCAGTGTGGCCCCCGCCTCTATCATATTGGAAACACGTTTTTGCAGCGTCTTCACCTTGGCGGCAGGCTCCCAGTCAAGGCCCTTTTTGATCCACGAGGTTAACCTCGCGGGGGGTCCAGATCTGAATCCCGGAGCAGCTGCCCAGGTCGCCTCACGGGGCTTTGTGATGTAGAACCACTCTTTCTGTCAGATCTTAACCGTGTCTAGAAACACACCCTCCGGCTAGCCGAGTTGGGTAAGCATGCTCACCATGGCGCCACCGCAATCTGCATGCTGGCCATCGACGATCTTTGGCTTCACATTAAAAACCTTCAGCCATAGGCCGGAGTGCGGCTCGACCTGAAGAAAGGCCTCATAGATGATGATGAAGGCCGAGATGTGGCGGAAAGAGTTCGGAGCCAGGTCGTGGAAATCGAGCTTGTAGTAGAACATCAACCCTCGAACACATGGGTGGAGTGGGAAACCCAATCCCCGGATAGAGTGGGGAGTGAACACCACCCGTTCGCCGGCACGGGGCGTTGGCATGAGCGGGCCCTCCTCAGGGGCCCGATGAGCAATGTTGGGGGAGAGGAAGCCCGCTCGCTTCAGGTCCTCGATGTCATTGTTGGTGACACAAGAGGCCTCCTGCTTGCCCTTAGCTCCAGATCCGGCCATTGCCTATCATGCCCAATATGTGATCCTATCACAGACGAACTCGAAGGTTCCACCAAGGATAGAGCCGCATATTGAAACGCTTTTGCAAGGTGGATATCATTACATCGTACCATTACATAATAGTTGGGGATACATACAAAAGGCATACAAATTCCACAGGAATACATCAAACATCATACATAAGAACAACATCCGACTATGGACGAAAAACAAATAGAAACTCAAACGACATCCACCCTGCTAGCCCAGGGTGCCGACCAGGAATCGATCCCCTGATCGAAGGAGAAGAAGAAGGACGCCAAAACAAGTAAACATCGCTCTCACATCATGATCATTGCATTACATGTACCTACAATTGTTGTTGTAGTAAACTACAAGCCACGAGGACTCAGCAATCCCATTACCATGGGTATCAAGACTAGCAAAGCTTAATGGGTATGGAAAGGATAATTGGTGTGGTTGCAGCAGCACTAAGCATTGTATGGTGGCTAACTTACGAGTACAAGAGTAAGATGAGAAACTACGCAAACGGTCGCAAACTAGTAATGATCAATAAGTGATCCTGAACTACTTGCGTTCAAATATAACCCACCATGTTCTCTTCTCGACTCACTCGAAAAGAGACAGTCACGGTTACGCACGCGGTTGGTGTATTTTAGTTAAGTTTAGTTCAAGTCCACTACAACCAGATATTAACAAATTCCCATCTACCATGTAACCGCGGGCACGGCTCTCGAAAGTTTAAACCCTGCAGGGGTGTCCCAACTTAGCCAATGACAAGCTAACGATCCACGGAGACAATGCTCCATCGTCGGACATCTGATCAAACTCGGGATCCCGGGGCATAAGACATTTCGACAATGGTAAAACAAATCCAGCAAGACCTCCCAGCATGCCGACACCCTGATAGTAGCCACGCGTATCTTGTCTCAGGCCACGATGAATGAGCTATGGTTACAGCAACCAAAAACCCCAAGTTTCCAAGGGGTGGCGCCGCAAGCTGCTCTAGTTTGGACCAACACTCTTGAGGAGCACTGGCCCGAGGGTTGATTAAGTCCTCGAGGCCCGAAAAGTCCCTATGCAAGTTTTAGTTGTTATTAGGCAAATGGTAAAACCAATGTTGGGCCTTGCTGAAAGAGTTTTATTCAAAGCAAACTGTTAAGAGGGACCCATAAACCCTCATCGTGTTAGGGACGCAAAATCAAGGAACATAACACTGGTATGACGGAAACTAGGGCAGCAAGAGTGGAACAAAACACCAGGCAAAAGGTCGAGGCTTCCACCCTTTACCAAGTATATAGATGCATTAATTAAATAAGAGATATTGTGATATCCCATGATATCCATGTCCCAACATGGAACAAACTGCACCTGCAACTAGCAATGCTATAAGAGGGGCTGAGTAAAGCGGTAACATAGCCAAACAATGGTTTGCTAGGATGGCGGAAAATGTTAGAGGCTATCATGGCAAGTTGGGAGGCTTGATAAACAAGTGGTGGGTAGCGCGACATAGCGATAGCATCGAGACAACTAGCATAGCAAAGATAGTAGTGAGATCCAAGGTGACGATCATCTTGCCTGAAATCCCGCATGGAAGAAGAACAAGTCCATGAAGAAGACGAACGGACATAGACGAACCAAGCGTAGTCGAAAGAATCCTCACGATCGCAACGAAATAGGAACTATCGAGAAGAAGCACAACCGGAAAGAAGCAAACAACATGGTAAACACACAACACATAAACATGACAAGATGCTCCACCAAATAAGATGCATGACAAGGCTATATGATGCTACTCATGGCAAGAGATGATGCATACAAGAACCCCACATCAAAGAAAGTTTAAATGAGGCCGGAAACAACACATAACAATTCTGGAAACTCCCCATATGCAAATTTTGAAATTGGTACTGATCTGATTAAAACACAGTGTTAAAGTTGTTAAACAACAAGTTAATTATGAAGTTCAATTAATTCGGAGCTACGGCCTAGAAGATATGAGCAAAACAAGTTAAACGTGGCATTGATGCAAATACAAGCAAAACACAATCACAAACACTCCAAAACATGGATGCACCATGGCATGATGAAACTACATAAAAAACAAGCAAGTTTCATATAGAGCATGCTCCAAACGGAGCCAGGGTTCAACACATACACACGAAACAAGTTAGAAACAGAATCTGTCCTAAACAGAAACTAGGCACATGGCACACATCAGAACAACATGCTACAAGAACAAGATAGGCACAAACATGACATTCAATCAAGGTACAGATTACATACTTCAATTAGCATCAAGGTTCAGGTTCATAGGCATCAGGATTAATCCAACGAGTTCAATGCAAAAAGCAACTTTATAACACAGATTATGACAGCGAAAAACAGGGCATGCATGTGAGCAGGAATAACATGTTGACTTGTTGGAGGCATGAAACAATGATGCTACATCACAAGCACATAGCAAACAAAAGCATGACATTAGAGTACAGGTTAAGCATGGCAAAACATGATAACTAAGCATCTCCATATATCCTCTAGATCAATGGCATTCATCAAGACAAGATTGCAAGTTATTACAGATTCCCGGACTTGGTGAAAACAGAGTAAGGCTGAAAACAGATTCATGATGCATACTTTGATTCAACAAAAGTATATGCTACACGAACATTTTATGGCATCAAAGGACATGGCAAACATGTACATGTCAAGCACTATAAAACATGATCACTGAGCTACTGCCAAATACCACTAGAACATATTTAAAACATCATGGCAAGAGTGCAAATGATAACAGTTTCTCAGACTTAGGGGTTGTTCGAAAACCCACCCGCTCCGGAGATCACATAATCCACGGAGTACCAATTTCCTCGCTCCGCTGTTTTAAACAGTAGATCCGGCTACTCCTGGAGCGGAGTCGTATGGAGCGGAGGGACTCCGAACAGGCCCTTAGTGAAATTTACTGGACATAACAGAAACAGCATTAAGTAGGCATGTTTGAGAGCTTGGGAAACTCACCACAAAGCATATCATGGCATGCAAATACAGCCAACAGCAAGAAGACATGTTTGTGCAACTACTCATAGCAAGAACATGGTCATAGGATGCATAGAACACTAGCTATTCACATGGAAAAAATGAACTTACTGTTAACAGGCTGACAAAAATATTATTTAGCAATTTTAGAGCATGGTAATGACAAGCTACAGTAGGCCATAATTTCTAACAAGGGCATGGATGGATAGTTCATAACACGTCCTTCAAAAAATGCTTACCGAACATCTCCCAAATATGCACATATTCACTAGTAGCATCAAGTTAACATGGCAACATAATGTAGCACATTCAGACTTGGCAGAAAACAAGTGTCTGAAATCAGAAACAGCAAGTAGCTCACTTTGCAAGCTTGTGCTAGTCACCATAGGTCATCTCAAAATAAATGGATTGCACCACAACAAAGATAGAATGATTTTGCTCCTAATACATGTTGGCATGATGCTCAAAAGAAAATCAAACAAAATGATATGAAAAAGACAAATACGCAAGTTACAGCAATCTTCAGCAGGTTATACCATTTAGCACTTCTGCAGAGATGATTCAGGCATCAAAATGAACAGTAACATGAATGCAAATGGAACCATCATGAAGAGCATCCAGAGTTGAACATTTGACATGCAAAACGGAGCCACATGGACAAAGTTACAAGCATCACTACATGCACACATAACATGAAAACTCAGGGACTTAGTGGAATTTACCCTCGCGGAAACGGGACGAGGTCGTGCGGGATGGACGTATCCAGGGGGAAGGCGCGTGTTTGGTTTGGTGGTCAGGGTCGGGACTGGACGAGGTCGTTCCGATGCAGTGGGGATGCGGGGTCGACGCGGGGCCCACGCGACGAGGTCAATGCGGGACAGAGGCGCTCCGGATGAGGTCGACGGCGGCGGTGCCCGAACTCCAGCAAGGCGGCACGATAGGTTCTGGAAACGGGCCCGGCTGACTTCGGTGGGGATGGGTGGATCCGGGCGGGGGTCACCGGATCCGGCGACGCTTGAGGGCGAGGAGTCCGGCGACGATGGCTCGGGCAACTCCGGTGGCGGAGGCTTGTCCTACGAGAGAGGGAGGGTGAGAGGGCGAGGAAGAGTAGCCGGGGGAGAAGAAAGGAGAGAGGGCCGCACGGAATGATAACCCACAAATAGAGGGGATCGCAGCAGTTTTCGAGGGTAGAGTATTCAACCCAAATTTATTGATTCGACACAAGGGGAGCCAAAGAATATTCTCAAGTATTAGCAGTTGAGTTGACAATTCAACCACACCTAGATAACTTAGTATCTGCAACAAAGTATTTAGTAGCAAAGTATTTAGTAACAAAGTATCTGCAACAAAGTATTTAGTAGCAAAGTAGTACGGTGGCAAAAGTAACAGTAGCAGTTTTGTAGTAATTGTAACGGTGGCAACGGTAAAGTAACTAAGCGGAGAACAATATGTGAAAAGCTCGTAGGCATTGGATCGGTGATGGAGAATTATTCCGGATGTGATTCCACATGCAATATTATAACATAGGGTGACACAAAACTAGCTCCAATTCATCAATGTAATGTAGGCATGTATTCCGACTATAGTCATACGTGCTTATGGAAAAGAACTTGCATGACATCTTTTGTCCTACCCTCCCGTGGCAGCGGGGTCCTATTGGAAACTAAGGGATATTAAGACCTCCTTTTAATAGAGTACCGGACCAAAGCATTAACACTTAGTTAATAAATGAACTCCTCAAACTACGGTCATGACCGGTAATGGTCCCGATTATTGTCACTTCGGGGTTAACGGATCATAACACATAATAGGTGACTATAGACTTGTAAGATAGGAACAAGAACTCACATATATTCATGGAAACATAATAGGTTCAGATCTGAAATCATGGCACTTGGGCCCTAGTGACAAGCATTAAGCATAGCAAAGTCATAGCAACATAAATCTCAGAACATAGTGGATACTAGGGATCAGACCCTAACAAAACTAACTCGATTACATGATAAATCTCATCCAACCCATCACCGTCCAGCAAGCCTACGATGAAATTACTCACGCACGGCGGTGAGCATCATGAAATTGGTGATGGAGGATGGTTGATCATGACGATGGCGACGGATTCCCCTCTCCGGAGCCCCGAACGGACTCCGGATCAGCCCTCCCGAGAGAGATTAGGGCTTGGGGCGGCTCCGTATCATAAAACGCGATGAATCCTTCTCTCTGATTTTTTTCTCCCCGAACACGAATATATAGAGTTGAAGTTGAGGTCGGTGGAGCACCAGGGGGCCCACGAGGAAGGGGGCGCACCCAGGGGGTAGGCGCGCCCCCCACCCTCATGGACAAGGTGTGGGCCCTCTGGCCTTCATTCTTTTGCCAGCATTTTTTATATATTCCAAAAATAATCTCCATTGATTTTCATGCCATTCCGAGAACTTTTATTTCTGCACAAAAATAACACCATGGCAATTCTGCTAAAAACAGCGTCAGTCCGGGTTAGTTCCATTCAAATCATGCAAGTTAGAGTCCAAAACAAGGGAAAAAGTGTTTGCAAAAGTAGATACGACGGAGACGTATCAACTCCCCCAAGCTTAAACCTTTGCTTGTCCTCAAGCAATTCAGTTGATAAACTGAAAGTGATAAAGAAAAACTTTTACAAACTCTTTTTGCTCTTGTTGTTGTAAATATGTAAAGCCAGCATTCAAGTTTTTAGCAAAGATTATGAACTAACCATATTCACAATAACATTTAGGTCTCATGTTTACTCATCTCAATGGCATAATCAACTAGCGAGCAATAATAATAAATCTCAGATGACAACACTTTTTCAAAACAATCATAATATGAAATAACAAGATGGTATCTCGCTAGCCCTTTCTGAGACCGCAAAACATAAATGCAGAGCACCCTTGAAGATCAAGGACTGACTAAACACTGTAATTCATGGTAAAAGAGATCCAGTCATACCCAATTTAAATTAATAGTAATGGATGCAAATGACAGCGGTGCTCTCCAGATGATGCTTTTTAATAAGAGGGTGTTGACTCAACATAAAAGTAAATAGATAGGCCCTTCGCAGAGGGAAGCAGGGATTTGTAGAGGTGCCAGAGCTCGATTTTGAAATAGAGATGAATAATATTTTGGGCGGCATACTTTCATTGTCAACATAACAACCGAGAGATCTCGATATCTTCCATGCTACACACATTATAGGCGGTTCCCAAATAGAATGGTAAAGTTTATACCCCCCTCCACCAACAAGAATCAATCCATGGCTTGCTCGAAACAATGAGTGCCTCCAACTAACAAGAGTCCCGGGGGAGTTTTGTTTGCGATTATTTCGATTTGATTTGCTTAGAGCATGGGACTGGGCATCCCGGTGACCAGCCATTTTCTCGTGAGTGAGGAGTGGAGTCCACTCCTCTTGAGAATAACCCGCCTAGCATGGAAGATACAGACAGCCCTAGTTGATACATGAGCTATTCGAGCATGCAAAACAGAATTTCATTTGAAGGTTTAGAGTTTGGCACATACAAATTTACTTGGAACGGCAGGTAGATACCGCATATAGGAAGGTATGGTGGACTCATATGGAATAACTTTGGGGTTTATGGAAGCGGATGCAGAAGCAGTATTCCCGCTTAGTACAAGTGAAGGCTAGAAAAAGACTGGGAAGCGACCAACTAGAGAGCGACAACAGTCATGAACATGCATTAAAATTAATGAACATTGAGTGCAAGCATGAGTAGGATATAATCCACCATGAACATAAATATTGTGAAGGCTATGTTGATTTTGTTTCAACTACATGTGTGAACATGTGCCAAGTCAAGTCATTTGAATCATTCAAAGGAGGATACCACCCTATCATACCACATCACAACCATTTTAATAGCATGTTGGCACGCAAGGTAAACCATTATAAACTCCTAGCAAATTAAGCATGTCATGGGCAACTATAATCTCTAATTGTCATTGCAAACATGTTTATTCATAATAGGCTGAATCAAGAACGATGAACTAATCATATTCACAAAAACAAGGGAGGTTGAGTTCATACCAGCTTCTCTCATCTCAATCATTTCATCATATATCGTCATTATTGCTTTCCACTTGCATGACCGAATGTAGTGAATAATAATAATAGTGCACATGCATTGGACTAAGCTGGAATCTGCAAGCATCTGATACAAAGGAGAAGACAAGGTAATATGGGCTCTTTGTTAAATCAACAATAATGCATATAAGAGCCACTCAACATTTTCATTATGGTCTTCTCCTCTCGACCCCCAAAGAAAAGAAAAGAAATAAAACTATTTACACGAGAAAGCTCCCAACAAGAGAAAGAAGAACAGGAAATCTTTTTGGTTTTCTTTTAATTACTACTATAGGCAAGGAAAGTAAACTAGCTAAAACTACAACTAATTTTTTTCTTTTTCTTAAGGTTATTCAAACACACAAGAAGAAAGCAAAAAAAAGAAAATAAAATAAACTAGCATGGATATTAAAGTGAAAAAGTATGAGCACCGACAACTAGCATGAGTGTGTAAACGTGAATGTAATGTCGGTGAGAAATACGTACTCCCCCAAGCTTAGGCTTTTGGCCTAAGTTGGTTCATGCCCATGGATGGCCTGGCGGATATCCAAAGTTATAGTTGGGGTCGTACTGAGATGGAGCCTCGGGGTACCACTGATTGGCGATCTCCTCCGGATCCCACTAGTAAACAGACTGACGTGGAGGATCAGGTTGTGGCTCCGGCTCACGCATTGCGGGCCTGGGTCCTTGCTTCCTTGAAGAACCACCTTGGTACAATTTCCTAAACATATTTCTTCCTCGAAGAATAATCCCCCAAAGCAGGTTTGTGAGTGGAGCTTTGAGCAAGGAGATCGAAAATCGCAGCAAAATGAGCTAGAACTCGTGCTTGAGCTGGTTGGTGATTTTTTTGGGAGGAAGAAGGAGTGTGTGGTGGCTGGAATAAGTGGAGGGGAGCCACCATGGGCCGACGAGGCAGGGGGGCATGCCCAGAGGGGTGCGCGCGCCCTGGACCTTCGTGGCCAGGTGCTTGCTCCCCCTGATGTGTTCTCTGTGCCAAATATTCTCAAATATTCTTGAAAAAAATCATATTTCAATTTCAGGGCATTTGGAGAACTTATATTTTAGGGGTATTTTTTATTGCACTGATAATTCAGAAAACAGGCAGAATATACTATTTTTGCTTTATTTGATCTAAATAACAGAAAGTAAAAGGAGGGTACAGAAGGTTGTGCTTTCTAACTTCATCCATCTCATGCTCATCAAAAGGAATCCACTAACAAGGTTGATCAAGTCTTGTTAACAAACTCACTCCGAGTCGCATGAAACCGGAGAATTTTCAAATAGCACTAGGTTACCTCAACGGGGATATGCACATCCCCAACAATAAGAATATCATATTTCTTCTTGACAGTAGGAAGAGGAAATTCAAAGCCTCTAATAATAATCGATGGAATTTTTCCAATAGAATTGATACTGTGGACTTGAGGTTGTTTCATCGGAAAGTGTATTGTATGCTCATTACCATTAACATGAAAAGTGACATTGCCTTTGTTGCAATCAATAACAGCCCCTGCAGTATTCAAAAAGGGTCTACCAAGGATAATCGACATACTATCGTCCTCGGGAATATCAAGAATAACAAAGTCCGTTAAAATAGTAACGTTTGCAACCACAACAGGCACATCCTCACAAATGCCGACAAGTATAGCAGTTGATTTATCAGCCATGTGCAAAGATATTTCAGTAGGTGTCAACTTATTCAAATCAAGTCTACGATATAAAGAGAGAGGCATAATACTAACATCGGCTCCAAGATCACATAAAGCAGTTCTAACATTGTTTCTTTTAATGGAGCATGGTATAGTTGGTACCCCTCGATCTCCTAGTTTCTTAGGTATTCCACCCTTAAAAGTATAATTAGCAAGCATGGTGGAAATTTCAGCTTCGGTATTTTTCTCTTATTTGTAACAATATCCTTCATATACTTAGCATAAGGATTCATTTTAAGCATATCAGTAAAATGCATACGCAAGAAGATAGGTCTAATCATTTCAGCAAAGCGCTCAAAATCCTCATCATCCTTTTTCTTGGATAGTTTAGGAGGAAAAGGCATGGGTTTTTGAACCCATGGTTCTCTTTCTTTACCGTGCTTCCAAGCAACAAATTCTCTCTTATCATTATGTTGATTCTTTGATTATGGGTTATCAAGATCAACAGCAGGTTCAATCTCTACATCATTGTCATTACTAGGTTGAGCATCAACATGAACATCATCATTAATATTATCACTAGGTTCATGTTCATTACCATATTGTGTTTGAGAATCAGAAATAGAAATATCATTGGGATTCTCAGGTGTGTCAACAACAGGTTCACTAGAAGCATGCAAAGTCCTATCATTTTTCTTTTTCTTCTTCTTAGAAGGACTAGGTGCCTCAACATTAGTTCTCTGAGAATCTTGCTCAATTCTCTTAGGGTGGCCCTCTGGATACAAAGGTTCCTGAGTCATTTTACCTCCTCTAGTTGCAACTCTAACAGCAAAGTCATTTTTCTTATAATTTAATTCATTGAGCAAATCATTCTGAGCTTTAAGCACTTGTTCTACTTGAGTGGTAACCATAGAAGCATGTTTACTAATGATTTTAAGTTCACCATTAACTCTAGACATATAATCACCCAAGTGTTCAATCATATAAGCATTTCGTTTCAATTGTCTACCAACATAAGCTTTGAAATCTTCTTGCTTAACCATAAAATTATCGAACTCATCTAAGCATTGGCTAGCAAACTTAGTAGGCGGGTGTCGGTGTACAAAAGTAGGGGCTCTCCTTTTGACCCCTTTACTTGTGCACGGGCAGTCAAAGCCGCGCGCCGCGGCCACACTTAGCAGGGCAGAGGAGGGAAACCGGAAAGAGGCCGGAGCACAAGACGGTCAAAGCAACGCCAAGACCAGGAGCATAAAAGAGCAAGGGGGCGAGGTGGACTCCCCGGGCAAGACCCTTGCCGGGGCGGCGTCCACGGCCCCAGCAAGTGCCTTGCCGGGGCAACTTGCCCAACACCAGCAGAGCGAGCCACCCTTGCGCCCAAGGGTTCCAAACATCACCAACAACTACATTGGACCCAGGGCTCGGGAGGCACCTCTGTGGTGGCCTGCAGATACTTGTCAAGATCATAGATACATGAGATCAGATGAGGACCAGAAGACGTTGATCCTCGGCGGGATTCTAGCCGAGGAAACCCACAAGACCCCGGAAAGAGCCTTGCCAGGAACGACCGCAGCGCCACGGCAAGACCCTTGCCGGGCCCCCCGCCAAGACCCTTGCCGAGGGCGTCAGCAGGGCCACAGCCAGGCCCGCACCAGCCAAGACTCCACCGCCGTTCCCAAGCAGTTGCTAGCTCAACCAGCTGGGCAGGCACCTGCGTGGCGACGGGAGGCCTCTACACCGACTCAGCAAGCACCTGCGTGGTGACATTTAGATCTTCGTGAAGGCCCTGCCACCGCGCCACCTCAGCTGCCTGCCTGCCTACATGGCACCGCACGCATCGCTGGCGTGGGCGCGTGTTGAAGCGAGGCGGAGCAGCGACGGACGTGACGGGCCTCGTTCCCGTCCCCAATAAAGCTAATGGACACCTAAGTAGCGCATTTAATGCGCTTTGTCCCGTAACCCCGGGCGATAAGCTCGCGCACTGTAGACCTTTCCACCTCCTGTGTGCCACTATGGCAACCCCTTTTGCCTATAAAAGGAGGCCCGAGGCGACCAGGAGAAGGATTCGGCTCTTTTGGGCAAGTTACATCCCGTAGCTAGCTCAAGTACACAAGAACACTAAATACATCCACCAAAGCAGGACTAGGGTATTATGCATCCTCGCAGCCCGAACCTGGGTAAATGATCTGTGTGCTTCCTGTTAGACCTACTCTTCTCACAACCCCGCGCCCGCCAACCATAGAAGGGATTCCAGTGATCCCATAGGTGTCGTTTCCCACCGACATCTTTGGCGGATCGGGTAGGGGGCGCAATTGTGGAAATCAGGTCTAATCGGAGTAGTGGCTCCATCATGGCCGTCATCCCGAGGAGGGAGACGACCAAGCCTGACGGCACTGTCTGCAGACGTAGTGGACGCCCGTGCGACGACAGAAAAGCTAAGTCATGCTGAACTCTAAATATTTCCTTTTTATACAAGGTTATTCCTTGCGGAGATCTCGTCCTTTGTATGGAAACCTGCACGCAATGGGGCCGTTCCGCTATTGGCAATGCCATTACTCTGTTTCGAGTCCGCTCAACAGCTTAAGCGGTTGCGTCGAGAACGGCACGGTAGCCTTCCGCAATTGGCAACGCTCTCGATTCTGACTCGATTCAAGCTCGACAGTTCGAGCGGCCGCGTTGAGAGCGGTAAGGTGGTTCGTGATACGTCTCCGTCGTATCTACTTTTCCAAACACTTTTGCCCTTGTTTTGGACTCTAACTAGCATGATTTGAATCGAACTAACCCGGACTGACGCTGTTTTCAGCAGACTTTCCATGGTGTTATTTATGTGCAGAAACAAAAGTTCTCGGAATGACCTGAAACTCTACGAAACATCTTTTTGGAAAATATTAAAAATACTGGAAGAAAAATCCACGTCAGGGGGCCCACACCCTGTCCACGAGGGTGGGAGCGCGCCTGCCCCCCTGGGCGCGCCCCCTACCTCGTGGGCCCCCTGACGCTCCACCGACCTCAACTCCAACTCCATATATTCACTTTCGGGGAGAAAAAATCAAAGAGAAGGATTCATCGCGTTTTACGATACGGAGCCGCCGCCAAGCCCTAAAACCTCTCGGGAGGGCTGATCTGCAGTCCGTTCGGGGCTCCGAAGAGGGGGATTCATCGCCGTCGCCATCATCAACCATCCTCCATCACCAATTTCATGATGCTCACCGCCGTGCGTGAGTAATTCCATCATAGGCTTGCTGGACGGTGATGGGTTGGATGAGATCTATCATGTAATCGAGTTAGTTTTGTTAGGGTTTGATCCCTAGTATCAGCTATGTTCTGAGATTAATGTTGCTATGACTTTGCTATGCTTAATGCTTGTCACTAGGGCCCGAGTGCCATGATTTCAGATCTGAACCTATTATGTTTTCTTGAATATATGTGAGTTCTTGATCCTATCTTGCAAGTCTATAGTCACCTACCATGTGTTATGATCCGGCAACCCCGAAGTGACAATAATCGGGACCACTCCCGGTGATGACCGTAGTTTGAGGAGTTCATGTATTCACTATGTGCTAATGCTTTGTTCCGGTACTCTATTAAAAGGAGGCCTTAATATCCCTTAGTTTCCATGAGGACCCCGCTGCCACGGGAGGGTAGGACATAAGATGTCATGCAAGTTCTTTTCCATAAGCACGTATGACTATATTCGGAATACATGCCTACATTACATTGATGAATTGGAGCTAGTTCTGTGTCACCCTATGTTATGATTGTTACCTGATGAACCGCATCCGGCATAATTCTCCATTACCGATCCAATGCCTACGAGCTTTTCACATATTGTTCTTCGCTTATTTACTTTTCTGTTGCTACTGTTACAATCACTACAAAACACGAAAAATATTACTTTTGCTACCGTTACCGTTACTTCCATATTACTTGCTACTAAATACTTTGCTGCAGATACTAAGTTATCCAGGTGTGGTTGAATTTACAACTCAACTGCTAATACTTGAGAATATTCTTTGGCTCCCCTTGTGTCGAATCAATAAATTTGGGTTGAATACTCTACCCTCGAAAACTATTGCGATCCCCTATACTTGTGGGTTATCAGTTCGCCTGGCAGCAAGCACACCCGGTAGGCCATTGGGGATCCGTCCCCAAGGCACCGCCCTTGGTTTACGCGCCGGCAAGCTTACCCGATTAACGTAGGGTGAACATACAAAGGGGGGATTGAACACGAAAGTAACATGCATGATATCAAAAGTACTGCAGGTTTATATTACATCACTTGTTTCCGTGGTTCTAACTAAAGATATTAATTGTCTTGGTTGTGAACCTGCAACAACAAAAAGAAACGGGGTGCCTAGTCCCGGCGATGGCCCTCTACCCTCTGGATTCCATCGATGCCGCCGATGACGGGCTCGATACGCTCCCTGAGCGGCGCGAGGTCCACATCCTCCGGCAAGCTCTCCAGCGCAGCGTCGAAGTCGAGGTTGGGATTCCAGTACGCCACCTTGGTGAGAACCTTGGCATGGCACCCCGGCAAAGCCTCCAGGCCTCATTGGCCAGGAAAGTCGCCCTGGTGGAGCGGAAATGCTCCAGGGCTCCAAGAAAACCCTCGAATAATAGGGTCAACCTGGTGTTGGAGGTCATGCTGCGATCATGGGCGTACCTCAGATTCGGCATACCCGTGGTGGCCAGCTACGTGGTGTTCCTACCGGCGACGTCCTCGAGGCGGCTGATCCAGCGATTCTCGCCCTCCACAAAATCCTCATGGTTGGCGGCTTCGTTCTTCCGCTGGAGCTTCTCGGCCTCCAGATCCTTGGCCAGGGTCTCCTCCCGAGCCTTGGCCTCTGAGAGCATCTCCTCAAGGCCCTCCAGCTTCAGCTTCAGGTCTTTGATGGAGTTGTTGGCGTTGGAGAGCTACTCAGCCTTGCCGAGGACTGCGCCCTGCACCTCCGCCAGGGCACCGTTGAGCGTGTTCTTCTCCTTGGCTAGCTTTTGGGTCTGGTCCTTCAGCCCGTCCCGCTCCACGTCCAGCTCCTTCACCCTATCGGCGTGAGCCAGAGCCTGGGCATCGAGTGCCTCCTTGTGCCTCTGCTCTAGCTCCTGGGTCTGCTACACGAAGAGCTTCTCCACCTCCTCATCCTTGCCGCAGAGCATTGCAGCAAGCTTCTCCTCACGCGCGGCAAGGTCCTCCTCCTGGGAGTTCGGCGCGGCCTGGTGCTGGGTTCGAGCGGCCTCGGCAGCAGCGGCCAAGTTCTCCGCCGTCTCCTGGGCCTTCTCGATGTCGGCCCGCTTCATGGTGAGCTCCACCTCGCGCTTGGCCAGCTCCCCCTGGGCGGCCTTCAGCTCCTCGCAAGCCTGGCGGAACCAAGTTTGCGCCTCGGCGACGCGCACCTTGAGGTCCGCCTCCGCCTTGTCCACTGTTGCCATCCTGGACATGGCCTTGTCCAGGCGGGCGCGGTGGAGCGCCTGGAGCTTCTAGAAATTGGCGCCCATGGCCTGGAGAAGCCGCTCCTCCTGAGAACCGTCGCCACCGGTGCTCAGATCATCAACAACCTCGAGCCCGGCGGCGGCAAGCACCTCCTCGTCGAACACCTCTCCCTCGACGGGCGCCCTGGAGCTCGACGCGCCTGGAAGGTGGACGAAAAGGTCGTCACCTACCTTCAGATACCTGCCGGAGCCAGAGGCAGCGGAGGAGGAAGGCTGGTCATCGACCACCTCCTCCTCGGCAGCGGACTTGCCGGCCTCCCCGGCAGGCCCGGCCTCCTTGGCAATAGCCTTACCGGGCTCCCCGGCAGGCCCCTTGGTGGCGCCCTCGGCAGTGCCCTTGGCGGCCTCCTCGGCAGTGATCTTCTCGGCCTCCGCCTCGGCGGTCTTGGCGACATCCTCAATGATGGTGTCTATGTCCTCTGGGTCCGCCGAGGGGGGATCTGGATACCGAGAAGGGGATGAGGCGAGGCCAAGACCAAGATTCAGAAAGAACAGAAAAAGAACAGCGACGGAAGGAGAGTGACTTACCCGTGCTGGGCTGGGAAGCAGAGGTCCCCTCCCCGCCAACATTTGGCTCTGAGGTGAAGCCACCAGCGCCGGGGTTCTCCTCCTCCTCCGTGTGCATGGGCTCGGTGCTTGGCGCCCTCGCCGGGGACGCCCCTAGGGCGGCGTGGTCGATGGGGGCGTCATGTTGGGGGTAGCCCTCTGTGGCTCCTCCTGTTGCTGTCCTCCTCCTGCAACCACGGCAAGGTCAGCACCAAGAGATCGTGCCCCCAAGACACGTCGACGAGGGGTGAGTGATGAACTTACGCTAGGAGCTTTGCCGGGGGCTGCTGTCCGGGCTGCTCAACACCACCAGCGGTGTACCGGAAGTACCTGCCGGGGGCTGGCCGCTCGCCGAAGCCCTGGCCTTCTTCACCCTCTGGGCCAGTGTCTCCGCATCCCTGCAAAGGAGAAGAACAGATCAAGACAAGCGGCATGGATTGAGGGGACGGAGATGACAAAAAGGAGCAAAATGCTTACTCATCCTCCACCTCCTCTTCTGCCGCCTTCCTCTTCCTCCTTGGGCTGAGGGACCCGAAATCAAAGACAACCTCCGCGTTGTCATCTCCCAGAGGAGGGGAAGCAGATGGAGTCTAGACGCGCTTGAGTGAAGAAGAGGCAGATGCTTTCTCCTTCGCCGCTGCGGCCTTCACCGATTTCTTTGCAGGCACGGCCTTTGTTTGGCGAGCGGAAGCCTCCTGAGCTAGCTGGGGCTGCACGACCCTGCCGGGCCGAACCGGCTCGCCAGAGGTGGCCCACCGCAGGACTCACCCTCTCCCCGTGGCCAGAGGGTCGACAGCCTCGGCCTCCTCCGATGACGACTCGTCAACCACATCCTCGATGAGGGGAGCCCCGGTGCCGGCGCTGCTGGCCTCCCCAGCGGACTCCACCCACTGGCAAGCTCATTCTCCTCCGCGGCCGCCACGGCCTTATCCTCCACACCGCCGGCGCTGCCGGCCTCCTTGGCAAGCTCTGCCTCCACCGCCCTGGCGGTGATGTAGTCCAGCTCCGCCTGGGTGGTGTCCTGGACGAGCCGCGGCTCATCGCGGATGTACTTCTCCTCCAGGGAGTCAAAGAACTCTTGCACTTGATCCTCCGGCGACTCGGCCCAAGTTGGGACGAGGCCGTGCGCGTTGAACTCCGGCATCATGGCAATGATGTCGTTTCGGCGTGAGTTGTTACTTAGTGGGACCACTCCCCCGACAACTTGAACAAGGGCCCCTTGGCGACCTTGCCGGCCTTCGCAGCGGCCTTCGCGGCCTTGCCAGACCGCTCGACCTCGCCGTCACGGTTCACATCAAGCTGGAAGAGCCGCTGGCAGAAGTGGGCGTGCCCCATCACCGTGAAGTTGTGGTCCAAGCCGGGTCGGAGCCTCATGATGCCGGCGGCGTTCGTGAAGAGCCAGGACGGCCTCCCCTTATTGTGTAGCGGAGCGATTCGGCGGCGGATGAAATCCGCCCCGATCATCTCAAGGGTTAGCCCGGCCTCGGTGAGACGGAGAATCCTGGTGGTGGCGACCGTAAGCTTCTTGTCATCGACATCGACATCGCTCCAGTCGTTTCTGCGGACCGGGGTGCCATGCGAACCTCACAGAATGCTGGTGAGTCCTTCTCCTCAATCCAGCACCACCGGCCTCGCCACTCTTCCCACCTCTCCTTCTGGGCGTCGTCCGGATATGTCTCCTTCTCCTGGGTCCTAGGGATCCAGGCAATGCAACCGGAAATGGCGCCCCCCTTTTGGATGTGAGGGAAGAAATAGTGGCGGAAGAGCGCCGTGTTGAGATGCACCCCAGCGACACCCTCGCAGAGGTGCGCAAAAAGAGCCATGCACGCCACGACATTTGGAGTAAAATCCAGAAGGTGGAAGTCGTAGGTGTGCATGATGTCACTGAAGAAATCAGAGAAGGGGGGCAGAGGCCGCAAGAAAAGTAGTCGATGAAGAACGGGTACCGATTCGGGCCGGCTTCGGCGAAGGCGGCGGGGATGACGCGCGTGGCCGGATGCCCCGTCGTCTCGCTTCCCGTCTTGCACCCCCACAGGTGCTTGAAGTAGTCCCCGAGTTCGACCGCGTCTACCGTCGACGGGAAGTAGGCGTGCTGCGTCCGCCGCACCGCCAACCCGCTCTCCCGCGGCTCCCTCTCCCTGGCGTCCTTGGCCACTCCCTTGCCTCTGCTGGTCTTGGGTGCCATGGCAGCTGCGGGAAGCAAGGGACAGAAGACAGCGAAGATACAGCGGCGGCGAGCGAAGGCGAGAGCTTGAGAAGGAGGAAGAAGGGGGCACCGGTTCCGAGATTGGGGAAAGCACGGAGGGTAAATGAGCAGCGTGCCCGCGGTTATTACTTTTTACGGGGAAGGCGCGGGCCGCCTCTTTTCCCATTAACTGTGATGTGATGCATGCATATGGGAACCGCCCCACGCATGACCCCCACGTCACGCACGACCCTCCACGTCGCACGTTCAACGCGGGTCGTGGGGAAGCGCGGCAGACGAACAGTTACTGCGGTAAAATCCGCCCCACCTGCCCACGCACCGTTCTAGGCCTGGCCCAACAACACATCACGCTTACGTGTGGCCCAGACCTGGGGGCTCCTATCAGTGTACAAAAGTAGGGGCTCTCCTTTTGACCCCTTTACTTGTGCACGGGCAGTCAAAGCCGCGCGCCGTGGCCACACTTAGCAGTGCAGAGGAGGGAAGCCGGAAAGAAGCCGGAGCACAAGATGGTCAAAGCAACGCCAAGACCAGGAGCATAAAAGAGCAAGGGGGTGAGGTGGACTCCCCCGGCAAGACCCATGCCGAGGCGGCCTCCGCGGCCCCGGCAGGAGCCTTGCCGGGGCAACGTGCCCAACACTAGCAGAGCGACCACCCTTGAGCCCAAGGGTTCCAAACGTCACCAACAACTACATTGGACCCATGGCTCGGGAGGCACCTCTATGGTGGCCTGCAGATCTTTGTCAAGATCATACATACATGAGATCAGATGAGGACCAGAAGACAACGATCCTCAGCGGGATTCTAGTCGAGGAAACCCACAAGACCCATGGCAAGAGCCTTGCCAGGAATGACCGCAGTGCCACGGCAAGACCCTTGCTGAGGGCGTCAACAGGGCCACAGCCAGGCCCGCACCAGCCAAGACTCCACCGCCGTTCCCAAGCAGCTGCTAGCTCAACCAGCTGGGCAGGCACCTGCGTGGCGACGGGCGGCCTCTACACCGACTCAGCAAGCACCTGTGTGGCGACATGCAGATCTTGGCGAAGGCCCTGCCACCGCGCCACCTCAGCTGCCTGCCTGCCTACATGGCACCGCACGCATCACTGGCCTGGGCGCGTGTCGAAGCGAGGCGGAGCGGTGACGGACGGGACGGGCCTCATTCCCGTCCCCAATAAAGCTAATAGACACCTAAGTAGGGCATTTAATGCGCTTTGTCCCGTAACGTCGGGCGATAAGCTCACGCACTGTTGACCTTTCCACCTCCTGTGTGCCACTGTGGCAACCCCTTTTGCCTATAAAAGGAGGCCCGAGGCGACCAGGAGAAGGATTCGGCTCTTTTGGGCAAGTTACACCCCGTAGCTAGCTCAAGAACACAAGAACACTCAATACATCCACCAAAGCAGGACTAGGGTATTACGCATCCTCGCGGCCCGAACCTGGGTAAACGATCCGTGTGCTTCCTGTTAGACCTGCTCTTCTCACAACCCCGCGCCCGCCAACCGTAGAAGCGATTCCAGTGATCACATAGGTGTCGTTTCCCACCGACAGCGGGATTTCAGCTTTATCACATCTATAGAGAGAATTTACCTTTACTACCTGTGTCGGGTTATCAAGACCATGTATTTCTTCAACAGGCGGCAAATTAAGACCATGTATTTCTTCAATAGGAGGTAAATTCTCAACATCTTCAGCTTTAATAACCTTTTCTTTCATAGATTTCTTTGCCTCTTGCATATCTTCAGGACTGAGAAATAGAATACCTCTTCTCTTCGGAGTTGGCTTAGGAGTAGGTTCAGGAAGTGTCCAATTATTTTCATTAGTCAACATATTATTCAATAGCAATTCAGCTTGATCAACAGTTCTTTCCCTGAAAACACAACCAGCACAACTACCCAGGTGGTCTCTGCAAGCATCGGTTAGTCCATTATAAAAGATATCAAGTATTTCATTTTTCTTGAGAGGATGATCAGGCAAAGCATTAAGTAATTGGAGAAGCCTCCCCCAAGCTTGTGGGAGACTCTCTTCTTCAATTTGCACAAATTATATATTTCCCTTAAAGCAGCTTGTTTCTTACGAGCGTGGAAATATTTAGCAGAGAAGTAATAAATCATATCCTGGGGACTACGCACACAACCAGGATCAAGAGAACTAAACCATATCTTAGCATCACCCTTTAATGAGAACGGAAATAATTTAAGGATAAAGTAGTAACGAGTTTTCTCATAATTAGTGAACAGGGTGGCTATATCATTTAATTTAGTAAGATGTGCCACAACAATTTCAGATTCATAGCCATAAAAAGGATCAGATTCAACCAAAGTAATTATCTCAGTATCAACAGAGAAATCATAATCCAAAGATAGGTGAAGTATAAAAATCAGGGTCATATTTCATTCTAGCATTCGGAGATTTTTCTTTCAGCTTAGCTAATAATTTCTTAAGATCACTCCTATCATTGCAAGCAAGAATGTCTCTAGCAGTTTCTTCATCCATAACATAACCCTCAGGCACAACAGGCAATTCATATCTAGGGGGAGAATCTTCATCATCACTTTCATCAATATTATCAGTTTCAATAGTTTCATTCTCTCTAGCCCTAGCAAGTTGTGCATCAAGAAATTCACCTAGTCGCACAGTAGTATCAAGCATAGAAGTAGTTTCATCATAAGTATCATGCATAGCAGAAGTGGCATCATCAATAACATGCGACGTATCAGAATTAATAGGAGAAGCGGGTTTAGGTGTCGCTAGCTTACTCAAAATAGAAGGTGAATCAAGTGCAGAGCTAGATGGCAGTTCCTTACCTCCCCTCGTAGTTGAGGGAAAAATCTTAGTTCTTTCATTCTTCAAGCTCCTCATAGTGACCAGCATATATAAATCCCAAGTGACTCAAAGAATAGAGCTATGCTCCCCGGCAACGGTGCCAGAAAATAGTCTTGATAACCCACAAGTATAGGGGATCGCAACAGTTTTTTAGGGTAGAGCATTCAACCCAAATTTATTGATTCGACACAAGGGGAGCCAAAGAATATTCTCAAGTATTAGCAGTTGAGTTGTCAATTCAACCACACCTGGATAACTTAGTATCTGTAGCAAAGTGTTTAGTAGCAAAGTACTATGGAAGTAACGGTAACGGCGGCAAAAGTAACAGTAGCAGTTTTGTAGTAATTGTAACAGTGGCAACGGTGATGTAACTATGCGGAGAACAATATGTGAAAAGCTCGTAGGCATTGGATCGGTGATGGAGAATTATGCCGGATGCGATTCCTCATGCAATAGTTATAACATAGGGTGACACAGAACTAGCTCCAATTCATCAATGTAATATAGGCATGTATTCCGAATATAGTCATACGTGCTTATGGAAAAGAACTTGCATGACATCTTTTGTCCTACCCTCCCGTGGCAGCGGGGTCCTAATGGAAACTAAGGGATATTAAGGCCTCCTTTTAATAGAATACCAGACCAAAGCATTAACACTAAGTGAATACATGAACTCCTCAAACTACGGTCATCACCGGTAATGGTCCCGATTATTGTCACTTCGGGGTTAACGGTTCATAACACATAATAGGGGACTATAGACTTGCAAGATAGGATCAAGAACTCACATATATTCATGGAAACATAATAGGTTCAGATCTGAAATCATGGCACTCGGACCCTAGTGACAAGCATTAAGCATAGCAAAGTCATAGCAACATAAATCTCATAACATAGTGGATACTAGGGATCAAACCCTAACAAAACTAACTCGATTACATGATAAATCTCATCCAACCCATAACTGTCCAACAAGCCTACGACGGAATTACTCACGCACGGCGGTGAGCATCATGAAATTTGTGATGGAGGATGGTTAATGATGACGATGGTGACTGATTCCCCTCTCCGGAGCCCCGAACGAACTCCAGATCAGCCCTCCCGAGAGAGATTAGGGCTTGGTGGCAGCTCCGTATCGTAAATCGCGATGAATCCTTCTCTCTGATTTTTTCTCCCCGAACACGAATATATAGAGTTGAAGCTGAGGTCGGTGGAGCACCAGGGGGCCCACGAGGCAGGGGGCGCGCCCAGGGGGTAGGCGCCCCCACCCTTGTGGACAGGGTGTGGGCCCCATGGCCCTGATTCTTTCGCCAGTATTTTTATATATTCCAAAAATAATTTCCACTGATTTTCAGGTCATTCCGAGAACTTTTATTTCTGCACAAAAATAACACCATGGCAATTCTGTTGAACACAGCGTCAGTCCGGGTTAGTTCCATTCAAATCATGCAAGTTAGAGTCCAAAACAAGGGCAAAATTGTTTGGAAAAGTAGATACGACGGAGACGTATCACGGAACTGGCATGGAGGCGCGGCTGGGCGGCGGAGCAGCGGTTCTGGTGGCCGGTCGGCGGTGTCGAGGCCGCGGTGCTCCCGATCTAGCTCAGGATCGAGCAGGGTCGATCGAGCACGCTCGGGAGCGGGCGAGGGCGGCTGTCGGGCCGGGGCTTGGCCCAGATCAGGCCCGAGGTGGGCCTACCCTAGGCCTGGCAGGCCACGGCAGATGGGGCGGTGCGGGGATAGGTTGCCTGTACAAATTGGTGGAGAACGACGGTGGGTGGCGGCACTGGCCTCTAGGCCGGTGACAAGTGGCGACGGTGGAGTGGTGTCGTGGAATTGTCACGGCAGATGTCCTTAGTGTCAGGACTTAGTCGCGAGGCCAACGCATCTATGCGGTAGCTTGAGAGGGGTTGGGCGGAATCAAGACACACAACAGAAGACAGGGATTTGGTCAGCTTCGGGCCCCGGGAAACATCATCCGGTAACAACCCTGCATGCTATTTGAGGCTAGGTCTCATTATGATCATGAGTGAATCGCCGGCTCGGCCGGCTCTTTGTGTCTAGCCCTAAAGATTGTTTCTTGTCCCCCCTTTGGCGTGCCCTGCCCCTCCTTATATAAGTTAGAGGGGCGGGTTACATGTGGATTCCTAGTAGGACTAGGACAAGTCTATCTTTTCTTACAAGTTGAATACAAGTCCGGGTCTTGCTTCCTCGTAAAGGAAATATTCATCATCCCTTTGTTCTTAAGCCGGCCCATCATAAATGTGAGCCGGCTCTCTGGGCCTTGGGCCTTGTCTTCTATCTGACCCGCCATCGGGGCCATGCATGAGTCGTCAGGCTCGTGAGTCGTCAGTCCTCCGGCGGGTCATCGGTGAAGCGCCAAGTCCGGCCGGCTCGTACCGCGGGGTATATCCCTGACATTAGCCCCAGTTTAATTTTGGATTTATCCATGTTAAACTGATCCTATAAAACAAACACAAGAACAAATTTGACAGGTTGTGCTCCGGGTTAAATATTCTTGTAAGCCGTCACCTGATCATCCTTAAGTCCTTGACATTTTCTCCTAGAAAATCTGAGTCAATAGGCCAGCTTCATAATCCATTTGCTGACATTGGCTCGATTTATGATTGCCAAAATTGTCGGGTTATAAATAAATGATGCCGGGTCATGATTGTTGCAGACACCGGGTTAATGTGGTCTGCTCCAAACCGAGAATTTGAAAAAAAATTCTCTCTTATATGCAGATCACCTGTAGCCCCCAAGTGTCGGTTGTCATGCTTGCAGCAACCTGGGACTTGTAATTGCCTTATACTCATGAAAACTTCAACCAGTGTAGCCCCCAAGGGCCGGGTCATTATGCAATAATGAGCAGGGACTTTGTAAATATGATCATGTAATCTTGACCAGCAACATGTAGCCCCCAAGGGCCAGGTCAGTCAGATATTACCGAGCTGGGACCTTGTATATGATTCATTGATAATAACAGCATATGATGTAATCTCCACCATGGGGCTTGAACCCATGTCCACAAGGTTAACAGCTTTGTACCCTACCAACTGAGTAGTGAATCTTTCAATATAACGGATTAAGGCTTGTGTACCTTGAATTTTCGACAGGAGCAATTGGTAGCCCCCAAGGGCCGGCTCATTTAGAATGTGATGAGTTGGGTCTTCAATAAGTTGAGAAAAAATGACTTTGCATTAGCCCCCAAGTGCCATGGTATATGCTGGCAGTAACATGGGACTTGCATATTCGATATAATATCAATTTGAATAATGTAGCCCCCAAGTGCCGGGTCGTAAGCCTGCAGCGACTCGGGACTATTCCTTCCATTGTATAATAAATCATATCCATTGATAAAATAATAGCCAGTGCGCCAAAGAAACTTTGAATACCTCATCTGTTGATAAGTAAATCCGGAGTTTAAATACCCGGCGGCTCTTGGCCGATGGCAATTTAATACGCCTCCATTGTAAGCCGGAGCTTTTATAACCCGGCGGCTTATAGCCTTTGAGAGAATCAAGAATTGATAACCCTTTTGAGACACCAATTTCAATCTTTGATGATGGGCTTGAACTTAATCATTTATGTAAGTCATAGCTCTGTAAATCCTGCACAGAGATTAAACAACATATGCCCTAGCGACTTAACGTCAAAAGCCAGGACGGGTAACCACCCAAATGTAGTCTTATCCTGCACACAATTAGATCACAAAATCCGTTGACGGTTTACCGCAGGGCGGGTCATAATATCTCACATATAACCATTGTGATATTGAATTTGTACCGCCGGTTTACATGACCTGTGCAGTAAGGGTGATAACCCAATCTTTAGAAATCAAGACTTCCAAATGTTTATGATTTTCATATGATGGCGACTTATCATCGAAAGTCAAACCGGGTTAAATAGCAACCACTCATATACACTTTAGATATGATCAAAAGAGCTTCAAATAAAACCCAAAAACTGTTTGCAAAAAGAGACTTCAAAATTTTTGAGGCTTCTGATTCGAATACGATCAGAAAACCGCCCCAAAGGGGTTAAGATAAGATTCGAATACGATCATATAGCCCCCAGTGGCTTTGGCATTGCCGATCAAGAGGGTACCGAAAGCTATGTTCTCTTTGGTTCGAATACGGCCTATGTTTGCATAGGAAGCCCCCAAATGTCCTAGAGAGTTGTTTAACGACGCTGATTCGAATACGATCCACGTCGGTTCCCAAAATGGGTTGAGCTATGATTCGAATACGATCAAGAAGCCCCCTAGTGAGCTCGGCAGTGTGCCGATCAAGAGGGTACCGACAACTATGTTCTCTTTGGTTCGAATACGACCTATGTTTGAACAGGAAGCCCCCAAATGACCTTGCGGGCTGTGCCCAAGGGGCACCTATGCTTGAGCTGTGCCTTTACAATAGACTGTCTTTGGTCCCTTTAATTTTTCTGAGAACTCGAACTTGCGAGAGATTAAATCTTTTTGAACCGGAAATTATTAAACTGGATATTGAGAGTGTCAAAGCTTTGTGAGATACAAATTTACCTTGAGCCGGATTTTGAACCGGATTTGAGAGCTTCGAAGCTTTGTGGTAGATAAATTTCCCATGAACCGGTTTTTATACCGGATATTAAGAGCTTTAGTGCCTTGTGGGAGAGAGATGTCTCTTGAGTTGGATTTTAAACCAGAATCTTCATTTTGAGCCGACAATTTTCTGTGGTTTTTAAATTTTCACCAATATGGCGGTAGCCTCCGGAACCAGGTTATCTTCCCTCCAATTATCCGGGGTCTTGAATCTCACAATGTTTACTAAGGCATGTCATCGTAGCCCCCGAGCCTTAAGACTACCCGAGGAGTTGGCTTGAGACTCTCCATGCTTGATCATGATATGACCAGTGGGTTGCTGAAATATGTTGAATCTCGGTGGGTTATAATTGACCCTGTCCATTGACCCATCCGGTGCAGGTAAGGGCCATAGCTTGATGCCCTCCTTTGTAATGGTGAATTCTACATAAGAAATTGCACAAACGAGAGTAATTGTTCTCGAAGAAATTAGAAATATATCAATAGAAACTTGACAGGATGGATTTCACCTGATATGTTTGACCGGAAACTACCAGCCGTAGGGTTGCAGCAATGATGACAGAGGTGGCGGCTTAAAACGCAGCAGTGGGCGTCTCAAAAGTGATCCTCCGGGTCATGTTTGACTATTTTTTTAAGAGGCATGAGGCCTATCTCTTATCCACCGGGTCAATCTCCTCCTTATTATATATTTTTATTCCAGCCGACTCGCTCCATCCTTGCACACTGGAACCTCACATCAATGTAGTAATGGTTTATCAATGCTAGCAATTTGTGCTAGATGATCATGTGAGCAAAAAGTACTCAATTGATACTCGGCCCTGAAGTCTTTCACGTGAGCAGTGGCAGGAGCAACTTGTTTCTGCCCCTACTGTTGTCTTTTGTCTTCACATGAATGTGTAGCAGACATGGCGACTTAGCGCAGTGACGGAGCGCGGCACGGAAAGGCACAAGGCCACAGAAGAAGTGATGGAGGCGGCCGCCGGAGACGGTGCAAGGCCCTAGCAACCCAAGGAGGACGGCGGCACTTTGAAGCGCGGCAGCTCATGGCACGGCGACTCGCTGCATAAGCAGGTCGAGACCGGGAGGCTCAAGAGACCCTGAGGAAGCAGATCGAGGCGGCAGGCCGGCAACCTGCAAGACTTGGAGGACTGCTCCAGCGGCTCACAACGGGCGTGAGCCGTGAGGCCTGTGCGGCCGTTCGAGACGGCGGCAAACCCGGCAAAGCCACGGTGACGGCGACTTAGCGATGGCGCGAGGCTGCAATGGGTTGCGGTGGAAGCGGCCTGCGGCGATTTGGCGACGTCAGCGGGAGAAACAGCAGCGGAGCAGAGCCCGGCGGTCCAGTATTAGACCGCAGGTGAGGAAAACTCCGCGGCCGCGGTGGAGAGCCCATCACGCAAGGCAGCGACTTGAGAGGCCGTGGACGCAGAGACGGCCGGCAATGTGACGATTCCGACGCGAGCGCCGCGCAGGCGGTGGTTGACGAAGCGGAGCTTGGCAGAAACCGTTTTCATATCTGGGTCGTGGGCTGTTTCCCTCGTATAAGTTTTTTTTTCTTCATCCAGCACAACCTTGAAATCCGCATAGCACTAGATGCACCTTGTGACTTATTTAATCTCCACGTGAAGAGCTCTTTGGGCATTCCACCCTGCTTTCCAATTAGCGGTGCTTTGGGTGGAATCTGGCGTGGGGACGTGGGTCCATGGCTGCCTGACAACCCCCTTTTTTCCTTTGTTTTGTGCAGACACACGGACTCCGGTCTTCTATGGTTGGAGATGTTCTGCGCACACCGCGACAATTAAGTTGCGTCGATGATTTTCCTAGGGACTCTGAGCGCTCTGGCTCGATCTCATCTTGGTATTGTAGCCTTACAAGTCATGCTACGTTTAATATGGAAACGGACGATGCCCGGCTAAAAGTCGGTCTCGGCGGATCAATCACGCGTGGGCTGGTATGAATTTTCTTCTTCTCAGGAGTAGTCGCCACGAATCAGCGACTTGGCTTCTCTCGACTTTCGGCTGCTGTATAGATCGAATATGCTGCAGCAAAAATTGTCGATGATCTCGATGAAACTTTTAATTTGGCAGAGCACTTTTTTAGCAGCGGCACACCCGACACATGCCAAATTTCTCTTGATCTTTATCTCATATATGTCGTTCCGTCTTCTTGTCATGGAGACGACGTATATCCTTCAAATCCGGTTCTTCTTCATCCGGAAATCACGAACTTCTCGAACCCTAGAAAATATCCCTCCAAGAACTCAACACCACCGTGCGCAAGCCCCACGGTGGGCGCCAACTGTCGTGGAATTGTCACGGCAGATGTCCTTAGTGTCAGGACTTAGTCGCGAGGCCAACGCATCTATGCGGTAGCTTGAGAGGGGTTGGGCGGAATCGAGAGACACAACACAAGACAGGGATTTAGACAGCTTCGGGCCCCGGGAAACATCATCCGGTAATAACCCTACATGTTGTTTGAGGCTAGGTCTCATTATGATCATGAGTGAATCGCCGGCTCGGCTGGCTCTTTGTGTCTAGCCCTAAAGATTGTTTCTTGTCCCCCCTTTGGGGTGCCCTGCCCCTCCTTATATAAGTTAGAGGGGAGGGTTACATGTGGAGTCCTAGTAGGACTAGGACAAGTCTATCTTTTCTTACAAGTTGAATACAAGTCCGGGTCTTGCTTCCTCGTAAAGGAAATATTCGTCATCCCTTTGTTCTTAAGCCGGCCCATCATAAATGTGAGCTGGCTCTCTGGGCCTTGGGCATTGTCTTCTATCTGACCCGCCATCGGGGCCATCCATGAGTCGTCAGGCTCGTGAGTCGTCAGTCCTCCGGCGGGTCATCGGTGAAGCGCCAAGTCCGGCCGGGTCATACCACGGGGTATATCCCCGACAAGTGGGGTGGCGCGGATTTCGAGGTGGCGGCAGATGATCCGAGGGGGAGGCTAGAGGTAGGTGGAGGGGCTAGGGATGCCCAAAATGGCATAGGAGGGTGTATATATAGGGGTAGGCTAGGGTTTAGGAGGCTTTAGGGGGTTTTTGCACCCTCCGGCCTCGATCCAACGCTCCGGCGAGAGGGGGAGTTTAGGTGGGTGATGATGGGCTGTGCAAGTGCGCTAGTGGGTTGAGAAGAGAGGGAGATGGGCAGCTCGGCACATGTTTTCGGAGACCGAAAACGTCCGACGAATAAACCGGCAACGGTGCCGCTACGGATGATGGTTGGGCTATCAAACGGACTCCAAATGCGATGAAATTTGGCAAGCGGTCTACCTAAAACATAACAACACCGCACTCCAACTTTCATCCCATTCCGAGAACATTTTTGTGTCACTTATAAAATAATATTTCAGATGTGCCGCGGGCACGTGCGAGTGTGTCTGGGCTCAGAACGGACAACGGAGAGAACTGGGAGGTGGGCAACTACGAACGGATGCAAGTTTTGAAAAACATGCAGATGAAATGCACAAGATGACATGACAAAGTGCAACACCCAAGCGGATGACATGGCAACAACGGCGATAATTGGAAGGCATCTAGCGCATCGGTCCCGGGGCGTTACATTGCCAAACTCGACTTCGTGGGAAGTTGGATTGGAGCACTCAGGCTTTGTAGATTGGGAAAGGCTATGGCGGGGGGGAGAAGAAGGCGTGCGGGGATAACTATGACTGGTCTCTTTTATAAGCAGTCGCAATACCAAGAGTCATGTAAATGCGCCACCAACCTCGCCTCTTCCTGATATACTCGTTTCGCTAAGCGTGAGTGGGATACTGTGAATCATTAGTCAAATCCCTTAAAAAGTGGGACACGATCTCCACCCCGACGGGACGTGCCATTGAAGGGGCTTCCTCGAGCCGCGCATCGAGTCTTCACGCTTATGACTGGACGTGACCCTTCGCCGGAACTTGTCAGTTGAAAAAACTATTCACACTTGAATGATTGGCCTTCGAGGCTAAGTAAAATCGATAGTTCGGAATCCGGATACGGCTCAACGTATGGTCGAATTAGATCAAGCACCATTTGAAGGCTTAACTAGAGAAAGATTGTTCCGAATACTCGGAAGAAAGGGAACTGGCCCGCAAGCCGGAGTCTGCATGGGAGTTACAGGAAGCCGGCGTTGAAGGCTAGTTCGAGGGATACTGAGGGAGTCCTTGACTAGGGGGTCCTCGGGATGCCGGCCTATCTCACATGGGCCGGACTGTTGGGCCGCGATGTATCCGAACCGAAGACCTTTTGTGCCTTGGTGTGTACCCTAAGTCAAGATGGAAGATCCGGCGTTTCCTTGATGTTACTGACTATCTGTAAACCCTAGTACCCCTGGTGTCTATATAAACCAGAGGGATTAGTTAGTAGAGGCTAGGAGAAAAATTGCCATCCTACTAGTTAGTGGTTTAGCTCATCCGGTCTCGTGGTAGATCAACTCTGTAATCCCCATATACACAGGCAATATAATCAAGCAGGATGTAGGGTATTACCTCTTAGAGAGGGCCCGAACCTAACTAAATATCGTGTCCCGCGTCCCTTGTTCCCCATCGATCCAAGATCCACAGTTCGAGACCCCCTACCCGAGATCTGTCGGTTTTGACACCGACAGGGACCTCCCCTCAAGTGGGACTTTGCTCCAGTATTTTTCTTTTATTCCAAAAATAATTCTCCAAAAAGTTTCGTCCAATTTCGAGAACTTTTATTTCTACACAAAAACAACACCATGGTAGTTCTATTGAAAACAGCGTCAGTCCGTGTTACTTTCATCCAAATCATGCAAATTAGAGTCCAAAACAAGAGCAAAAGTGTTTTGGAAAAGTAAATACAACGACGACATATCACGGCCTCCGGTTCATCGGCAGCCAACCGGCTGGGTCAGAACGGAGGAAACAGCGTCTTGTTCACTGGGAGCCAAGGGACTGGGTCGGAACACATCCTGTTCATCGGGAGTGAAGCGACTAGTTCGGAACGCGTCCTGTTCATCGAGAGTGAAGCGACTAGGTCGGAACGCGTCATGTTCATCGAGCGCCAACCGGCTTGGCGGAACACCCGAAACATGGTCTAGAATTCCACAAAACGGAGGAAACAACCATTTGTTTGACCGCGTACGGTCAAAACGGGGTCCTGTCCATCGAAAGGAGTCTGGTGTACCGCAAAACGGAGGAAATGGACTTATGTTCGAGCACCTACGGTCGAAATGGGGTCCTGTTCATCGGGAGGGGTGTGGTGTACCGCAAAACTAGGCTCCACGGGCTACGGTTCATCCACCATCTATGGCCTCGCTCCAGCCTCCACAAACTACTGTTCATCCACCATCAACTTCCTCCAACGTCCACCTGCTATTGTTCATCCAGCCTCCATCGGCTACTGTTCATCCAGCCTCCACAGGGTCCTATTCATCCACCCCCAACCGGCTGGGGTGTGGCGGCCTCCTCGAGGTCCTGTTCATCCAGCGGCAACAGCCTACTACCACGGTGTCCTGTTCATCCAACCCCCACCGGGACAGTTCATCCACAGCCAACCAACCGGCTCGACTCGCCACGTCTCGATTTGTTCTACGTACTGCGTGCACGGTACCAATAGTCACTATTCATCAAGAGGCAACCCAACACTAGTTGGCTACATCTTGCACGGGGGTTCGATCGGCTTCAATTAGCAGCAGCGACAGCAGCTAGCCATCAATCGATCGGGTTCAGTTAGCAGTAGTAGCGAAGGAATCGCTCGGGTTTAGTCAGCAATGAAGCACTCGCTCGGGTTCAGTTAACAACCAAGGAATCGATTGTTCGGGTTCAGTAACGTAGCTAGTGCAATCGTTCGGGTTCAGTAAGCGAACGCCTCGCTCGGGTTCAATTAGCCAACGCCTCGCACACACGTGCGTATGAGAGAAACGTGCAAACCACAGTGCATCGCTCGACCCCGACCACCCACCGTAACTGGGAACTCCCCGATATTTTCCTCACCCTCGCTTCTACCACCATTTTTTCTGTCATGGACAGCCCAAATAATGTCATGCAGGTGCGTCTCCGGCTCGCCCAGGATGAAAAGCCCAATTTCTGTCATGATTTTTTGTCATAGAAGTAGGAGCCTGCCACATCTATGATGATACGTGTTTTTGTCACAATTATCGTCATAGAAGTGTCATAAGCATGACAGGAAAAAAATTATTCGGTTGGTAATGTCACGGATGTGTCTTTTTTCGTATTGATACCCCGTATTTGTTAGTTCGGTCAGGGGCTAAAACACCAAGTCAATCAACACTAAAAGGCAGGCAAGGAAAGTGTGAACACAGGAGGGTTTATACAGGTTCAGGCCGCCATCTTGGCGTAAAACCCTACGTCTTGTTGGTATTCCATACAAACTTGTGAGTACAAGTGCTTGGGTGTACAAAAAGAGGTTGCCGGAGTGAGAAAAGTGGTCGTTGGGTACTAACTAGATTGCCCGATCACTCCTATCTCTATCTCTTCCTTCTCTCTTCTAATAATCCCTGAGTGTGGAAGTGGAGTGGTAGGCGTGTGTAGTGTTGCTTATCCTGCATTCAACCATGGCACTCCCCTTATATAGATCTGGGGGGCACCACACTTGGTTTGCTTAATAAATACAAAGTAATGTACAAAGAGGTATTCGGTCCAACTAGTCCACTTGCTTCTGCCGAGCGGTCAGTAGATAACCTGACACTATGTTGTGCCAGGTACTTCAGTGTCTTCCCCAACGCGACGCGATGCACCGCCCTTCTGCTTCTTTACTCCACGTCAGCGTCCTTCCTTGTCTCGTGCCCCTTGGGTCGTCGCGATGATGGCCCTAGACATAGCCCTGCGATGGGCTATTCTGGCCAGGCATTTAATGCCTGGTCGGTGGAGTGCACCGCAAGGCCATCTCCTTTGGCCAACGCGTGTCCTGTCAGCTCGGAGAGGCAGCCCCCGGATGCATCATGGTTGACGTCACGGCCCTCCTCGGGGATCTTCTGTGGTTGTTTCTGTCACGTCCAATATGCGATCCTATCCGAGAGGAACTCGAAGGTCCCACCAAGGATAGAGCCGCATATTGAAATGCTGACAAGTTGGTATCAGAGCCAAGTTCATAGGCATCAAGATTAAACCATTATGATCAATGCAACAAGCCACTTTATAACAATGTTATGACAGTGAAAAATTGGGCATTCATGTGAGCAGAAATAACATGTTGACATGTTGGAGGCATGAAACAATGATGCTACACTGGAAGATCATACCAACCAAAAGCATGGCATTAAATTAGAGGTTATACGTGGCAAAACATGATTACTAAGCATCTCCATATAACCTCTAGATCAATGGCATTCATCAAGACAATTAGGCAAGTCATAACAAATTCTCGGAAAGTAAGGCTGAAAACAGATTCTTGATTCATACTTTGAGAAAGCAGAAGTATATGCTACAGGAACTATTCATGGAATCAGAGAGCATGGCAAAAATGTACCAAACACCCTTAACAAAACATCACTACTGAGCATGATCATTGGAGTAACATATTTGATGATAGCTTCAAGTGAACATGGCAAGCTGATATAACAGACAGTGAAAACTGGGCATGCTGATAGTTATAATTTTAAGCAAATTGAGGGCACCAAAAGAGCAATCTAGAGCAAGTTATAATTGCAAGTAAGCAAATGGATGGATAGATCATAACATGTTTATCAAAACATGATTACTGGACATCTCCAAAAAACATGAATATATTTGTTGGTAGCATCAAGCAAACATGGCATCACAATATAACAGTTTAAGACTTGGAAACAGGAAACAGTGAGTAGCCCACTTTGCAAGCCTGTGCTAGTCACCACAGTGCATATCATGATAAATGGATTGGCTCACTGCAAAGATAGCATGATTATGCTCGTAAAACATGTAGGCATATTGCTCAAAATAAAATCACACAAAATGCTATGAAAAAGACAAAATGATATGTTATAGCAGTTTCAGCAGTTAACAGCAACATGCACTTCTGCAACAGGGATAAACATGTCAAGATGAATCCTATCACCCATGCAAATGCATCCAAAGTGTACAGCACAGAGAGCACAACATTCCCATATATCACATATTTCCATAGGATCATTATGCACAAAGTTAAAGCCAGTTGAAGATGCATATGTGATGTTAATTCTCAGGGACTTGGTGGAAAAACTAGCTCGCGGAAAAACGGGAGGGAGGGGTCTGGATAGGTGTTTGGTTCGGGGGACCCGGCGATGGCGGGATGAGGCTGTCCAGGAGGGAGCTAGAGGCCGGCTGGCGGCGGAGGTGGTCCGATCCGGCCCGGATCTCGTCGGATCTGGGCGGGCGGTAGTGGGGAGATGGGACCTGGCCGGGCGGTGGTCGGCGATGGGCGGAGCGGCCAAACTCAGGGACGAGGAGGTCGGGCGGCGCTGGGCGACTCGGGGGTGGAGTGGCAGACACCGGCACGAGGCGCGGCGGCAGCGCGAGGCGGCGGCGGGGCGCGGCAGAGCAGGGAGTCAGGCGAGGCTCGGGATGGCGAGGCGCGGCGGAGAAGCGAGTGCGCGAGGCGGCGCAGGCGCGGGGCGACGCGTGAGGCGCTCGGGCGCGCGGTCGTAGAGGGGTGGCAGGCGCTCGGGGCCCAGTTCGTCAACGGGGCGGGCCGGCAATGGGCTTCGCGGCCCGGCGCGGCTGGGAGGAGGTTGAGGGCGACGTGGAGGCCGGTAGTTGGCTGCGGGAGGCGGGGTAGGTGATGTGGCGGCTCCGGGGTTGGCCGGGGTGACGCCTCAGGCGGTGCCATGTGGCGGGGCTGCGATGGCTGGTGCGGAAATCTAGGGTGGCTGCGCTGATTTTGAGGTGGAGGTGGCTGGGAGGTAGAGAAGAGGTAGGGGATGCCAAAAATGGAGAGGGGGTGTCCATACATAGCAAGAGGGGCTAGGGTTGGGGTTTGAGGGGGTTTCGGAGCCCTCTGATCGCGATCCAACGGTTCCAGTCGGAGGGGGCTTAGATTGGCTAGGTGGGCTGTGTAGGAGGGTTGGGCTGAGAGGAGAGAGGAGGAATGCAGCCCGGCAACTGTTTCCAGAGACCAAAAACATCCGACGAGTAGACCGGTTATAGTGTCGTTATATGTTTAACGATTGGGCTATCAAACGGACTCTGAATGCGACGAAATTTGGCAGGTGGTCTACCTACAACATAACAAGACCGCACACCAACTTTCAACCCATTCCGAGAATGTTTTTTACACCACTTATAAAATAATATTTCGGAGGTGCTGCAGGCGCGTGCGAGTGTGTCTGGGCTCAAAACAAACAACGGAGAGAACTGGGAGACCCGGATGGATGCAAGTTTTGAAAAACATGCAGATGATGACATGGCAAAGTGCAACACGCAAGCGAATGACATGGCAACGATGGCGAATAACTGGAAGACATCTGGCGCATTGGTCTCGGGGCGTTACAGTTTCTCCTTTGCTTAATACATGCATTTTAATTTCTTCGAGTTCCTCTTTTTCCCATGGTGCCATAATTTACATTTTAGGGTATTTCTGAATAGGATCATAGCCGAGTGGGTGTGTATGCACAAAATATCGAACATACCCCATCTTTTAGTGTTCCGTCAAATACCCATGTGACCAAACACATCAGTCACATGCTTGCAAGCTACTTAGGATGTTGATTATCGAGAGGGGCCAGAGATATCTCTCCATCACATGAAGTGACAAATCCCAGTCTTGATCCATGCAACCCAACTAGTACCATCCGAGATACCTAGAGAGCGCCTTTATGATCACCCAATTACGAAGTGATGGTTGATGCCCACAAAGCATTCTTCCGGTACTAAGGAGTGGCATGATCTCATGGTCTACGGAACAGCTACTTGACATTAAGAAAGTTGTAGAAATTTAAACTTAGTGACACGATCAAATGCTAAGCTTATGATTGGGTATGTCCATCACATCATTCTCCTTATGATATGACCTTGTTATTAATGACAACTCATGTCCATGGGTAGGAAACCTTAACCATATTTAATCAATGAGCTAGTCTAGTATAGGCTTACTAGGGACACAATATTTGTTTATGTACCCACACATGTATTTGAGTTTCCGGTTACTTCAATCATATCATGGAGAATAAACACTTATCAACAACAAGAAAATATGGTAATAACCACTTTATTATTGCCTCTAGGGCATATTTCCAACAGTCTCCCATTTGTACTAGAGTCAGTAATCTAGTTTACGTTTTTTTAAAACTAACACCCATGGAGTTCTAGTGTTGATCATGTTTTGCTCGTGGAAGAGGTTTAGTCAACTGGCCTGCAATATTCAGATCTCTATGAACTTTGCAAACCTTTATGTTTACAATGCTCTACTTGGAGCTACTCCGGATTACTGTCAAAACTAGCATCGATGTAACCCTTTACGCCTAGCTCTTCATCACCTCCAGAAATGAGAAACATTTCCTTGGTCCTCTTTAGGTACTTCAGAACATTTTTGGCCATTGTCCAGTGTTCGACTCTTGGATCACTTTGGTACCAACCAATCAAACTAATGGCAAGGTACACATCAGGTCTAGTATGGCATACATGATAGAGCCTAGGGGACGGCACTCATCTTTTCTCTTTCTTCTGCCGTAGCTGGAAATTGAGTATTATGCCACTTCTTACCTTGCAACATGGGCAAGAACCCCTTCTTGGACTGGTCCATTTTGAACTTCTTCAAAACTTTGTCAAGGTATGTCATTTGTAAAAGTCCTATCAGGCATCTTGACATATCTCTATAGATCTTGATGCCCAATATGTAAGCTGCTTCACTGATGCCCAATATCTCTATAGATCTTTCATCGAAAAACTCTTATTCAAATAACCCTTTATGCTTTCAAGAAGTTCTACATCATTTCCAGTCAATAATATGTCATCCACATATAGTATTAGAAATGCTACAGAGCTCCCACTCACTTTCTTGTAAATACAAGCTTGTCCATAATTTTGAACAAATCCAAACCCTTTGATCACCTCATCAAAGCAAAGATTCCAACTCCGGGATGCTTGCCTCAGTCCATAAATGGATCGCTGAAGTTTGCATACCTTATTAGCATCCTTAGGGTTGACAAAACCCTCGGGTTGCATCAGATACAACTCTTCCTTAATGTAACCATTAAGGAACACAGTTTTGACATCCATCTGCCAGGTTTCATAGTCGAAAAATGCAGCAATTGCTAACATAATACTAACAAACTTTAGCATCGGTATGGGTGAGAAAGTATCATTGTAGTCAAACGCTTGAACTTGCTAAAAACTATTTGTGACAAGTCAAGCTTTATAGATGGTGACATTACCATCAGGGTATGTTTTGTTCTTAAAGATCTATTTGTTCCCAATGGCCTTTCAGTCATCGGGTAAGTGCACCAAAGTCCATACTTGGTTTTCGTACATGAATCCTATTTTGGATTTTGTGGCCTCTAGCCATTTTTGGAGTTCGGACTCATCATCGCTTCCTCATAGTGCGTAGGTTCATCATTTTCTAACAACATGATCACCGGTATGCGTTGGTGCTATACAAACGGTTTTTAACCCCTTTCCGCGATGGCGTTCGGAACCGTCGCCAAGTGAGTGACGGCGATAGGGGGTCCTTCCCACACGAGCTAAAAACCATCGGGGACATGCCCTCCTGGCACACACGCTTGGCAAAATGAGGTCGTGTGCGACCGTAGAGCGCTCATGTACGGAAATACGTATAGTAGAGCTAAAAATACAATTATACAGGCGAAATTGTTTCTGGTCGCAAGTACATCCCGCACAGTCAGTCCCCCCTAAACGTTTTCGTTCGTATGTACATCCCACACAGTCGCTCTAAGGAAAACTTTTCCGTTCACAGGTACATCACACACAATTTTCCCCGTTAAATCGTTTGTGATAGTGTCGCCATTGCACACGATATTAAAAAATTTATCGTTTGCGTTATTGAATGCATCACACACGGTGCGTAGAAGAAACTGTGTAGCAAAGGTTGTACTTCACACACACTTTTTATGTGGTAAACGTTTGCGCAAGGTGGCCTAACACAAACAGTTTTCAAGAGGATGTCGTGTGTGCAGTGGAGATTGATCACACACGTAGTGCATCCTAGAAACGTTTCTGATCTCCACGTCTATCGTAGACGTTTCGCTTTCGCAAACCGTGTGCACAGTAATCCCTAATTAATCCCTAATTTAAAAATCACATGTTTTGAATTTGAAAGTAGGCAATCACTTATTTCATATCCAACCATGTTTATTACAAATATAGGTTCAACCACCAATGCATAATTCGATGCACAGGTACATATACTGAAGAACTATAGAAGCACCAAGTAAAGAATGATGAACCATAGTTGTACTAAAGACTGTAAAGAGAGGGGTGAAATACATTCTGGTTGCTGGAGAAGATGAAGTGGAATGCCCATATTTTGCCCTCCTCCATGCGTAATGCATGCATGACTCTAGGCCAACCCCTTGTGATGGTTGCCCATCCATCCTTCACTGTCTTCATTACGACTTCTCGATGCTCATTGTAGTCTGGATGAAATACTTTAACCTTCATTGCGGTCCACCAATCATGTACTTAGTGAGGTAATCTTGAGTGAACTGCTTCGGGAACCACTACGAACAAAAAAGATTCGGACATTGTTGTCTAACAACTCATTATGGGCAGTAAAAAGAGAAGGCTGCAGAGTTTGTAGTTACCATCCTACAGCTCACTGTTGTGTTGGATAGAGCATAAACAAATAATTTGCTTGCCACCTGTCGGTGTCAAAACCGGCCAATCTCAGGTAGGGGGTCCCGAACTGTGCGTCTGAGGATAAAAGGAAATAGGAGACAAAGGGGACACGACGTTTACCCAGGTTCGGTCCCTCTTGATGGAGGTAATACCCTACTTCCTGCTTGATTGACTTTGATGAGTATAGGGGTTACAAGAGTTGATCTACCTCGAGATCGTAATGGCTAAACCCTAGATGTCTAGCCTATGTGATTTGTGATGTCCTCTACAGACTAAACCCTCCGGTTTATATAGACACCGGAGGGGCCTAGGGTTGTACAGAGTCGGTTTACGGAGAAAGGAAACTACACATCCGGACGCCAAGCTTGCCATCCACGCAAAGGAGAGTCCCATCCGGACACGGGGGAAGGCCTTCTATCTTGTATCTTCACGGCCCATTAGCCCGGCCCATGTCGCATAGCCCGGATGCCTGGGGACCCCATAATCCCGGACTCCCTCAGTAGCCCCAGAACCAGGCTTCAATGACAATGTGTCCGGGGTGCAGATTGTCTTCGGCATTGCAAGGCGGGTTCCTTCTCCGAATACAAAGCAGTCTTCCGAACAAGACAACTGTATCCGGCTCTATATAATAGTTACAACCTTCGATCACAAGGGCACAATGTCCACTGACAGCTTTTTCGGCGAAACATTACGTCTGGCCTTTATTATTTCGAACCGTTTTTCTGGCCTCCCGCTTTGCGTTTCGAGGAGCGGCCTCCATTGACACGTCTTGTCAAAGAAGAGATTGTGTCCCCTTAATGCGGGATTCCCATCAATACGGGTTTGGGTAATCCAACCGTGCCGTTCGCACGACCCCTCGGGAGTAGGCGAGTTTTAATGCTTGTGAGGGGGTTCGTGATATTCACTGCCTATATAAGAGGATAAGGACCCATCTTTTTACCCCACGCCTTCTTCTTCCTCAGCCCTTCCATCCTCGAGCTCCAGCGCCCAAGTTTCGATATTTTCCATCGCCACCAAACACTCCAGCCATGTCTGGATCCATCTCTCAAGGCAAGTGGGTGGCCTCCTCCGTGATGGAGAAGGACATCAAGGAGCTCCGGGAGGCGGGGTACCTGAGTGCGGATGTTGCGCACAATATCCCTACCAAGAAACAGGTCATCCCCACCCCGGAGCCCGGCAAAAGGGTGGTATTCATCCCCCACTTCCTCCGCGGACTAGGATTTCCACTCCACCCTTTTGTCCGCGGCCTCATGTTCTACTACGGGCTAGATTTCCACGATCTAGCCCCAAACTCCTTCCTCCACATCTCGGCGTTTATCATCGTGTGTGAGGCGCTCATCCGCATCCCCCCCCCACTTCGGTTTATAGCTCAAAGTCTTCAACATGAAGCCGAAGGTGGTTGACGGGCAGCATGCAGACTGCGGAGGCGTCATGGTGAGCAAGCTCCCCAACGTCACCTAGCCCAAAGGGGCCTTCATGGAAACTGTCAAGATATGGCAGCAGGAGTGGTTCTACATCACCGAACCCCGCGGTGCCAACTGGGCGGCCTCTCCTGAGTTTCGATCCGGACCCCCGATGCGGCTCGCGTCGTGGACCAACAAGGGTATGGACTAGGGGTCGACCGACGAGGTGTTGATGCTGCAAAAGCGCATCAAAAACATAATAGAAAAGAACACCAGCCTCACTGACGTGATCCAGGTGATGCTATTCCGTCGGACCCTTCCCTGCCAGCGCCGGCCTCTCCACATGTGGGAGTTCAATCGGGAAGGGTCGCGGACCCTGCAATGATTCTTCGGCACGACGCACGAAGAGATCGAGAAGCTGCTTTTCAAGGCCCATAAGTCGTGGCCGGAAACGATCGACGACATCGGCCTCGACTACGCTCACCCAGCGACCCCGGTAAGTATTTTGGTCTCCGAACACAACTTAGTTCGCAACTCATAGGGGTATGCTGAGAATTCCATCCTTTGATCAGGGCTGGACGAAGAAGGCGGAGTGGATCAAGTGTCCGTCTCCGCTGCCGAAAACCCAGTTGATCCTGTGCCAACGAGGATGTTGGTCCCGACGCCGTACCAGGAGCCGGAAAGAAGGCCAAGAAGAAGGGCAAGGAGGCCAAAGGTTGCCTCTACCGTAAAGTTACTTCGGACACTGTGTCCGGAGATACCGAAGCTCTCTCCTACCACGAGGGAGACGAAGACGAAGAGGAGGATGAGGAAGAGAGAAATTCTCCCCTCAAGGGGAGGAAGAAGAAAAGGGAGGCCTCCGCAGACCTAGAGGCGGAGGCGTCCAAAAGGGGGAAGATATCCCTCTCGGATGGCTCAGACTCGGATGCTGAAGTCATCCCCTAGTAGCGCCCCAGGGCAATGCCCCTGGCCGAATCGTAAGCATTCAAAAACACTATACACGTATCCGGTCATTTACAAATCATAGGATAACATATCATTATGTATTTCAGTCCGGCCCGTGATCTCCCCCAACAATCATCATCTTCGGGGAACTCTCTGGCGCCGGAGATGGTGGAGAGCGAGACGCCTCCACGAGCCTCTCCGCCACAAGCCATGGATGACACCGAGGTGTTATCCCAAAGGACATCTCCAGGCCATGGAGAGGCGCGGAAGGCCGCCGAGACGGCGCCAGAGGGTAATGCCTCGGCTGCTGAGAACATGGGGGGGACAACCCCCATGGAGACTGACGACGGGGGCCCAGACCAGTCCGGCCCCTAGCCGAATACCACTCTGGAGATCCACACGGCTCCGGAATCGGGCGAGCAACCCCCTTTGAAGGAGGGGGGTGCCTACTCCACCGGTGGCCTCCATCAATCCGGGGGCGCCCGACACTTTGATGGAAGCACTTCGACGTGCTTCCATCATGGAGGAGCACCATACACTGATGGGTACGGTGGTTGAGAAGGTTCCGTCCGCCAAAACCGGGCCGAACGAAGCCTTCGCCAGCCTATTAACAGGCTTTGAGGTATGCGATGTAATATTCTTAGCCACTTTGTATGTGCAAAAAATATGCATGTGTATAGATAGTAGCCCCTGAGACTCTGTTCGGTTTTTGAAAAAAGGCCGAACAAAGGATCAAATATTCGCCGGAGATAACATACTTGTCTATTTTGATAAGCAGGCTTCACTGTTAGCGGCGGCCGCCCAGGCCGCCGAAGTATCCGAGCTCAAGCGGAAGCTGGAGCTGGCCGATGAGGATCTTGTCCGCATTAACAAGCGGTTTGATGAGGCGCAAGGTATGTTTTGGAAAAGTGTGTACACACCTGAAGTAATATGCCAATGTGGAGTCTAATCTCCTGTGTTGTCTTGATCACATCTACAGGTAGTGCGGGCGAGGTCGAGGCCCTGAAGAGCGCCCTCGCCCAAGCCAAGGAGCAGGCACGGGTGAGCCAGGCGGCCGCTAACAAAGCGGCTGCAGATTTAAAGGCCGAGCAGGTCACCCGCCGCAAGTATGAGGAGTGGATGACCGAAGTGGAACAGGAGCTCAAGGATGCCGCCAGCAAGTGTGAGACCTTGGAGGAGAATAATAAGGCCCAAGCGGCCGATCTCACCAAGGCTCTAAAGGAGGCCAAGGAGGCGCGGACCGAGTCCCGGGCGGCTCGCGAGGAGATCAAGCAAGCCGAACAGATAGCGGCTGGTAGGCCTTTTATTTTACAGAGTATATTTGGCGGTTGGAGATATGCTTTGCTAAATCGACTATGGAATGATCTAGACACCTTTGCGGATCTTCTAGGGAGTGCGGCCGACGCTGCACGGTATTTCCGGGCCCAAGAAGGGAACACGACGGAGAAGCTCTTCTGGTCGCAGTACTTGGCGTCGGAGCGGCTAGCACTGCTAAACAACCAGATGATGTAGCTAGCGGAGCTACATAGGATGTCCGGTTTGGCCATGAAGGACATCATAGTCTGGCTATGGCCAGCCGGACCCATTCCAAGCAGGTACTTCGGCCTGGTCAAGCGGCTCGGTGACGCCTTGCCCCGAGTTGAGGCTGTGAAGCGCTCGGCGTGCATAGAGGGTGCGCGGATGGCCTTTGCCCGTGTCAAGATGCATTGGGCGAAGATGAAGGCCGCCGTCGTGGCAGTCGAGGGTCCGCCCGAAGGCAAGGACTACCGCAAGCCAGAGCGTTACTTCGAGGACGTCCTGGAGGGTGCCTGTTTAATAGAGGGTCAATGCTCGAAGGACATTATGTTTGAATGAGTGTATCCGGGCTGCAAAGGCCTTTCTAATATACTTGTGCTTTTAACTGAAATATTTTCCTCCTGTGCAGCCATTTTTATTTCTGAAAGTTTGCAAGTCGTCGGCTTCAGCCCCCACGTAGATACTATGGGGGTGTTCGAAATAGCACATGACCACACTTGACCCAACGTCTTGGTCCGAAAAGGAGGTGACCGTGCAGCAAACTAGGCAATCAGACTATGCGGCTTTATCACTCTCACTTAGCCATAGGAGTTTGACACTGGGACTATGAGCTAGCCCCTGGTGCGCGTGCGGCTATCCGGACTTGGATGTTTTAGGCGCATGACCGGGTGGATGCCAGTCCTTCGTATAATACGGAACAAAAATCGCAAAAGATTTAGTAAGTCACCGAACCACTGACCAGCTCTCGCTATATCATGAGAGTCAGTTTTCGTCTTTCTCTACTGACGTGTTTTACCGGATGAACCAGAAACACAATCGCAGTAGTTCTCCCTTTACTACCTTAGCCAAACGAGCGGAACGTAAGGTGGTAACCACAGGAGCCGGGCAACCCAACTATTGACCAAAGACATGATTCGGAGACGATGCATATAATGCGGTATTCAGGACGCTGAAGTATACTACAAAGGTGTTTGGACTTTTGTTTTTGAAAAATATATGTGGCCGAATAGAGCCCCTGGCAATTTATGCCGAGGTGTATATGTCAATCTGTCGCGAAGATGGAATACAGATTATGAAATAAGCCAATACTGAATAAGGTTGGGCAACACTGTTTCCGCTATAGTCTGATTGATAAGTCAAACATGTTCTTACAGAGAATGCCACAATCATCAAGGCTATTTTACATGCCAAGAATTTGAGAACAAGGGAAAGTTGTACACAGGTCCTAAAAAAGGCAGTCTTGAAGATCCTTTGGACACCCTGCCGCACGTCTGTGCCGCTTTTCACCTTTGGTGTAGGATCCTTTGAGAGGATCAATGGTCGAGTATACAGAAGGGGTCTGGGAACGGGCCCTTTGTACCAGAGAAAAGTGAGTTGGGTCTTAAAGAACCTGAAAAATAAAAAAGAGAGAAAAGAGAAAAAAGGGAGAATATCGAGGTCCGAATAGGGTCGAGCCATATTGTGGACCTTTCCTTATTGTGCCTCCGTCCCTGCCCATGGTATTTTTAGTGTGTAGTTATGTATGTGCGGTACGTATGCCACGATTAGGTGGGGGTTTTGACGGAGGCTGAATTGCTATCAAGTTTTGGATGAACCGAACTGTCATTCTGCAGGGTAGACCGGACTCGTTTGACAGTGTCCGGGGGTTTGATGGCCGATGCAATATTCGGCTTGATAAGGCCACCCTGTACCTCGCTGCGAGGGTCGTAGTATGCTCCTCAGTGCGGAGGGAGCGCTCCATGTTTCCATTGACTGTTGTGACGCCGCGTGGTCCAGGCATCTTGAGCTTTAGTTAAGCATAGTGCGGGACTGCATTGAAACGGGCGAAAGTGGTTCGTCCGAGCAGTGCATGATAGCCACTACGGAAGGGACGATGTCGAGGATCAAGTCTTCGCTTCGGAAATTGTCTGGTGAGCCGAAGACTACTTCCAGCGTTATTGACCCTATGTAGCAGGCCTCTACGCCGGGTATAACTCCTTTAAAGGTGGTTTTAGTGTGCTTGATTCTTGACGGATCAATCCCCATTTTACGGAAAGTGTCTTGATAAAGCAGGTTAAGACTGTTGCCGCCATCCATAAGGACTCGCGTGAGATGATATTCGTCGATAATTGGATCGAGGACCAATGCTGCCAAACCTCCATCATGGATACTGGTCGAATGGTCTCTGTGATCAAAAGTGATCGGACAGGCTGACCATGGGTTGAATTTTGGGGTGACTAGCTCTATGGCATAGACGTCCCTTAGTGCGCGCTTGCGCTCCCGCTTAGGGATATGAGTAGCGTAGATCATATTTACTGTTTTTACCTCAGGGGAAATTTCTTTTGCGCCCTAGTGTTCGTTGGGAGAGGCTCATCGTCGTCCTCGCTTGGCGGCCCTTTCCCCTTGTGTTCGGTGTTTAGTTTACCAGCATGTTTGAAGACCCAACAATTTCTGTTTGTATGATTGGCAGGCTTGTCAGGGGTGCCATGGATCTGGCAAGGCCGATCGAGTATTCTGTCCAAACTGGATGGACCATCTTTGTTTCCTTTGAATGGCTTCTTCCGCTGATCGGGTTTAGAGATACTGAATCTGGCGCTGACCATCGTATCTTCGGTATCTTCATTGTTGCTTCAACGCTTGTGTTTGTTGCGTCGTGGCCTACCGTTGTCGTCTCTGGCTTCGGAGGTGCCAGGGTCGCTGGTGTTGTTGCTTCTGCGAGCTAGCCAGCTATCTTCTCCCGCGCAAAAGCGGGTCATGAGTGCAGTAAGAGCTGCCATGGACTTCGCTTTTTCTTGGCCGAGGTGTCGGGTGAGCCACTCGTCCCGGACGATGTCTTTAAAGGACGCGAGGGCTTCGGCATCCGGGGAATCGACAATTTGGTTCTTTTTAATTAAGAACCTGGTCCAGAGCTTCTGGGCTGACTCTCCGGGTTGCTGGACTATGTGACTGAGGTCATCGGTGTCTGGAGGCCGGACATATGTTCCTTGGAAGTTGTCTCTAAAGGTATCTTCCAAATCTTCCCAGCTACCAATAGAGTTTTCTGGGAGGATAGTTAACCAATGCCGTGCTGGTCCCTTTAGTTTTAGTGGGAGGTACTTGATGGCGTGGAGATCGTCACTGTGAGCCATGTTGTCGGGTGGTTGGTGCGACATATGCCAAGGGATGGCTTATCATTGTGGGAGCCAATAAAACGTCGCCGGTGCCCGGAAACGGGATGAGGCGAAGACATGCACGCCGGCGAATCTTACCCAGGTTCGGGGCTCTCCGAGGAGATAACACCCCTAGTCCAGCTCTGCGGGGTCTCCGCATGATCACTAGATCGATAAAGGGTAGCTACAATCGCTCCTAGAGTTGCTGAGATCAAGGGAGAAGAAGAACAAGGCTAGCTCTTGCTTCTCTCTACCTATGGTGTGTGTGCTATGCGTGGGTGTTAACCTAGAAGCGAACCCTTTGCATGGGTGCTCCGGGGGGTTTATATAGGCCTACCCCCCGGGGGTACAATGGTAATCCGACTGGGAACTGGTCCCAGCCGTCAGTGTCTACGCTCACCGGCTTCTCCGCCGCTGCTGGGTCCCGCCGGCCGCCGGCTGCCGGCTACTTGGTCGACAGGCCGGTCCCACCGCCTAGGGTTTTGTCGGCGGCTGCTTACTGTAGCCGCGCCTCTGATGATGAGGGCTTTGTCGAGGTGAGCGTGGCTACAGTGGGCCGCCTCGGGGGCTATCACTGTAGCCTCACCTCGTCTTATCTCCTTAATGGGGCTCCTGCTTCGAGGAAGGGAGTAGCCGGCTTCTGGAAGCCGGCTATACTCTTGGCCGACTAGGAAAAGCCGGGCCGCCTTCACGCCTCTCTCTGGCTGAAGGGGCCCGTAGTCCTCGGGCCGTACAGGAGTGGGTCGTGGATGACGTCGAGGCTAGCGTGGCTACAGTGCCGAGCCGCACGGGAAACGTCCCTCCCGTACGGCCTCCTGTAGCCATGCCCGCCTCGGGCTTCGGGGGTCATGGGCCGCACTGTGGCCACACCCCGTCACGTCGCTGTTATGGAGGGGTGGCTGTGATCTTGGCCGGCTCCTAGGAGTCGGCGTCTTTCCTGGTCGGCTTCTTGGAGTCAGCCACCCCGTAGTCGTCCTGGGGAGGAGTCGGTGAGGCTGGGTCGCCTTCCAGGAGTTGGCTTTAGTGGTAGCCGGCCAGGGAAGGCGGCCCAAATGCTTGGAGTGCTTGAAGGCCCAAAGGCCTGATAAATTTTCCGAAGAGCCAGGGGTAGTCGGTTAGGCTACCCGTGGCCATTTACCCCGACAGTAGTCCCCGAAGCTGATTGGGCTTCGAGGTGGAGTGGGGTTCAAGAAGCTCGATCAGCTTCCTATCGTGACAAGCCGGCAGATGGGAGCCGGCCTTGGTCAGGCGCGTCACCTTAGTCGAATTCTTCCGGAGTCGGAGGGCGGGAACCCGATAGCACGCGCACCGGGCCGCGGGCCGTCGGCGAGCCACGTGGCCGGAAAGCCTGCCAGCCCACGCGCGTGACGGGACGTCGCCGCAGGGAGGGGGCCCGCCACGTCCGCGCCCCGGCCCAGGCGCGGATCCTTTGTATCCCGAAACCGCCCGCACGTTCCATGCGGCAGTTTCGGCTCGCACTTATGCGTAATAAACGCGAGACGTGGGGGGAGTGGGCGCAGTTAATCCCACGTCTCCCCCCCCCACGTCCGGCCTCTTCGGCCGCGTGAGGCTATAAGTAGGGGAGGTGGAGGGCGGCAGGCCCTCGCATGCTCCTCCTACTTCCACCGTCTCCTTGCCTTGCTCATTCTCGCGACAGCGCCTCGCCGTCGCGCTCTTCCTCCGCACGCTCCTCCGCCGCCGTGCTAGCTTCCGCTATGCCTCCCCACGTAGAGCAGCTTGGCGGGGATTGGGACGGCTCCATCGTCCATAACGACCACATCGACTTCCTCCGCGACACCCGGCGTCTGCCCAGCGCGGACAAAGTGGAGGTCCGCCTCGCGCCGGAGAAGGAAATCAGGCCGGCGCCGCGGGAGGGCGAGCGGATGGTCTTCCGCTCGCACTTCCTGCGCGGCTTCGGCCTGCCAGTGAGCGCCTTCTTCCGCTCCTGGCTGGAATTCTATCAGCTCCAGCCGCACCACCTCACCCCCAACACGGTGGTGCTGCTGTCGGCCTTCATCACCCTGTGCGAGGGCTATCTCGGCGTCCTCCCCACCCTTGAGCTCTGGGGGGAGTTCTTCCAGTCGAAGCTGGGCACGCGCAGTAAAGGCGTGCCGGCTCATACTGGCGCCTTCATCGCGTCGCGGAGATCGGGCGCCGACAACCCCTTCCCCGTCATCACGCTGATCCAATCGGTGAAGAAGTGGCAGAAGTCGTACTTCTACGTGCGGAACATCGCTCCACGGGGCGACTACATCAACCTGCCGGCTTACGTAGCCGGCCCACCGATGGGGAGGCTGCCCCAGTGGTCCTTCCGGGCGGTGACGCTGTCGCAGGCTGGAAACGCCGCCATCGCCCGACTGCGGGTGATGGTCCAGTCGGAGGGCCTAACGGGGCCCGATCTTCTGGCTGCGTTCGTCACGCGCCGGGTCCTTCCGCTCCAGAGCCGGCCTCATCTGATCTGTCAGATGAGCGGCCAGCTCGATCCGAGCCGGATGTGCACCAAGGAGATGCCGCAGCACGACGCCGCCGACATGGTGAATTACCTCGCCAACTGCCAACTTTCTGAAGACTGGCAATTCGGCAAGGAGCCATACAGCCGTGCCAATCCTCCGCCTACGGTACGCTCCCCTCGTTTCTTTTTCTCTCTCTCTCCCTCAGCCTTGTCGCTGAGTTCTTCTGGGCCGACTCTAACTCAGTCGGCTCGTTCTTTTGACAGGGTCCTCTGCTTCGGCCGGCCGGTGGGACAGACGTGGAGTGCCGCTTCATCCCCGATCGGACCGAGCACGACCAGGAAGACCCCGACCTGGGAGCGGTCCATATGGAGGATGCCGTCGAGCCGGCCGGTGGCCAAGCCGGCAGCGAAGCAGGCGGCTCCGGGTTCACCGCTACCTTCGACGACTGGCCGGACGAGGACGAAGCTAAAGCCGTCCCGCACCGCCAGCCGTCATCTGGACGCGGCGCGGGCTCCTCCGGCGCGCAGCCTGCTCGGGGTAGAGGCCAGAAACGTCGCGCCACCCAGGGCATGTTCGGCAGCCGGACGCAGAAGCCCAGGGGTGGGGCGGCAGCCACCAGACGGGAAGAGGCGGCCGCGAAGGCGGCTCGCTTCCGCAAAGTGGTGAAGCAGCCGCAGACTGTGTCGGCGTAAGTTCTCTCTTTTTATGTACTCTCTTTCTTTCTTTCCTTTGGTGGTTCTTGAATCTTCGTCTTCTTTTTCAACGGTCAGAGCTCCGCTGTCACTTGAGCGGGCGGCTGCCGGCTCCGTCGTCGAGTCGCCAAGGGGCTCTGGGAGCACCACCCGCCGCGTAGATCCCCGCGCCGCCCTCCTGGAGGCGACGGAAAGGAACGCGCGGGAGGTGCAGGAGGTGCAGGAAGCGCGGGAGGCGGAGGCACGGAGGGCAGCCGCCGCCCAGGCAGCTCGGGAGGAGGAGGCGGCGAAAGCGCTCGCCGAGGCCGCAGCCAAGGCCCAGGCAGAGGCCGAGGCCGAGGCGGCGGCAGGGGAGGCTTTGATGGTCACCCCCCTGCGCACCATGGCGCCCGGGGACGTGGATCCCTCGCCAGGGGGAGCCAGCGGTTCCCAGCCGGGGCTGGGAGGAAGCGGCGACGACGTCATCATCTTGGGGGAGGCGCCGGGGCCGACTCCTCCGACTAGGGCGGCCCAAGGCGGCCAGCCTGAGCCTGCGCCCGCACAGTCGGCGGAGGGCGAGCCGGCCGCGGGAGCTGAGGTGGCGGTCCGGGTTCCGCCAAGCCGGCGTGCAGGGAAGGCCGCGTCGGAGCCGCAGAAGGCTGCGTCGGAGCCACAGCCGGCCGTGGGCTCCAGCTCGTCGGCCCGAGACGCGGAGGCGGCCAGCGCTACCTCGGGGTGGACGCCGGGCGGAGGAACAGCCGTGGTGAACGTCGCTGCACAAGACGTCCGGACCCGGCTCCAAAGCCAAGCCGCGGCGCTGAGGCAGTTCACCGACGAATTCCTCGCAACGCGGGCAGCCATCCGGGTTAGCATTCCTATCTTGTTCTTTCTTGATCTTGATTTCTCTCGTGGGGGCGCGTCAGCGCACCCACTGGGTGTAGTCCCCGAGTTCCGAGTCGGCTGCTGAGCAGGCGGCTTGGAACTTCTTGGAGATTTTGTCTTTGCTGCTTTTGTTCTCACTTCGGTCTTCTGTCCGTCTTGCAGGACTACCACAACCTCCGAGCGGCCGCCTTCAACTCCCAGGCTCAGGAGCTGACTCAGAAGACCGCCGATCTTACTGAAAGCCAAGGTATATGACTTGATCTTTATCTCATGTGGGGGCGCGTCAGCGCACCCGATGGGTGTAGTCCCCGAGATTCGGGCCGACTGCTGAGCAGTCGGCTCGGATCTTCCTTGATGATTTCCTTATTGTTCTTCTTCTTCTATCTCTGCAGCGGCCAACGCCAGTCTGAGGGCACAGCTGGGGGAGTCCCAGACTGCTCTTCGTGCCAAGGACGCGGAGCTCGCCGCCTTGGTGCAGGAGCGCGACCGCTTGGTCAAGAAGCTGGCCGACCAGGAGGAAGGCCACAAGGCTGTGCTGAAGGCTGCGCAGGATCGCGAAGCCACCCTCCAGGCCGAGTTCGAGACGGAGGCGGCCGGCTGGGCAGAGGCCAGGCAGACTCTGGTCTCCGGCTATGGCCAGATTGAGGATCTGGTTGACGGTAAGTCGTCTACCCCTTCGTCCTTTCTTGCCATCTGCCACTTTGACTTGTTTTTCTGATTTTGGTGTTCTTCTTTTCTTTTCTTCTTCGCGCAGAGTACTTCCCTGGCTATTCAACTGCCGCCAACCAGGCCATCGAAGCCCGTCGCCAGGCGAAGAGGCAAGCCGGCTTCGAGATCTCGCCAACCGCCGGCCGCTCGCTGGAGGAACAGCTCCTGGCGATCCAGGCTCGCATCCAGCCGGCTCATAGGCTGCTCCGCCGGCTTCAGCGTGCCGGGTCGTAGGTCTTGGCCGCCCTCTGGCCCGGCCAAGTGGTCCCTCGCACCCCCAGTCGGACCGCCGACTGGCTGGAGGTGGCAGTCGGCCGCTTCGAGGCTTGGAAGGCGTCAGCGGCTCGCTCCGGTGCCAGGCGGGCGCTGGAGTTCGTCAAGGCCTGGTATCCCGGCCTGAACCTGGACCAGCTGGCTACCTGGCGGCAGCAAGCCGACACGGAGCTGGAGCCGGCGCGGCCGGCCATCATTCGGCGGGCTTCAGCGATCGCCGACTACACCGACACCAACGTCTTCGCCCCCGAGGTGGACGACAATGGAGTCGCCCAGCCGGAAGATTGGTTCGGGCTGGACCCGGCGTACGGCGAGGACTCGGCGGAGGAGATCGACTCCAGCGACGAGGGCGAAGAGGAGGAGGAGGAGGGTGAAGACGCCGAGCCGGCTGGCGGAGTAGCCGGCCAGCCTGACCGCGCCTCCAGCACTACGTCGCGTGCGAGTGCGTCTCCTGCCGCGGGAGGTGGTCAAGCCGGGACCAGCTAGGCGGCCACTCCTTCAGCCGGCGAGGCCGCCTTCACCGACCAGCTCGGCCTTCCTGTCGCGCCTTAGTCTTCTTTCTTTTGTTTTCCTGTCTTGTTACTTTTGAACAATGTTTGGTTAAGTCTGCACAATTCCACCCACTGGGTGTATTCAAACTCAAGTCTGTTGCCAGCCTGTGGGCGGCTTTATGTATATAAGTTATGCAATCGGTCTTTCCTTGTACTTTCGCTTTTTGTCCTTCTGCTTTTTTCCTTTGCCGCCCTCCCTTGGTTGCCGCCTCCCCAGTCAAACAGTTGCTCTGCAATCTGTGGCCGGGGAGTGCCTGGCCGATTGGGGAGGGGGAAGTACTTTTAGCTCTGCCAGACTTCAGCTAAGTTTTTTAGGAAGCCGGCCAGCCGGCTGCTTTGACAGCCGGCAGGCATATTTGGAGGCCGTCTCTTTGCTATATAGGTTAGTTGTTCCTTAGCCGTTTTTCGTGTGGGCGTCCTTTCTGTCTTCTCTCTTGCTAGTCGGACAGTCAGTTCTTTGAGCTGCGACTTTCAACAAGAGAGGACTTGGGAGCCGGCGCACTACTTTGCTGACTTCGGGAAGAACTTTGAATATAGCTCAAGGCGGCCAGTCCCCGGGCCGACTAGTCGGACCCGGTGCCGGACAAGAATTCAAAATGTAATAATACATTCATGGATATGACACTCGTCATTCATAGATAAATAAAAGGCAGTCCCCGAGTACTGTTCGGGGGGCCTGTTGGTTTGTACTTAATACAAAAGGGGTAGCGTGATACATACTGCTTTTCAGCTGTAAAATCGTCTTAGGAGGTTTGCGTTCCATGGTCGCTCCGACTCCTTGCCGGAGTCGTCTCTCTTGCGTGCTCTTGGCTTTTGCGCGTCGATCAAGTAGTAGGAGTCGTTGCCGAGTGCCTTGCTGACGACGAAGGGGCCTTCCCAAGGGGCCGAGAGCTTGTGCTGGCCGGCTGTTCGCTGGATCAGCCGGAGCACAAGGTCGCCCTCTTGGAAGGATCTTGGCTTGACCTTGCGGTTGTAGTAGCGGCGCAGGCCTTGCTGGTAGATGGCGGACCGGCTGAGGGCTAACAGCCGGCCTTCTTCCAGTAGGTCGACGCCGTCTTCTCTTGCTTCTTTGGCTTCCTCCTCCGTGTACATGGTGATCCGAGGCGAGTCGAACTCGATGTCTGTTGGGATGACGGCCTCGGCACCGTACACAAGGAAGAATGGAGTGAAGCCGGTTGACTTGTTGGGTGTAGTGCGCAGACTCCAGAGGACAGCCGGCAGCTCTTCGAGCCAGCAGCCGGCCGATCGCTCCAGTGGTACAACCAGTCGGGGCTTGATGCCGGAGAGGATAAGTCCATTTGCTCGCTCGACCTGGCCGTTTGACTGCGGGTGGGCAACGGACGCTAAGTCCAGTCGGATGCCCTGCGTCGCGCAGAAACGTGCCAGTGCGCCTTTGGCGAAGTTCGTGCCGTTGTCGGTGATGATGCTGTGCGGCACGCCGTACCGAGTAGTGATGTCGGTGATGAATGTCACGGCAGTCGGCCCGTTCAGCTTCTTAATTGGCTTGGCTTCAATCCACTTTGTGAACTTGTCCACCGCAACGAGTAGATGTGTCAAGCCACCGCGGGCTGTCTTGAAAGGGCCCACCATGTCCAGTCCCCAGACGGCAAAAGGCCAGGTGAGGGGAATGGTCTTGAGGGCAGAAGCCGGCAGGTGTTGTTTGGAACTGAAGACTTGACATCCTCTGCAGCTCTTGACTATTTCTTTAGCATCCTCCAAGGCAGTCGGCCAGAAGAACCCATGGCGGAAAGCCTTGGCCACGAGGGATCTTGAGGCGGCGTGATGGCCGCATTCGCCTTGGTGGATGTCTTTGAGGATTGCCACTCCTTTTTCTGGCTCGACGCAACGCTGGAAGACTCCAGTGACGCTGCGCTTCACGAGCTCCCTGTTGATTATTGTGTATGCTGCGGCTCGTCGTTGCACTAGTCTTGCTGCGATCTCATCAGCCGGCAGCTCTCTGCTGACTAGGAACTTGAGGATGGGCTGGGCCCATGAGGGAGCTGTGACTTCTTCTGCTGTTAATGTGGCCACCATGACTCGGGTGGGTGGGTTGGGTGTTGCATTGGAGTCGACCACCGCTTCTTGTGTCGTTGCAGTCCCCGGGCCGACTGCTGCAGTCCCCGGGCCGGGTTCTGAAGTCCCTGGGCCGGGTGCGACTACGTCAGTCCCCGGGGCAGTCGTCGAAGTCCCCGTGCCGCCTGCGGGATCTCTTCAGCCGGATCCAGCTGTTTCTGGCGCAGGCGGTACGAAGATGGAATCCGACTCTGGAGACGGCTTGATGGACGGCTTGAGAAGGCGCTGGAGGGAGACGCCAGTCGGTATGGCTTGTCGGGTGGAGCCGATCCGTGCTAGGGCATCTGCTTGGTCGTTGTCGGCCCTTGGCACGTGAAGGAACTCGCACCCTTCGAAGTATCCGCTCATCTGCTAGACGAGGAAATGGTAGCTCGCCATGTTCGCGTCCTTGGCGTCCCAGTCGCCAGATGATTGCTGGACCACCAAGTCTGAGTCGCCGTAGCACAGGATCTGGCGTATGCCGAGTTCTTTGGCTAGCCGGAGCCCATGTACGAGCGCCTCGTACTCGGCGACGTTGTTGGAGGCGGCGAAGTGGATCTGCAGCGTGTACTTGAGCTTGTCGCCTTTGGGAGAGGTGAGGACGATGCCGGCTCCCAAGCTGGTGCACATCTTGGACCCGTCAAAGTGCATCCGCCAATGGGTAGAGTCGGGAGCCGGTGGTAATTACTGGGTCTCGGCCCAGTCGACGAGGAAGTCAGCCAATGCTTGCGACTTGATGGCGGTGCGGGGTTGATAGAAAATTGTGTAGGGCGCCTATGATCTCGGCGAGCGGGGCAGTGCACACGACCGTGATGGGGTGCTCTTGGAAGTAGGGCTTCAATTTCTTGGCAGCGAAGTACACCCCATAGCACATCTTCTGGTAGTGCGGGTAGTTTTGCTTTGAGCTGGACAGTACTTCGCTGAGATAGTAGACCGGCCTCTGGACCAGCTAGGCTCGGCCTTCCTCCGGGCGCTGGACCACAACAACAGTGCTGACGACTCGGCTTGTCGCGGCGATGTAGAGGAGCATGGGCTCCTTCTCAGTCGGCGCAGCCAGGACAGGCGGAGTGGTCAACATTTTCTTCAACTCATGGAAGGCTTGGTCGGCTTGATCATTCCACTCAAAGTGAGCGGACTTCTTCATGAGTCGGTACAGGGGGAGAGCCTTCTCTCCTAGTCGGCTGATAAAACGGTTCAGGGAGGCTAAGCAGCCAGTGAACTTCTGCATGTCTCGCAGCTTGGTGAGAATCTCCATCCTCTCGATGGCCTTGATTTTGACAGGGTTGCACTCAATGCCGCGTTCGGAGACCAGGAAGCCTAGCAGCTGGCCGGCTGGCACTCCGAACACGCACTTCTCGGGGTTGAGCTTGACCTGGAATCGGCGCAAGTTGGCAAATGTTTCCTTCAGGTCTTCCAGCAAGGTACCGCGCTTCTCTGTCTTCACCACAATGTCGTCTACGTAGACGTGGGCATTTCTGCCGAGTTGTTTCAAGAGACATTTCTGCATGCAGCGCTGAAAAGTGGCACCGGCATTTCTCAAGCCGAATGTCATTGTCAGGTAGCAGAAAGCTCCAAAGGGTGTGATGAAGGCAGTCTTCAGGCGGTCAGCCGGGTCCAACTTGATCTGATGATACCCTGAGTATGCATCCAAAAAACTTAACAGCTCGCATCCGGCTGTCGAGTCTATCACTTGGTCAATCCGTGGCAAAGCAAACGGATCCTTTGGGCAGGCCTTGTTCAAACTTGTGTAGTCTATACACATGCGCCACTTGTTATTCTTCTTCAAAACCAGAACTGGATTGGCAAGCCATTCTGGAAAGAACACTTCCATGATGAAGCCGGCTGCAAGGAGCCGGGCTATCTCTTCTCCAACGATTCTTCGCTTCTCTTCTGACAGTCGGCGGAGGGGTTGCTTGACCGGCTTCGCATCAGCTCGGACATGTAATTTGTGCTCGGCGAAATCCTTCGGGACACCCGGCATGTCCTTTGGGGACCATGCAAAGATGTCTCGATTCTAATGGAGGAAGTCGACGAGCTCGCCTTCCTATTTACTGTCCAAGTTTGCCACAATCACGGCGAACCTCTCCGGGTGCTCCGGGTCTAGAGGTATCTTCTTCGTCTCTTTGGCAGGCTGGAAGGAGCCCTGCGCATCACAGTCCTTGGGGTTGGGGGACATGGCCGGCTGCTTGCCGGCCATGGCCACAACCCGTTCCAACATTTTCTTCTCTTCTGCCACCACGAGGGACTCGGCCAGCCGGCTGCTGGCCATGGGACACTCGATGGACTTCTTGTAGTCGCCGGCTACCGTGATGATCCCCTTCGAGCTCGGCATCTTCATCTTCAGATAGGCATAGTGGGGCACAGCCATGAATTTGGCCAAGGCAGGTCGGCCAAGTAGTGCATGATAGGGGCTCTCCAAATCCACCACCTCGAACCATATTGCTTCCCGGCGAAAGTGATCTTTGTCTCCGAAGAGAACATCCATCTTGATCTTGCCGATTGGAGAGCAAGATAGGCCGGGTACGATACCATGGAAGACGGTGCGGCTCGGCATGAGCTGCTTCACTTTGATGTTCAGCTTGTCCATGGTATCGCGGTACAGTATGTTGATACTGCTTCCGCCGTCTATCAGGACGCGGGAAAATCTGGCAGCTCGCCTCTCCGTCGCAAGGGTGATGTCCAAGACCATAGCATAGGAGCTAGGCGAAGGCATCACCTCTGGGTGGTCGGCCTGGCTCCAGCTGATGGGCTTTTCCGACCAGTGCATGAACTCGGCGGTGCTAGAGGCGACTGCGTTTACTTCTTGGTGCTGCCGGCGTCGGCTGCGCTTGTTGTCGACTTGACTTGTGAAGACGACGTAGGCGTCGTGCGCTTCGGGGAACTCGTCTTGGATGGCGCCGACTGCCGGCTGCTGGGGAGCTGGAGGCGGCGGGCCGGGAGGCGGAGGCGGCACCATCCCTTCGCCCTTGGTGATGCGGGTGAGCCAGTGGCATTTCCGTGTCGTATGGTTGTGCGGCTTCACGCCTCTGTGGAACTTGCAGGGAGCATCGAGTGCTTGTTCGTAGGAGAAAGACGGCTGCCAAGGCGGCCGGCCACCCTTCTTCTTGGGAGCGGGCTGCTCTTCGGGCTGCTCGTCTTCAATGGTGGCCACCTGCCGACTGGAGGAAGTCGGCATGGGGCCCTTGCGGTTGTGGTCGTTCTGGTAGGGGCGCCGGTTAGGGTCGCCAGCCGGCGTCTTGGGAGCCGGAGCAACTACTTTCCCCGAGGCGTCCACTCGGAGCTCGGTCTTCATGGAGGAGTCGGAAGTGGCATAATTGTCGGCGGTGATCAGCAACTCATCGAGGGTAGCTGGCTCATCGCAGAGGAGTCGGTGCTTGAGGAGGGTGCCCTCTCGGCACCCGGCGGTGAAGTACTCGATGGCCTGGACCTCGTGCACCCCCTCGCAGGAGTTGCGGAGCTCGGCCCATCGCGTGAGGTAGTCGCGGGTCGACTCGTTGGGCCCCTGGACGCAGAGGGAGAGCTGGCGAGGCTTGGGAGGCCGCTTGTAGGTGCTGGTGAAGTTGCGGACGAAAACTTCGGTGAAGTCCAGCCAGCTGTTGATGCTGTAGGGCTTGAGGCTGTTGAGCCATGTGCGCGCCGTGCCTTGCAGCATCAAGGGGACGTACTTCACGGCGACGCGCCGATTGCCGTTGGCGATGCTGACGGCTGTGGAGTAGTCGATGAGCCAATCTTCCGGCTTCACCGAGCCGTTGTACTTGGGCGTGTCTCTGGGGAGCGAGAACCCTTTGGGGAAGGGCTCGTCGCGGATGCGGGGGCCAAAGCATGGCGGGCCGACATCGTCTTCTTCTTCTAGCGCCAAGGATCGAGCAAGGCGGTCGATCCTGTGGCGGGCGTCGTTTTCGCCGACTCCTTCTCGGCGGCCGAGTCGGTCGCCAAGAGTCGGATGGGTGACAGGCGGTGGAGTGAGGCGTCTTTCTCTTCGAGGCGGGGGAGGAGGCAGGTTTCCCTGGTGCTCTACAGCTCAAGGGCGGCCATCCGCGTCGCGCTCGATGGTAATGCGAGTCCGGCTGCGGCTGGCGGCCGGCTCCTTGTCTTTCTTCTGGCGCGCACCGCTCGCAGTCGGTGAGCGGGACGTCGCGGCGTGCTCCCGGCGCGGGGGATGGCTATCAGCTCGGGCGCCGGCTTCGTGCCGTTCTGCAGCCGCGTCGATCAGCTGCTGGATCCGTCTTGTCATGTAGGGGAGCTCATCGGCTCCCAGCCCATTGAGCTCCTCTGCAGCCGCCTGAGCGGCTCGCAGATTCTCGAGCGGGGTGGCGTAAACGGGGCGATCTGTGCCCAGCATGCTGGCAATGGCTGCGCCGCGCTTCTGGACGAAGCCGGCTCGGCTCGGGCCGCAAGGCGGCGGCGTCCCGAAGGCGGCGCGATCGACTTCGCGCTGGTGGGCCTCGGTGAGGCGTCTTATCGAGGCTATCTTCTTGCCCTCCGCGATGAGGGCAAGGCGGCGTGCTTCCAGGGTCTCGGCGTCGGCGTCGGCCGGGATGGGGACGGAGAGGTCGTGCATCACCGCTTGCTGAGCGTCGCGGGCGTTCTCGCCCGAGTTGGAGACGTGGCTGATGACCAGCACTTCGGTGACAGCGCTGCTGCCGCTGTCAGCTCGAGGGAGGGGGTCGTCGAAGACCACCACGTCGGAGGGGTAGGCGTCGAGCGACGCGGTGTCGGAGTCGATGAGCATCGGGTCGGTGGAGCCGACCGATTCCATGTCCGCAGCGGGCTCGCTGGAGACGTGAAGTTGGTCGAGGAGGCTGACGAGGCGGCTCTCGGGGTAGTCGGTGCCTGCGTCGGACGCAGGCTCGTCGGAGATGCGAGTCTCGCCGAGCAGATCGGCGAGGCGGCTCGCTGCGCAGGCGTCGTCGACGCCTTGCAGCGCGTCGGGGCAAACGCCATCGGGCGCAGCAGGCTGGCTGCGCTCGCGGGGAAGGAAGAGGGTTCCCGTCCAGAACAGGTCTCCGGACGACGGTGCACCTGGCCCCACGGTGGGCGCCAAATGTCGGGTGGTTGGTGCGACATATGCCAAGGGATGGCTTATCATTGTGGGAGCCAATAAAACGTCGCCGGTGCCCGGAAACGGGATGAGGCGAAGACATGCACGCCGGCGAATCTTACCCAGGTTCGGGGCTCTCCGAGGAGATAACACCCCTAGTCCTGCTCTGCGGGGTCTCCGCATGATCACTAGATCGATAAAGGGTAGCTACAATCGCTCCTAGAGCTGTTGAGATCAAGGGAGAAGAAGAACAAGGCTAGCTCTTGCTTCTCTCTACCTATGGTGTGTGTGCTATGCGTGGGTGTTAACCTAGAAGCGAACCCTTTGCATGGGTGCTCCGGGGGGTTTATATAGGCCTACCCCCCGGGGGTACAATGGTAATCCAACTGGGAACTTGTCCCAGCCGTCAGTGTCTACGCTCGCCGGCTTCTCCGCCGGCTGGTGGGTCCCGCCGGCTGCCGGCTACTTGGTCGACAGGCCGGTCCCACCGCCTAGGGTTTTGTCGGCGGCTGCTTACTGTAGCCGCGCCTCTGATGATGAGGGCTTTGTCGAGGTGAGCGTGGCTACAGTGGGCCGCCTCGGGGGCTATCACTGTAGCCTCACCTCGTCTTGTCTCCTTAATGGGGCTCCTGCTTCGAGGAAGGGAGTAGCCGGCTTCTGGAAGCCGGCTATACTCTTGGCCGACTAGGAAAAGCCGGGCCGCCTTCACGCCTCTCTCTAGCTGAAGGGGCCCGCAGTCCTCGGGCCGTACAGGAGTGGGTCGTGGATGACGTCGAGGCTAGCGTGGCTACAGTGCCGAGCCACACGGGAAACGTCCCTCCCGTACGGCCTCCTGTAGCCATGCCCGCCTCGGGCTTCGGGGGTCATGGGCCGCACTGTGGCCACACCCCGTCACGTCGCTGTTATGGAGGGGTGGCTGTGATCTTGGCCGGCTCCTAGGAGTCGGCGTCTTTCCTGGTCGGCTTCTTGGAGTCGGCCACCCCGTAGTCGTCCTGGGGAGGAGTCGGTGAGGCTGGGTCGCCTTCCGGGAGTCGGCTTTAGTGGTAGCCGGCCAGGGAAGGCGGCCCAAATGCTTGGAGTGCTTGAAGGCCCAAAGGCCTGATAAATTTTCCGAAGAGCCAGGGGTAGTCGGTTAGGCTACCCGTGGCCATTTACCCCGACACATGTGGATGTGGAGAAGAAAATCTTCGATCCATACTGCAGGATCTGTCATTCCATCGTATGATTCAATGTTTACGGGTTTAAACCCTTCTGGGAACTGGTGCTCCATTACCTCATCGGTGAAACATAAGGGGTGTGCGGCGCCTCTATATCGGGCGACATCACGGCGGGATTCGGATGACGTCCGTATGCGGTTTTCGGCCCGGGAGAGGTTGTGCCTATCGTGCCAGGCCTGATGGCCATCTTCTCGCGTTGGGGCACGCCCCCTTGATCCATAGATTGATCTGGTTTGGCCTGCTCTATTGTCCAGGCCCTGTCATAGGTCGTAGGTGTATCCTGGCGCCGTTGTCTCTCTGCCTCTATGGCAAGGTGGTGCAGGTTGGTGTTTGGCGTAGGTGGCTACTTTATCTCACCCATGTGGTGACCGGTCTAGTTCATCAGCGTGGTTATGTCTTGATGGTATGGGCTCGAGGGCTTCCTCATCAAATTGTGGTAGTAGCCGACGCTTCGGATAACTCTTTGCTGGGCGTTGAAGGCCATACTTTTCAGCAGCTAGGAACTAGGTCCATCTGTCGTTGAGTGTATCCTGTTCGGCTTGGAGCTGTTGCTGCTTCTTTTTTAGGCTTCTCGCAGTGGCGATTAGCTGGCGCTTAAAGCGCTCCTGCTCGAGTGGTTCCTCTGGCACGATGAAGTCTTCGTTGCCGAGGCTCACATCATCCTCGGAGATTGGTAGATAGTTACTGTCCTCAGAGTCCTCGTTCCCGACCGGATCGTCAGGGTTAACTTGCCCCTCCTCCCAATCATCATGTTCGGATGTTGGCTCGACGGGGGCTTCGGGGGCTTCGGCGTTCTCCAGAGTGTTATTGTCTCTGGTGCCGGTATTGCTGTCTTTTTCGCGATGCGATTTTGAGCGGCGCCGCTGATGTCGACGCTTTGGTGGTGCCTCAGCAGGCTTGTCCTCAGCCGGATCCTTCCTGACGTCGCCATCATCCTCTTTGGGTGTGTCCACCATATACACCTCATATGTGGAGGTGGTCGTCCAACATCCGGTAAATGGCGGGTCTTGGCCTTGTTCGTCTCCGGCATCGTTGGTCATGTCGTCGATGTCTTCGGAGGCGTAGTCCAGCATGTCGGTTAAGTCCTCAATAGTGGCTATGAAGTGGGTGGTGGGTGGGACGTAAAATTCCCCGCTTTCAGTCACTAGTCCGGGCTGGGCGTACTTCGGAGGTGATTCTTCTGTAATGGCGAGGGATCGCATTAGGTCCAAAGCCTCGTTTAAGAGCGAGGTTTTGACGGGGAAGCGAGGATCCATGGAGCTAGGCGGGGCAGAAGCCTCCTGGCCAGGCTCACTTGGCGTGGACCTCGAGAGTTCGGAGCTAGTATCCGGGGGCGAGTCCGGCTTCCCAATGACAGGGTGAGCCCAGTTTGACTCCGGGCTTGCCGATGATGCAGTCCCCTCTGGATCTCCGGTAGTAAGCTTCATAATTGCAGAGAGCCCGGTGGGCTCCAAACTCCCATCTTTTGACCTGGTAGTTTGCTGCGGATCTAAGGCCAGAGCGGTGGTCGGGGTCGTGAACCCTTTGAAGATCAAGTCTCCTCGGATATCAGTGACATAATTCAGATTTCCAAAACTGATCTGATGACCAGGGCGTAGCTGTCGATCTGTTCAAGGTGGCCAATCGAGTTGGCACGCAGTGCGAAGCCGCCTAACACAAAAATTTGACCGGGGGGAAAGTCTCCCCGAAACAACATCGTTGTAGATGATCGAACGAGCCATCGATCCTTCTGTCGACGCCACAGCAAAACTCTCAATGAAAGCACCAATGTCGGTGTCAAAACCCGGCCGATCTCGGGTAGGGGGTCCCGAACTGTACGTCTGGGGATCGAAGGTAACAGGAGACAAAGGGGACACGATGTTTACCCAGGTTCGGGCCCTCTTGATGGAGGTAATACCCTACTTCCTGCTTGATTGACTTTGATGAGTATAGGGGTTACAAGAGTTGATCTACCTCGAGATCGTAATGGCTAAACCCTAGATGTCTAGCCTATGTGATTTGTGATGTCCTCTACGGACTAAACCCTCCGGTTTATATAGACACCGGAGGGGCCTAGGGTTGTACAGAGTCGGTTTACAGAGAAAGGAAACTACACATCCGGACGCCAAGCTTGCCATCCATGCAACAGAGATTCCCATCCGGACACGGGGGAAGGCCTTCTATCTTGTATCTTCATGGCCCATTAGTCCGGCCCATGTCGCATAGCCCGGATGCCTGGGGACCCCATAATCCAGCACTCCCTCACCACCATTCGTATCTTTTTGCTAATAGTTCTTATCAGTTTCCTCACTTGATGCTTGTTTAGGAATATCTCATTGCCCCATACGCAAAAAGGGTCGATGCATGGATCCTTGCCAAGGGCATATGTACCTACAAGCAACAAGTCAATATTATAAGCTAACAAGTGTCCAGGCCTGGATCTATATGCACTACATTATGGAACGACGGGGGGAGTACAAGCCGAGGGATGAAGCTAACCTCGGCGGAAAATGGTGGCCACTCCCATTGTTGTCCTGCATAGTAGTGGAAAGGCATGATAAGTACACCAACCTTAACATCAAACAAATATAGCAAAGGTAAACAACATCATATCCAAATGATAGCTTGAATTTGTTGGTTTCAGCATGCTGCTAAAGCAGATATAAAATGGAAGGCAATGTTACCGACAGCAGGCTTAATAGCCATCAAATATTGCAATTCAAAGTGGTATTGTTGAAAATGAATAGAACATAGGTAATGCTTAAACATCACACTGGATAAATGTGTAAAACTGAAATAAAGGGCATGTGTTGTCTACACCAGGAATAACTGGAACCAAATATAGCCGTTCAAACTAGTATTGATGTAGTCGAGCGGCATAGTTCCGACTTGCACATAATGAACAACACATTGTGAATGACTAAAATAAACAAGGCATAAATGACTAGTATAACAACCAAGTACAGCCGTTGAAAACTGGACAGAGTTTCCCTACAACCAACCTAACAAGAAAATACAGATAAACAGGGCATATGCTTGAAAACTGGACAAATGCTCACTGCAACCAACCTAACAAGCCGATACAGATAAACAAGGCATCTGCTTGATAACTGGACAAATGCTTAAAAAACAACCTAACAACCAAATACAGATAAACAAGGCATCTGCTTGATAACTGCATAAATGCTCACTGCAACCAAACTAAGAACCAAATACATATAAACAAGGCATCTGCTCGATAACTGGAAAAATGCTCACTCCAACCAACCTAACAACCAAATACAGATAAACAAGGCATCTACTCACTATAAACAACCAAATATAGCCATTCGTGAAACCGAAGTGGAGAATTCATACTTAAACATCACATAGCCCTATTGAACAATACATTTTGGCATAATTGAAATAATTAAACACGGCACAATTAAAGCACCGCGCGGCCAATGCTACTACAACAAAAGGTACGTGTTGGCAAGCTAGAAAAGGTAAGATTTGCTGATAGAATGTTGCCTCACATTTCATGGACGGGATCCTTCCAGTTGGAAGAGCATAGACCTCGTGGTCGATGAGATCTGACTTGGCAATTGAGGATCCCAAGCCGCCACCATAGAACGTGTCCTTCAGAAATGACAAAATGGGCTCGATGGCATATAAAGATCGCAAATCCTTGACCGCTTGGCGAAGGAGATCAGCGGCAGGGCCATTGAAGAGATCGACGGTGGTTGAACCAGAGGGGTTGGGGATGTACCACTTAACCTGCGACATGGCCCGCGTGAAGCCGTCGCTGTGGACGAGCTTGATGTCGTAGCCAGCTTTCCTGAGATACAATAATACACTAGCCCGCTGACATGAAGCCTTCGGCATGGCAACGTAGTCAACATCTTCGCCGGCTTTCGCGGTGACGTGTTGCTCTGGGATCGAAAGGTCGGGGCGAACGGCGGCCACCTCGCCAACGTCCGCCAGAGAGGCCATGATAAACCTCTTCTTGGCCAAACGCTCGTCGGGCTCCCCGGGATACGTGGTCGAGCTTAGGCTGCAACATCCTAGAGCAGGGGATGTGGATCTGGTGGGGAGGGACACCGCAGGCCTCATCTAAAAACTCACGGGAGTGGAGCGACGGTATGGGAATCGCTGGGTAACCTGAACTTTATTATCTAAGCTAGGAGGAACGGGCAGACCGGCAGGGGTTGGCGGCGGCACCGGCGGCGGCCGCGAGCTAGGGTTCGAGGGGGAAGGGGCGGGTGGGGGACTATGGAGGGGGGATTTGAGGATACGCCGCGGCTACTAAAATTTTTAGTAATGGTGGGTGGAGATGGTGGTGGACGAGGGAGGGCGACGGTTCAAATGCCTCGGCTACTGCAATTTTACTATATGGTCGGTGCTGAAGGAGTGTGGGCGACAGTTAAAGTACAGCGACTACTAAAATTTGGGTAAAGGAATTGATGCGGGGCGGGAGTGCCCAAGATCGCGCACGGTCCAATAACAATATGCGCGTATGATAATAAGGAAAAGTGGCGCAGAACCGCCGATTTTTGCAACGCTCAAGGCGGGTAGTTTGTTTTTATATTTCTAGCTAGCTGATCTATCGCACACGGTCCGTCCTAATTTCCAAATAAACTTACCCACCTTTAGCTTGCACAGGTGGTGGTTTTACAGCGCACTTGCATCGCACACTGTTAAGCTAGTACCTCCACCCTTTGCTCGCGCTTGCGCGGTCGTGGTGATTTTACAGCGCACTTGCATCGGACACGGTTGAGCCAGTACCTCCACCTTTTCTCGCGCTTGCACAGGCGTGGTGATTCACTGCGCACTTGTATCGCACACGGTTAAGATATTATACCTGTGTCCATTGAGCGTCATTAGAGTCTTTGCAGCAAAAAAATGTTAGAGAGGGTCAGAAGACAGCCACACCAGCATGTGGCCCAAATATATATGAGTGAAAAGGGTTGTCTGTGATGTTCAAAATTCCAATGCACAACTTTGACCGCGCGGGCTGCTACCTCTTGAGCATGTGTTGGTTTTCCCTTGAAAAGGAAAGGGTGAAGCAGCAAAGTAACGTAAGTATTTCCCTCAGTTTTTGAGAACCAAGGTATCAATCCAGTAGGAGACAACGCACAAGTCACCTAGTACCTGCACAACAATCAAGAACCTTGCAACCAACGCGATAAAGGGGTTGTCAATCCCTTCACGGTCACTCGCAAAAGTGAGATCTAATAGAGATAGTAAAGTAAATATTTTTTGTTTTTTTGTTGTATAGATTGGAAAGTAAAGATTGCAAAATAGTAAACGAGATGTGATGTAAATAAAAGAGATGCAATATAATAAGAAAGAGACCCGGGGGCCATAGGTTTCACTAGTGGCTTCTCTCAAGATAGGATGTATTACGGTGGGTGAACAAATTACTGCCGAGCAATTGATAGAAAAGTGCATAGTTATGAAGATATCTAAGGCAATGATCATGAATATAGGCATCACGTCCGTGTCAAGTAGATCGAAACGATTTTGCATCTACTAGTATTACTCCACACATCGACCGCTATCCAGCATGCATCTAGAGTATTAAGTTCATAAGAACAGAGTAACGCATTAAGCAAGATGACATGATGTAGAGGGATAAACTCAAACAACATGATATAAACCCCATCTTTTTATCCTCGACGGCAACAATACAATACGTGCCTTGCTGCCCCTACTGTCACTGGGAAAGGACACCGCAAGATTGAACCCAAAGCTAAGCACTTCTCCCACTGCAAGAAAGATCAATCTAGTATATCAAATCATGCATATAAGAATGAAGAGAAGAACCAAATAATATTCATGATAATCTTGTTCATAAATCCACAATTCATCGGATCTCGGAAAACACACCGCAAAATAATATTACATCGAATAGATCTCCAAGAACATCGAGGAGAATTTTGTATTGAGAATCAAAGAGAGAGAAGAAGCAATCTAGCTAATAACTATGGACCCGAGGGTCTGTGGTAAACTACTCACGCTTCATCGGAGAGGCTGTGGTGTTGATGTAGAAGCCCTCCGTGATCGATTCCCCCTCCGACAGATCACCGGAAAAGGCCCCAAGATGGGATCTCACGGGTACGGAAGGGTGCGGTGGTGGAAAAGTGGTTTCGTGGCTCCCCTTGATGTTTCTAGGGTATAAGAGTATATATAGGCGAAAGAAGTACGTCGGTGGAGCTACGAGGGGCCCACGAGGGTGGGGCGCGCCTACCTCCCTGGGTGCACCCTCCTGCCGCGTGGCCGCCTCGTTGCGTTCCAGACTTCAACTCCAAGTCTTCTGGATTTCTTTCAGTCCAAGAAAGATCATCGCGAAGGTTTCATTCCGTTTGTATTCCTTTTCTGCGAAACAATAAAATAGGCAAAAAAACAGAAACTAGCACTGGGCCTCCGGTTAATAGGTTAGTTCCAAAAATAATATAAAAGAGCATATTAAAGCCCATTAAACATCCAAAACAGATAATATAATAGCATGGAACAATCAAAAATTATAGATATGTTGGAGACGTATCAAGCATCCCCAAGCTTAATTCCTGCTCGTCCTCGAGTAGGCAAATGATAAAAACAGAATTTTTGATGTGGAATGCTACCTAACATAATTATCAATGTAATTTTCTTTATTGTGGCATGAATGTTCAGATCCTAAAGATTCAAAACTAAAGTTTAATATTGACATAAAAATAATAATAATACTTCAAGCATACTAACAAAGTAATCTTGTCTTCTCAAATTAATATGGCCAAAGAAAGCTATCCCTACAAAATCATATAGTCTGGCTATGCTTTATCTTCATCACACAAAATATTTAAATCATGCACAACCTTGATGACAAGCCAAGCAATTGTTTCATACTTTTGATGTTCTCAAACTTTTTCAATCTTCACGCAATACATGAGCGTGTGCCATGGACATAACACTATAGGTGGAATAGAATGGTGGTTGTGGAGAAGACAAAAAGGAGAAGATAGTCTCATATTAACTAGGCATATCAATGGGGTATGGAGATGCCCATCAATAGATATTAATGTGAGTGAGTAGGGATTGCCATGCAATGGATGCACTAGAGCTATAAGTGTACGAAAGCTCAACAAGAAACTAAGTGGGTGTGCATCCAACTCGCTTGCTCATGAAGACATAGGGCATTTTGAGGAAGCCCATCATTGGAATATACAAGCCAAGTTCTTACAATGAAAATTCCCACTAGTATATGAAAGTGACAACATAGGAGACTCTCTATCATGAAGATCATGGTGCTACTTTGAAGCACAAGTGTGGAAAAAGTATAGTAGCATTGCCCCTTCTCTCTTTTTCTCTCATTTTTTTTGGCTTTTCTCTTTTTTTATGGCCTCTTTTTTTTCGTTCGGAGTCTCATCCTGACTTGTGGGGGAATCATAGTCTCCATCATCCTTTCCTCACTGGGAGAATGCTCTAATAATCAAGAGCATCACACTTTTATTTACTTACAACTCAAGAATTATAACTCAATACTTAGAAAAAATATATGACTCTATGTGAATGCCTCCGGCAGTGTACCGGGATGTGCAATGAATCAAGAGTGACATGTATGAAAGAATTATGAATGGTGGCTTTGCCACAAATACGATGTCAACTACATGATCATGCAAAGCAATATGACAATGATGGAGCGTGTCATAATAAACGGAACGGTGGAAAGTTGCATGGAAATATATCTCGGAATGGCTATGGAAATGCCATAATAGATAGGTATGGTGGCTGTTTTGAGGAAGCTAAATGGTGGGTGTATGGTACCGGCGAAAGTTGCGCGGTACTAGAGAGGCTAGCAATGATGGAAGGGTGAGAGTGCGTATAATCCATGGACTCAACATTAGTCATAAAGAACTCACATACTTATTGCAAAAATCTATTAGTTATTGAAACGAAGTACTATGCGCATGCTCCTAGGGGGATAGATTGGTACGAAAAGACCATCGCTCGTCCCCGACCGCCACTCATAAGGAAGACAATCAAAAAATAAATCATGCTCCGACTTCATCACATAACGGTCCACCATACGTGCATGTTACGGGAATCACAAACTTTAACACAAGTATCTCTCAAATTCACAACTACTCAACTAGCATGAATCTAATATCACCATCTTCATATCTCAAAACAATCATAAGGAATCAAACTTCTCATAGTATTCACTTCACTTTATATGAAAGTTTTTATTGTACCCATCTTGGATGCCCATCATATTAGGACTAATTTTATAACCAAAGCAAATTACCATGCTGTTCTAAAAGACCCCCAAAATAATATAAGTGAAGCATGAGAGATCAATAATTTCTATAAAATAAAACCACCACCGTGCTCTAAAAAGATATAAGTGAAGCACTAGAGCAAAATTATCTAGCTCAAAAGATATAAGTGAAGCATATAGAGTATTCTAATAAATTCCGATTCATGCGTGTCTCTCCCAAAAGGTGTGTACAGAAAGGATGATTGTAGTAAATTAAAAATCAAATACTCAAATCATACAAGACGCTCAAAGTAAAACACATATCATGTGGTGAATAAAAATATAGCCTCAAGTAAAGTTACCGATAGACGAAGACGAAAGAAGGGATGCCTTCCGGGGCATCCCTCAAGCTTAGGCTTTTGGTTGTCCTTGAATTTTACCTTGTGGTGCCTTGGGAATCCCCAACCTTAGGCTCTTGCCACTCCTTATTCCAAAATCCATCAAATCTTTACCCAAAAACTTGAAGACTTCACAACACAAAACTCAACAAAAAATCTCATGAGCTCCGTTAGTATAAGAAAATAAACCACCACTTTAAGGTACTGTAATGAACTCATTCTTTATTTATATTGGTGTTAAACCTACTGTATTCCAACTTCTCTATGGTTCATACCACCCGATACTACTCATAGATTCATCAAAATAAGCAAACAACACACGAAAAACAGAATCTGTCAAAACAGAACAGTCTGTAGGAATCTGTAATGTTCGAATACTTCTGTAACTCCAAAAATTCTAAAATAAATGGGTGGACATGAGGAATTTGTCTATTAATCATCTGCAAAAAGAATCAAACTAAAAGCACTCTCCAGTAAAAATGGCAGCTAATCTCGTGAGCGCAAAAGTTTATGTTTTTTACAGCAAGATCGCAAAGACTTCACCCAAGTCCTCCCAAAGGTTCTACTTGGCACAAACACTAACTAAAACATAAAACCACATCTAAATAGAAGCTAGATGAATTATTTATTACTAAACAGGAACAAAAATCAAGGAACAAAAGTAAAATTGGGTTGCCTCCCAACAAGCGCTATCGTTTAACGCCCCTAGCTAGGAATAAAAGCAAGAATAGATCTAGGTATTGTCATCTTTGGTATGCAATCCATAAGTGGCTCTCATAATAGATTCATAAGGCAATTTAATTTTCTTCCTAGGAAAGTGTTCCATGCCTTTCCTTAATGGAAATTGGAATCTAATATTTCCTTCTTTCATATCAATAATTGCACCAATCGTTCTAAGAAAAGGTCTACCAAGAATAATAGGACATGTAGGATTGCAATCTATATCAAGAACAATGAAATCTACGGGCACATGATTCCTATTTGCAACAATAAGAACATCATTAATCCTTCCCATAGGTTTCTTAATGGTGGAATCCGCAAGATGCAAATTTAAAGAACAATCATCAAATTCACGGAAACCTAGCACATCGCACAAAGTGTTTGGAATCGTGGAAACACTAGCACCCAAATCACATAAAGCGTGGCATTCATAATCTTTAATATTAATTTTAATAGTAGGTTCCCACTCATCATAAAGTTTTCTAGGGATGGAAACTTCTAGTTCAAGCTTTTCTTCATAGGATTGCATTAAAGCATCAACGATATGTTTGGTAAAAGCTTTATTTTGATTATAAGCATGAGGAGAATTTAACACGGATTGCAACAAGGAAATACAATCTATCAAAGAGCAATTATCATAATTAAATTTCTTGAAATTCAAAATAGTGGGTTCATAGCTATGTAAGGTTTTGACCTCTTCAACCCCACTTTTATTAATTTTTGCATCAAGATCTAAAAACTCTGAATCATTGGGACGCCTTTTAACTAAAGTTGACTCATCTCCAGTCCCATCTTTATCAAGATTCATATTGGAAAGCAAAGATTTAATAGGAGTCACATCAATCACTTTTAGATCTTCATCATTATTATCATGAAAACTAGAAGAACACGCTTTCACAAAGCAATCTTTTTTAGCACGCATCCTAGCGGTTCTTTCTTTGCACTCATCCATGGAAATTCTCATGGCTTTGAGAGACTCATTGATGTCATGCTTAGGTGGAATAGATCTAAGTTTCAAAGAATCAACTTCAAGAGAAATTCTATCCATGTTCCTAGCCAACTCATCAATCTTAGGCAATTTTTCTTCAAGCAAAGCATTGAAATTATTTTGTGAATTCATAAATTCTTTGACACTAGTCACAAAATCAGAAGGCATCTTATTAAAATTTCCATAAGAGTTGTTGTAGGAATTACCATAATTATTACAGGAATTACTAGGAAATGGCCTAGAATTAAAGTATCCTCTATACGCGTTGTTACCAAAATTGTTCCTACCAACAAAATTCACATCCATAGATTCATTATTATTCTCAATCAAAGTGGACAAAGGCATATCACTAGGATTAGAAGAAACACTTCTATTAGCAAACAATTTCATAAGTTCATCCATCTTTCCATTCAAAACATTAATCTCTTCAATCGCATGAACTTTTTACTAGTGGATCTTTCGGTGTGCCATTGAGTATAATTAACCATAATATTGTCTAGGAGTTTAGTAGCTTCTCCTAAAGTGATTTCCATAAAAGTGCCTCCCGCGGCCGAATCTAAAAGATTTCTAGAAGCAAAATTCAATCCGGCATAAAAAATTGTATAATCATCCACAAATTCAAACCATGTGTAGGGCAATTACGTATCATTAATTTCATCCTCTCCCAAGCTTGTGCAACATGCTCATGATCAAGTTGCTTAAAATTCATAATATCGTTCCTAAGAGAGATGATCTTATAGGGAGGAAAAATACTTAGAGATAAAAGCATCTTTGCACTTATTCCATGAATCAGTACTATTTTGAGGCAAAGACGAGAAACAAGTTTTAGCATGATCTCTAAGCGAAAACGGAAATAGCTTCAATTTAACAATATAATTATCCACATCTTTCTTCTTTTGCATATCACACAAATCAACAAAGTTGTTTAGATGAGTAGCGGCATCTTCACTTGGAAGGCCAGGAAATTGATCTTTCATAACAAGATTCAGCAAAGCATTATTAATTTCACAAGATTCAGCATCGGCAGTAGGAGCAATCGGAGTGCTAATAAAATCATTGTTGTTGGTATTGGAAAAGTCACACAATTTAGTATTATCTTGAGCCATCGTGACAAACAATCAATCCAACACACAATCACACAAGAAGCAAGCGAAAAGAGACGAACGGAAAAGGGGCGAAGAAAAGGAAAAAGTTTTTGAAAATCGTTTTAGAAGTGGGGGAGAGGAAAACGAGAGGCGAATGGCAAATAATGTAATGCGAGGGAGAAAAGTTTATGATGGGTACTTGGTATCTCTTGACTTGGTGTAGATCTCCCCGGCAACGGTGCCATATATTGGCAAGTTGACGGGAGATCAAATCTTGACTTGACTTGGCGTAACCCTCCCCAACAACGGCGCCAGAAATCCTTCCTGCTACCTCTTGAGCATGCTTTGGTTTTCCCTTGAAGAGGAAAGGGTGATGCAGCAAAGTAACGTAAGTAGTTCCCTCAGTTTTTGAGAACCAAGGTATCAATCCAGTAGGAGACAATGCACAAGTCACCTAGTACCTGCACAAACAATCAAGAACCTTGCAACCAACACGATAAAGGGGTTGTCAATCCCTTCACGATCACTCGCAAAAGTCAGATCTAATAAAGATAGTAAAGTAAATATTTTTGGTATTTTTGTTGTATAGATTGGAAAGAAAAGATTGCAAAATAGTAAACGAGATGCAATGTAAATAAAAGAGATGCAATATAATAAGATAGAGACCCGGGGGCCATAGGTTTCACTAGTGGCTTCTCTCAAGATAGCATGTATTACGGTGGGTGAACAAATTACTACCGAGCAATTGATAGAAAAGCACATAGTTATGAAGATATCTAAGGCAATGATCATGAATATAGGCATCACATCCGTGTCAAGTAGATCGAAACGATTCTGCATCTACTACTATCACTCCACACATCGACCGCTATCCATCATGCATCTAGAGTATTAAGTTCATAAGAACAGAGTAACGCATTAAGCAAGATGACATGATGTAGAGGGATAAACTCAAGCAATATGATATAAACCCCATCTTTTTATCCTCGATGGCAACAATACAATACGTGCCTTGCTGCCCATACTGTCACTGGGAAAGGACACCGCAAGATTGAACCCAAAGCTAAGCACTTCTCCCACTGCAAGAAAGATCAATCTAGTAGGCCAAACTAAACCTAGTAGGCCAAACTAAACCGATAATTCAAAGAGACTTGCAAAGATATCAAATCATGCATATAAGAATTCAGAGAAGAACCAAATAATATTCATAGATAATCTTGTTCATAAATCGACAATTCATCGGATCTCAGCAAACACACCGCAAAAGAATATTACATCGAATTGATCTCCAAGAACATCGAGGAGAACTTTGTATTGAGGATAAAAGAGAGAGATGAAGCCATCTAGCTAATAACTATGGACCCGAAGGTCTGTGGTAGACTACTCACGCTTCATTGGAGAGGCAATGATGTTGACGTGGAAGCCCTCCGTGATCGATTCCCCCTCCGGCAGATCACCGGAAAAGGCCCCAAGATGGGATCTCACAGGTACAGAAGGTTGCAGCGGTGGAAAAGTGTTTTCGTGGCTCCCCATGATGTTTCTAGGGTATAAGAGTATATATAGGCGAAAGAAGTACATCTGTGGAGCTACAAGGGGCCCATGAGGCTGGGGGCGCGCCTGCCCCCCTGGGCGCACCCTCCTGCCTCGTGGCTGCCTCGTTGCGTTCCATACTTCAACTCCAAGTCTTCTGGATTGCTTTCGGTCCAAGAAAGATCATCACGAAGGTTTCATTCCATTTGGACTCCGTTTGGTATTCCTTTTCTGCGAAACACTAAAATAGGCAAAAAAAAACAGAAACTGGCACTGGGCCTCCGGTTAATAGGTTAGTCCGAAAAATAATATAAAGAGCATATTAAAGCCCATTAAACATCCAAAACAGATAATATAATAGCATGGAACAATCAAAAATTATAGATACGTTGGAGACGTATCACGGGCCCACGGTTGGGTGCGTCGTCGAAGATCGATGAGAGGGGCCAGAAGTAAGGAACCACCTGGAAGTGGCGAAATATATGTAGGAATATTGGGGATGTTTAAAACTTTAAATACACAATGTATAACTTTGGTGGCACCTGCCTCGCAAACCCAAAAGCACCCTTGGATATTCATCACCCAAGGGGCAGAATAAGTTATTCTTCACCCGAGGTAATCTTACGATCACTTCATAATTAAATTACATTTGGAATTCAAATAGCTACATTTCTATTGATTCACTACGTAAAATTTGGTATAAGAAAACAAAAATATAGGTCATAAGACATTTTTTGGAATTATGTATATTTTACACTATGTTTTAATGTTTGTAATTTTACATAACATAAAATATTTTTACGGCGATTATATATTTTCTTATGCTCTCTGTTTACGTCAAAAATAAGACAAAACTTACGGAATGTAAAATTACAGTGCATTCGTGGTAAAATAGAGGGGGTGAAGAATAACTATTCCTCACCCAGGGTGATGAATAGTCAATCCCTATATATATATATATATATATATATATATATATATAGGGATATATATATGTTACTATTCATCACCTAGGGTGCAGAATAAGTTATTCTTCACCCGAGGTAATCTTACGGTCATTTTATAAATAAATTACATTCGAAATGCACATAGTTACATTCATATTGATTTACTGCATACAATTTCGCATAACAAAAAAATATAGGTCAAAAATTGTATTTTATGTACATTTTACACTATATTTTTACATTTGTAATTATACGTAACATAAATGATTTTTTACGACGATTATAGGTTTTCTTACGTTCTCTTTTTATGTCTTAAATAAGACAAAATTTACAAAACGTAAAATTACGGTGCATAGATGTTAAAATAAAGGTGGGTGAAGAATAACTATTCCTCACCCAGGGTGACGAATAGTCTGATGAAATTCGAGCGGGTTGAACTGATGCTTTCTGTTGCTGTTAAAAATTGTCTTCTTTAGTTCAAATTTTTTTGCAATTTTTTTTGTCGAAACGGAGCGTGTAATATATCGTTGGAAAGCTCTTGACATCCACATTACAATCTTATAATTTGTTTTTGCAAAAAAATATGATTTAAGAGCAGTTTTGAAAAAACCATTTTTTTTCAAAACCGAAAACGTGAATCGTATTTTGGACATAATTTTCAAACGGTTTGTCAGAATTGAGCAAATGAGATGGCATTGGAAAGCTTGTGAAAATCCGCATCTTCCATATATTTACTATTTTTTCAAATTCTATATGATTTAAAAGTAATTTGAAAACGGTGAAATACTGGGCGAAATGTTTTGTCACTGTTTTTTGCAAACGGTTTGTCGGATTGACGCAAATGATACGGCGTTGGAAAGCTATGGAAAATGTGCAACCTTTGCATATAGAAAGTTTCTTCTAGTTCCTTACGGTTTAAATACGAATTCAAATACGGTTAAAATTGGTTTTGAACGCGGTTTTTTTAAGTTTGTCGAAATGGGGCAAATAATATACCGTTGGATAGCTATCGAAAATGCGAAACTTAGTCATGTTGGACGTTTTCTCTACTTCGCAATCATTTAAGAGTAATCTTGAATACGGCATGACGGGTCCTGCTGTTTTCTCATCTGAAAAACAGATTAGTCGTACTGATATATGTGTATGTTTGTACTGAGCTATTTTTTGTAGAGTAATTTTAAATGGTTCCGAAAAAAGGTACTTGTACTGATGCTTGCATGGGTTTGTACTAAGCGTGTTTTCACTAACTAGACTTTGCTCTGTTTTTTGGGTAATATTTTTCTCGTAAATTTTCAACAGTTTACTGTATCCTAACCCTGAACTTGCATGGTTTATATTGTTGAACTGAATGTAATTGTATCGTCGGCCATGTACTTGCATGGTTTATATCATCGAACTGAATGATATTTTTTTCAAAAATAAAATGTTTTTTATTCTTTTTTTGAACTAAACATTTTTTTACAACGATGTTCTGGACTTCTCTTATTTTATGACTTGTACTTTTACCATTTGAATTGCATGGGGTTTCCTTTTGCTTGAACTTTTACAATTTGAATTTCTGTCATTTCTTTTGCGAACGGATCACTGTTTTAACTTGTACTGATAAATATTTTTAATTAAACCATTTTTCCTTTGTAGAACGGACCATCGTTTTTGTTTGTACGGATCAGTTGTAGAACTTGGACGCCAATGTCACAGAATTAATTTGTGAGCTTCTCACATTTCCTTTTAAAGTTGTTTTTTCCCTCGAACTTTATTGGCACCAAATTTTCTTTTCCGTGCCTCTCGAACTGATGCGATTTTTTCCGACGAGTACGTACCAAATTTCTCTGTACTGTTATGTTTTTAACACACACACATATTGAATTGTTCCCACATTTCATTATGAATTATTATATATAAAAGTTGAACTATACGACACTTTTTAAATGAATCTAACAAGTATTTTCGCTCGCTAAACTTCCAAATGTTTTTCCGTTGTAAACTCAAGTATGAACAGTTGTAAATACTTCTAAATTGAACTGAAATAAAATATAGGAACACTCGAGTCTGAACAGTTGCAAATAGTTTTAAATTGAACTAAAATAAAATATAGGAACTGAACTGAGTGTATTTTCAGATTTCTGCTAGCATGCATCATGACATTTTAGATATGTTTTTACAATAGAACATATACTAATTTTTGTGTCAAGTAACCTCAAACAAAACAAAAGTGGAGCTTCATTTACAAGAATAGAACAGAACAGAACATATGCTAGTTTCGATCCATACAAGGTTTTCTCAAATGCTTATTAAGGCATAACACACAACTCATGTTGTGCTATAGGAAGAACACTTAAACACGGGAAATTGGACATAGAATCGTTAAGTAGGTGTACTAAAAAGCACACAAAACATGTACTGAAAAAGAACAAAACATTCTTAGCGTTGCATTGGCCTCCTGTGGCAGAGGTGAACGTTCTGATAGTTGCGTCGTCGCACGACCTCGTGTAGCGGAGGTGAACGGCTTGTGGTGGTAAGGGTGAACGGCTTGAGCGATGCATGTCCAAAAAAATTGGTTTATTTGACAACACGAAAACATAAAAAGGATGATTTCAGTTTCATAAATTAACTCAAGAGGCAGTACCTCTAGCAACGGAAGATTACTGAGCCAAATGCCCATTCCGTGGCTACAAAAAACTGATTATTTTGTTTTTCTTAGTGGTGCCACTACCTTCAGATTAGAAGGACATACATAATACTCATCCGCTGAACTGCACATATTTTTTACATCATTTTCACGGCCTGATAATACATCCATCTCATTTATTCAGTTTATCGGTTAACAAAAAGTATCAGCTATCAGTCCACAAAGAGCATCAACTATCAGTTCACAAAAATATGAAACATCACAGGAACATAAAAAGAATGTTTATTAGTTGAACGGGCTTACATTTTTACCATTCCCTTCTTTTAAAGACTTATGTTTTCTTCTCCAAACTTCGTACCTGCCAAGAATCAGAACTTATTTATTTTTTACATTTGTACTTCCAAGTGTCTTTAATGCCATTTTCACTATTTTACTTTGTTTTACCTCATCAAACAGGCGCACAACACATTTGAAGAAACAAAATACGAATCTTTGAAACACTAGGGGTATAACCATTGCACATGACTTCATGTGTGCCTTCATCATAGAAAAATAGACTGAATATCGCCAAGTTCTAAGGTTGAACAAATGAATCATACAGAATATTGTGAAAAACGCCGCATTTTCTCACTAAAACGAACTTCTGTACTTGCATACAACCCTCTTTGAACTTGGACGACACCTAGTGCTCAACTTGGACGATGACCAGTGCTCAACTCGAACGGAGGAGGTAGTCGTTGCTTTTTAACCATGAATGCTTCTAAAGACACTGGGAATTGCTTCAAAACTGCTTTTATAGTTTTTAACATGAGGGTTCTCTCAGCTGGGAATTGCTACTTGTGTTGCAGAGAACATGAATATACTCAGTCAGCCCCATTGCTACTTGTGCTGCAGAGAACATGAATATAAAGCAGATGGTGACTCATTGATTTTTCTTTATGATATATAGAAACTAATGGAATTTTGAAACTTGCACTGACGATATTTAGGTGATATGTCTAAACTTTACAGAATTTTGAAGAAACTCGCTGGAAATCATTACTTATTTAGGTGGTATCTCTGAAGTTACAGAGTAATATCGAACCACAGTGGGCAGACCAACAACATAAATCCTCAAGCAAAGCTCACAATCTCCATGGAAGATGCCTATGAATTCATCATGGAAGGGCCTCCCACTCCCCTGCTCTATCTGCTCCCACTCCCTGCACACACACACATGGAGCAGAGAGAGGATGAGAGGGAGATGACTGAGGCGGATCGAGGATAGAGCACAGGGGGCCTGCACGCAGCTCTTCTCGTGACCGGCTGGGGAGCGTGATGTTGTACTGACGAGGCAAAGGTCAAAATATATCACCTAAATAAGTTCAAAGAATTTTACAAAAACAAGCAGGCAACAAAGAGAAAAATCATGTATGGCTATCAGGCACAACTTATATATATAGGACTATTAAGGGTCTCAGGTATTGACTACATTATTTCAGTCAACTCGATCTTCATCGATACTAGAATGACTGGACAAGAAGTTTAGATTTGTAGCAGCACACGCACCAAACTTACATAATTTTTCTTCAACGTTTTTAGGTGATTGCATCAGTACTAGTGTGATTGGAAAAGTATTTCAGATTTGTAGAAGCACACACACGAAACATACATAATTTTATGGAAATGCACGAGTTCTGATTTATCAGTACATAGTTTTATGGAAATGCATGTGTTAACTTCTTCTAGGCACTATCTGAACATGGTGAAGACTAGCTAATGTAAGGATAGGCAGAGAACACTTGGTATTGAGCTTTTTTCCAAGTACGTATTGAACTGACATATTTTTTGTCAATGAACTGTTGTAGTATAGGTACTACAACTACCAGCATCTTTCTATATATCATAATAAAAAGCAAACAAACATGCATCATCTCCAGAACATACATACTAGAGAAAATTGAACTGACAATAGAAGAAATTTTTACTTTTTTGGGACTGATATCATGTAATACCACATCCAGAAAGCATGCCAAGCGAAACGTATATTTTTTTTAGTTGAAGAACTAGAAGTCTTGCAGCACAAGAGGCACGGCATGGTGATATTAACTAACTTACAGAGATCCTTTCTGCTTTGTAGTAGTACCTTAGGTTACAAGGGTCAGAAATTTACCACATTTGATGGCCTTCACGCCACCAGCAGCACCGGAGGTGACCTCATGTCTCCTTCTATCGGCGGGGAACAGGAGCTGGATCCACGAGGAAGAAGGTGGCAGGAGCGCCTTGTCCGTCCGATCTCTCATGCGAGGGCAGTGCTCGACGTCGAGGTGCAGGGCGCCGAAGGAGATGGTCACGCGATGAGGAGGAGCGGGATGGGGCAGAGGTGGTTGTTTCCGATGCTCCGCCCTCCGCCAGCGACCGCCCTTGCAGCGCGTCGTGGGAGGTGGGAGGAGGAGCCATGGCGCGTCGCCATAGGTGGAGGCTCTATGTTTATGTTAATAGTACCATAATATCATTGCACAATAGTGGTTGTCAACTGAATCTTGCAAGTCCAAACAAAACCATAGTTGAACTTAAACCTGACAAATAATAATAAACTCGCACTGACAAATTGATGAATTTCATGTAGAACACCTTTCTCCTTTAGACGGTTGATTAATGCCACACACATGGACAAGATAGTGTGCCAAGAAATCAAACTGCACAAGTCAGAAGACACAAATTAACACCACGATAGCTGCCCTAATCCACGGAATGGATGGAAGCACGAGATGATAAAATAAAATAAGAATTGGCTTGAACTTAAACCAAAATGATAATTGAACTGAACTAAAATTAGATACTGGACTGAATTAAAATAAGAAACATATAGCGAAATTAAATTCTATAAACACAAGCATTTTCAGCAATCAAATTTTCCTCTTGAATATGTAGAGGGACACACCTTGTTTTCTCTATCAGATTCCTACCTCCAGGCAAAGAAGTGGGTATAGGACAAGGTACATCAGCCCAAGTTTTTGTACTTCTCGTTGCATTGCTTCAGTTTGGTTCTATCGTGGGTTTGTCACGGCAGATGTCCTAGCGAAAGGACTTAGTCGTGGAGCCATCGCAACGGGTTAGCTTAAAGGGGTTAAAACGGACAAAGGACACGAGAGGTTTATACTGGTTCGGCCCCTTGCGGTGACGGTAAAAGCCTACGTCCAGTTGTGATGGAATTGCTATGGTCTCGAGGATCAAGGAGCGGAATCGCTTTACCTAGATCTCGAGTTATTGTTTCTTGTCCTTGAACTGCCGCCGGGTCGTGCCTTTATATACACAGGTCGACGCCTGCCGGCTTACAGAGTCCCGATGCTGGTTTATACACATACCGGCTCGGTCTCTACTTTGTCATACCTTACAATACAAGTCATGAATTACATGGCGGTTTATAGCTACAGGCCTTAATCTACCTTTGGGCCTTGGGCCTTCGAGTCTCTGTAGTAAACCGCTTTACTCCTTGTCTTCATGGGCTTTAAGTGTAAACAATCCATTATAGGGATAACCCGGCTCCTTGGCCGGTTTACACCTAGTAGTAATATCCCCAACATTAGGCCCCAGATTGATTTGAACTGATTCATGTCAATCTCCAAAACCTTGAGAAAATTTCTTCTTCCATATCTTCGCATAAATCTTGTACACCACCATGACGTCACCATCCAGTATCATGATAAACCATCATGACGTCACCTATTATTTAAAATGGTATATACCTCACCTTCACTAATGAGCCTCCGACAATCGAGGCGACAACTGTCACATATCCAACCTTTAGGCTCCTCGATTCTCGCGTCTGGCACTTATCCTTTCACCTTTATAAATAAGGCCGAGGGTCCTTTCCATTTTCCTCCCTTGCCTCTTCGACTCTTCTTCTTCCTCGCGACGCCTCAGAACCCGAACTCCGCCGCCGCCGTCGACCTTCGCGTCTGCACCAACCAAGGCCGCTGCATCAACCTGTTTTGACCAGAGAACTGCGACGCACCTCCGTTGTTCAGCAGCACCAGTAAATATTCCTCTTGACGAATGTCAGATCTGCATTAGGGTTTCCAATGTTCGTCGGTGTTCTTCACTGTTCATCTTTTTCTTTCCTAGATCGCATAGTTTGATCCGAATCTGGTAGCAAAGGCGAGCTATAGTAGTTTAGCACCCCTTTTAAACCTCAGAAAGTACCCTTTCCTGCATAAGATCCCATCCAAGCATATGTGTTCTTCCGCTGTCACGGCTTTAGGTTAAATTTATTTCCTCTTTTTAGAACTGTGGCAGATCCAAATTTATACCACCGATCTGTGAAATCTGTTTGCGCCATACTTAGAAACTTTTGTAAATCTATAGCCTCTATACCATTGTGGGCGGTTTATCCTTCATCCTCTGATAACTCATCATATACCATTAGCCCTCTGTTAAACCGCCAACCTGCTTTAAATGCTGAAATCCGGTTTAGTACACCCAAATGCTTGAAATATCTTTGTCTTCCATCATTGCACCGGTTTGTAAATTGTAACCATTAACTTTAAACCGGATATCGTGCTTTTTCCAGCTTGTCACCAGGAATGGCCAAACAATTCTGTTCCTGTAATTGGGTTCCTTCCCGGGTTACAGAAGCGCAGCTGGCCAGTTGTGTTGCAACGGGCGCTTTCGCAAATAAGGATACTATCAATTGGCGAGTCCCCGGTCCAGAATTTCCTCCTAAACCCCAAGACGGAGAAGTTATTGTATTTGCTGATCACCTGAGCCGAGGCTTCACTCCTCCTGGATCAAAAAATTTCCGTGACGTGCTCGCCAACTTTTAAATCCATCCCCAAGATCTTGGTCCAAACTCCATATCCAATATTTGTGACTGGCAAGTATTCTGTGAAGTGTACCTGCAAGAGGAACCTACTGTTGATCTGTTCCGGGATTTCTTTTATCTAAACCGCTGTACTGAGTTTACGGACGGCCCCAATACTGAATTAGGCGGGGTTTCAATCCAGAAGAGGAGAGATATTGATTTCCCTCATGCCAAGCTTCATAGTCATCCTAAGGACTGGAATCAGACTTGGTTCTACTGCCGCAACACAGCTCCAGCCAATGAAAATCCTTTGTCGGGTTATCGTCCACACCGGCTTACCCAAGCTCATCCCTTTCCTCAACGGTTGACCGCCCAAGAGCGAGCAAAATATGCCCCTCAACTGGCAAAGCTCAGAGCCTTTGTTGCAAATGGGCTGACAGGCGTGGATTTTGTCCGATGCTGGGTTTCATGGAGCGTTTTACCTTTAAGCCGGCGGCCCGGTTTAATGTGTGAATACACAGGGGATCTGAAGGACCCTCAACGTCATATTGACATCCAGCTGACGGATGATGAAGTTACCGAAGCTGTTAAAAAGATGCTTAATGAGCCAATAGATGTATGCAGCAAAATCGGGCTCAGTCCTTTCTATGCTGCCAATAAACCGCCCAAGGTATAATCTACCGTATTTCTGCCTTTATCCATCCTTTGTTAAATTTCTCCTTTGATGACTTACTATTTGCATATGCAGGCCGATGATCCATTCTGGAAGAGAAAATCACAAGATAAACCGGTAAAGAATCCTCGGCTTAAGACCAAGGCTTCAAAGAAGCCTATGAAAAGAAGGAACGTTGAACCGTCTGAGCCCATTATTGATGATGATCTGGTTAATCCGGCTTCAGGGGTAGAACTTGACTCTCTCGGTTCATTTTTTATACACCTTATTGACAATAATCATTATCAGGATGAAGCGGAAGCCGGCAATGCTGATGAGGTAACTATTCTTTCTTCTGATTCTGATCCTGCCCCAGTACCAAGAATTCATCGTGCCATTCGGAAAGTAAAATTTTCATGCCCTCTTTCTTATTTGGACCCGCACTTTCTTTTAAAGACGCAGCAGCATGAAGCTCGCCGCACAACTCGACATAGCGGCCAAGTGGTGACCTCCTCGGGTTTACCAAATTCGCTAGTTCGCAAACGCCGCCAAGAGGTTGCTTATACTCCTGACACCCTTTACCCTAAGGCGGGTTACATCCGATATCCTCTTAATCCATCTGACTCAAATTATCAAGGAACTTCCCATTCATCTTCCGGTGAGTCATCAGTGACACAATTTCCTCCTCTGAAGACCGTCCCTGGGTAAGCATAACATACTTTTAACTTTTTGGTCTTGTATTATATTGTCATATTGATCTTCTTGTCTGCTCTTTTTCAGTGCTAAAGCCAAACCAAGCAAGAAGGCTAGATTGAATAGGCCAACCGACCATGAACCAGCTATTGAGCCGGAGAAAACCCCAGAGGCTATTGATCCGGAGGCTAATACTGTTGTTGATAATCCAGAACCTCAAGCAACCGACCCGCTTGTTGAACTGGTAGAAAATAATCCAACAAACCAGTCAACTGATCTACCAAGTCCGACTGTTGATCTGCTGAGTCTGGCTAAAGCATCCGATAAACCGCCAAGCCCTGTCAAGACTACGGACGACGATGTTGTTGTAACTGGCCTTGGTTTCAGCTCCCCTGGTCGTCCTGTCGCATTATCAAAGCATAGCGCCAAAGAAGAAATTTCTGCCATGGACAAAGGGAAATGGAAATCCGAGTTATCCAACTATACCAACCTCAGCGCTCAAGAGCTTCATTCTGGTTTTTTAAACCGCCTGTATACAAGCCGCGACTTTGAAGCCGGTTGGTAGGCCTGATGAAGGAGCGGTATGAGGTAAATTTCACTTTCCCTTTCCATAAATATTCTAATAGTCCTTTTGTTAGAACTGGTCTAACGTATCAACTCTAGTAGCCCCCAAGGGTCGGTTCATAACATTGGTTTGAACTGGGTCTTGAATGGATATTTGCATTCTGCTGGTGTAGCCCCCATGAGCCGGCTTATATCTTGTTAGAATGAACCGGTACATCCTATTAATCTCACCACTTATAATGATAAAAATCCATCTGAATCTGAACGAATACGCATTAGCCCCCAAGTATCAAGTAGATAACTTGTTATGTGCTTGAGACTTTTAAATTAATAGCTGATAAGAAGCAATCCGCATTAGCCCCCAAGTGCCAAGTAGATAACTTGTTATGTGGTTGGGACTTCAATGTTGTAATGCTAACTTATTATCTGTATTTTGCAGGCTGAGTTGTCCAAAAAAGACTCCCAAATCACTGATCTCCAAGGAAACATCAAGTCTCAGATTGACGAAACTTGCAAAGTTAAGAGCGAGCTGACCACCGCTTTAACAACCATGGAGCAGCTGAAGGAATTCTTCAAAGGCGAACGGGCAGATTGGGAAGTTGAAAAAGCCACCTTGTTAAAGCGGGCAGAAGATGCGGAAAACGCCCTTAAACCGGCCACAGAAGAGCTGAGCAGCCTGAAGTGGCAGATTGATGCCATGACCTCTGCCATCTTTGGTAACAATCTCTTCACCAATATGTAATAACACCAGTTATAAAAACTTTCGGTTTAATAATAATTTGATCCTTTGCAGGTAGCCGTGTTACCCATCTTGGCGCAGATATGCGCAAAAAATTGAAGGCCGTCTATACTTTGGTAGAGCCGCTTTATACCGGCGCGCAACGGGCCATCTGCACAGCTTCCAATAACCATCCACCCCCGTCGCTAATCAAGGAAACACTGGAAAAATTGTCTATGATGCCTGCCCGGATTGTGGAATTGAACAAATCCGCTGCTAGGCCCGGTGCCCTTACTGCACTGACGCGCGCCAAGGCCTGGATATCTGACCTTGATCCGGAAGACGTTGGAAATGGTTACCCAAGCCAAAACGAGGACGGTTCAGAATTCAGCAATGATGATCTCCGGGCTATCACAAGAGAGATGCGACCACTGGCAAGTAAATTGGCTGAAGATACTAACTTGTCAATTTACCAGAATGTATATGATGCCAGCGGCAAGCGAATAAGTGCTCCAACTTATGACGTGGAAAATCTGATCCCGCCGATCCGTAAGCACACTTACGCTCCTGACGTTGAACCGTCTGATCTTATACACGACGAAGCTGTCTTTCAAGCCTTAACAGGAATTGATTGGACAACTATTGACTTCCAGACACTGGGTGGAGAGAAAGAGGATGAACCGGCGCAGGAAGATCTGCAACCTTCACATCAACCTAAGGCAGAACCATAATCCCGAAGCCGGTTTAATTTGTGCACATTGTCATCCTTGTGAAAAACAATCATTCTTTTGGACAGTCGAAACGCCTTGTAATAGGCTAGTTTGAACAGCTTTTCTGATATGCCATCGTGCATACTTGTTGCTCACAATATTGTTAATCCGTCATTATGATCTTTATTGGTTTTATACAGCCCTGTTTCTGCATAAAACAAAGTGAAAACTGGCCTGGCGGTTTTCCGCCGGACGAGTCATAATGCCCAATATACAGCCAAGGCTGATAACCATAGCTTTAAATAATGAAATATGAAACATATCATACCTGTGATACTGAATCACTTTGTTGGTTTACCACCATTCTTCTAATAAGGGTGACGACCCAAATACTGAGTATGGATAACTTAAACCATGCTATGCTGGTATATAATAAGTGATGCCGGGTTATGATAAACACCGGATGATCATCCTGGCAACTTATAGTTAACTCCAGGCCGGGTTAAATAAACACCGGTTTATACGGATGACTTATAATCAGGCCGGGCCAATAGGTGCCGGTTTAGCTCAAAACTTTGCCAGGCCCAAATGCGAGGCTGTTCATGGGCTGCCAGGCCACTGAGTTAAACCGTTTTACAAAGCCTTTTAAGATGGTCCTCAATCTTTAACCAATCGCCGGTCTATCATTGACAAGTTCAGGGTCATATGCGATTGACTTGTCAAGTTGGCGGGTCATACCAGGCTTACCTGGGTTGAGTGACTTACTTAATGAAGGCAGGTTAACCCGGGGTTTTAGGTGTATACACCAGGCTTCCAAGCCACGGCTTCATATCCTATTGCAAGTGTAGATTTCTTTGTTCATTGCGATAGCAAAGAATCCCCAAGCAACATTTTGAGTTGTGCTCAACGGGTGCCTATGTTTGAGTTGTTCTTGACAACACTCTTTGGCCCCTAAGTAATGGCATTGCGCCAACCAAAAGGTGTAGCTATGGTTGAACACAACCAAGCCCCCAAGTGACTTACTGTCATGGCTTTTGAGCCAGCCAAGAGGTGTAGCTATGGTTCAAATATGACCAAGCCCCCAAGTGACTTTCTTTTGTGGCCTTGATCCAGCCAAGAGGTGTAGCTATGGTTCAAATATGACCAAGCCCCCAAGTGACTTATATTGATAGACAACTGTAGAAGATGAATCAAAGGGTAAACCGGATGTTGCTTTCCAGACAGAAACCTCCGTGTAACCACTCATGATATGAGAACAGCAGATACCCCACTTTAGCTGGGGCTCCGGTTTATTATATTGATCATAATATATACATTGTCAAAATATGTACATGATAGGAGCCTATGGCTCAGGTGTAGTAAGGCCGTAGATAAGCTATGTTCCACGGCCGGATCGTCTCCTCCTCTGACTTGCGTGAGTCTTTATGCTCTCGAACATCAATGAGGTAATATGATCCGTTGTTCAGATTCTTGCTGACCACAAAGGGCCCTTCCCAAGGTGGGGATAACTTGTGCATATCGGTCTAATCTTGGATAAGCCGGAGCACTAGGTCACCTTCTTGAAAGGCTCTGGTTTTAACCCGGCGACTGTTATAACGCCGCAGGTCTTGCTGATAAATCGCCGAGCGAGCCGCCGCTACGTCCCGTTTCTCATCCAACAGGTCCAACGCATCCTGGCGTGCTCTTTCATTGTCTGCTTCAACATAAGCTGCCACTCGTGGCGAGTTATGACGAATATCACTTGGAAGGACAGCTTCCGCTCCATAAACCATGAAAAAGGGTGTATAACTCGTAGATCTATTGGGGGTGGTGTTAATGCTCCATAAAACGGAAGGCAACTCTTCAACCCAACAGCCCGGTGTCCTCTGCAAAGGAATCATAAGCTGGGGCTTGATCCCCTTCAAGATTTCCTGATTAGCTCTCTCCACATGACCATTAGACTGGGGGTGGGCCACTGAAGACACATCAAGGCGGATGTGCTCTCTTTGACAGAACTCCTCCATGGCACCCTTGGAAAGATTCGTGCCATTGTCTGTTATAATGATGTGTGGAAAACCAAAATGGAATATCACCTTCTTCATAAATTGAACCACCGTGGCTGCATCACACTTGCTAACTGGCTCTGCCTCCACCCACTTGGTAAACTTATCAACCGCCACCAAGAGGTGGGTCTTCTTCTCCTTAGACGTCTTAAAGGGTCCAACCATATCAAGCCCCAAGTTGCAACGGCCAGGTTATTGGAATTAACCTCAGCTCCTAAGCCAGAACATGAGCCCGGCGCGCAAACTTCTGACAGCCATCGCACCTTTTTACAAGGTCCTCAGCATCAGCATGAGCCGACAGCCAATAGAAACCGTGACGAAAAACCTTAGCCACCAGGGACTTTGAACCGGCATGATGACCACAATCACCTTCATGAATTTCGCGTAAAATTTCACGGCCTTCTTCAGGAGAAACACAACTTTGAAAAGCCCCAGAGACACTGCAATGATGTAGCTCTCCATTAACAATAGTCATGGACTTGGAATGCCGGATTATCTGCCTGGCCAGAACTTCATCCTCTGGTAACTCACCCCGGTTCATATACGCCAAATATGGGATCATCCAATCCGGGGTGACATGAACCGCCGCCACCAACTGAGCCTCCGGGTCAGGAATAGCTAAGTCCTCCTCTATGGGTAGCTTGACCGACGGTTATGCAAAACATCAAGAAAAACATTGGGCAGCACCGGTTTACGCTGGGAGCCCAACCGGCTTAAGGCGTCCGCCGCTTCATTCTTTCGCCGGTCCACATGATCCACCTGATAACCCTTGAAATGACCTGCAACAATATCCACCTCTCGACGATACGCTGCCATGAGGGGGTCCTTGGAATCCCAAGTACCAGAAACTTGTTGAGCCACGAGGTCCGAGTCACCAAAACATTTAACCCGGCTCAGATTCATCTCCTTAGCCATCCGAAGACCATGGAGCAGAGCCTCGTACTCAGCTGCATTATTAGTACAAGGAAACATCAAGCGGAGAACATAACAAAATTTGTCACCTCGAGGGGAAGTAAGAACCACTCCAGCCCCTGAGCCCTCCAATTGCATGGATCCATCGAAGTGAATCGTCCAGTATGTGTTATCTTGTCTATCCTCCGGCGCGTGCAACTCTGTCCAGTCATTGATGAAATCCATGAGCGCTTGAGACTTGATGGCCATGCGAGGCATATATTTTAATCCGTGAGGCCCAAGCTCAATAGCCCACTTAGCAACCCGTCCAGTCGCTTCTCTGTTTTGGATGATATCTCCCAAAGGAGCAAACTGACCACAGTAATGGGATGGCCCTAAAAGTATTGCTTCAGCTTCCGGATCGCCATAAAAACCCCATATACAAGCTTCTGCCAATGTGGATATCTTTGTTTTGACTCAATGAGCACCTCACTGATATAATAAACCGGTTGTTGAACCGGATACTCCTTTCCTGCCTCCTTGCGCTCCACCACAATAGCCACACTAACAGCCCGAGCATTAGCAGCCACATATAACAGCAATGGTTCCTTGTCAATGGGAGCAACAAGAATATGTGGTTTGGCAAGCTGCCGCTTTAGAGCCTCAAACGCTTCATTAGCCGCATCACTCCAGACAAAGTTGTCCGTTTTCTTCAGCATTTGATATAAAGGGATGGCCTTCTCCCCGAGACGACTTATAAACCGGCTCAATGCTGCGATCAGGCCTGCCAGTCGCTGAACATCATTGATGCACTTCGGTTTAGCCAGTGAAATAATAGCCTTGATCTTCTCCGAATTAGCTTCAATGCCCTTGTTAGACACCAGAAAACCCAAAAGCTTGCCTGCTGGCACACCAAAAACACACTTGGCCGGGTTGAGCATCATAAACCTGGAGGTTATCAAAGGTCTCCTTTAATTCATCTATTAATGTTTCCTCCCTCCTGGACTTCACCACAATATCATCCACATAGGCATGAACGTTGCGCCCAATTTGGTTATGAAGACAATTCTGAACACATCGCTAATAAGTTGCCTGGGCACTCTTGAGCCCAAAGGGCATAGACACATAGCAGAAGGCTCCAAAGGGAGTTATAAAAACTGTCTTCTCCTGGTCCTTAACTGCCATCTTAATCTGATGATAACCTGAATAAGCATCCAGAAAACTCAAACGCTCACAACCCGCCGTAGCATCAATGATTTGATCGATACGGGGGAGGGCAAAAGGATCAGCCGGACATGCCTTGTTTAAATCCGTGTAATCCACACACATACGCCAGGTGCCATTCTTCTTAAGCACCAGCACCGGATTAGCCAACCACTCCGGATGAAAAACTTCAACAATGAACCCTGCTGCCAAGAGCCGGGCTACCTCCTCACCAATAGCCTTGCGCCTCTCTTCATTGAACCGGCGAAGGAATTGTCGGACTGGTTTAAACTTGGGATCAATATTAAGGGTGTGCTCAGTGAGTTCCCTCGGTACACCTGGCATGTCAGAAGGCTTCCATGCAAAGATATCCCGATTCTCACGGATGAACTCGATGAGCGCGCTTTCCTATTTCGGATCCAGATTTGCACTGATGATGAACTGTTTGGATGAATCGCCGGGCACAAAATCAACCGTCTTAGTCTCATCAGCCGATTTAAACTTCAAGGCCGGATCATGCTCCGTGGTCGGCTTCTTCAAAGAAGTCATGTCCGCCGGATCAACATTGTCCTTGTAGAACTTCAACTCCTCTGTTGCACAAACCGACTCAGCATAGGCCGCATCACCTTCCTCACACTCCAAAGCGATCTTGCAGCTTCCATGTACTGTGATAGTCCCTTTATGACCCGGCATCTTGAGCTGCAGATAAACATAACAAGGTCGTGCCATGAACTTAGCATAAGCCGGCCGTCCAAACAGGGCATGATACGGGCTTTGAATTTTCACCACTTCGAAAGTCAATGTCTCTGATCTTGAGTCATACTCATCTCCAAAAGTGACTTCCAGAGCTATCTTACCAACCGGATAAGCTGATTTGCCAGGCACCACACCATGGAAAACAGTGTTCGACGGTTTAAGATTCTTATCTGTCAACCCCATACGACGGAAGGTGTCATAATATAAGATGTTAATACTGCTGCCTCCATCCATGAGCACCTTAGTGAACTTATAACCTCCAACCTGAGGCGCCACCACCAACGCCAAATGACCCGGATTGTCAACCCGGGGCGGGTGATCCTCTCGGCTCCAGACAATAGGCTGCTCAGACCATCGCAAATAATGAGGCACTGCCGGTTCAACCGAGTTCACCGCCCGTTTATGAAGCTTCTGATCGCGTTTGCATAAGCTGGTGGTGAAAACATGGTACTGTCCACTATTCAACTACTTTGGGTGACTTTGGTACCCTGATTGTTGCTGCTGCGGTCCCTGTTGGTTATAACCACCCTGGTTGCTCTGATTGCCTTGATTGCCATGTCCACCCTGATTGCCTTGGAATCCTGAACCGGAGTTGCCTCCTCCATAGCCCGACCCATAGGACCCAGATCCTGAACCGCCGGATGGTCCATGATCATTCCGGAAGAAATCTGAATTTTTGAATTCTCGCATGATATAACAATCTTTCCAGAGGTGCGTGGCCGGTTTATCCCGCGTTCCATGCTTCGGGCAGGGCTTGTTCAATAGGTAATTCAGGCGCTCCGGATTAGGACTGGGCTCTGCCCTTCTTGGGGGCGGCTTTCCTTTACGACGCTGACCATTACCCTGTGTATTGGTGTTAGCCACAAAATCTGAATTATGATCTGCTTTCCGCTTACCATTATTATTATGGCCCGTCGGGTTATGCTGCTGCCCCTTGGTGTTGCCGCTCTTCTTTCCCTTTCCCGGTTTGTCATCGTCAGACTCGGGGTCCTTGGTACTATCAGAATCAGCATACTTAACCAGAGCAGCCATAAGTGTTCCCATGTCATTGCAGTGACGCTTGAGTCATCCCAACTTCAACTTTAAAGGCTGGAACCGACAATTACCCTCCAATGTTATAACCGCCGAGTCGGCATTGATGCGATCCGAAGAATGTAAGATCTCTGAAACCCGGCGCACCCAATGGGTTGTTGACTCGCCTTCTCCCTGGACACAGGCGGCTAAATCCACAATTGACATAGGGTGCTTGCACGTGTCTTTGAAGTTTGCTATAAACCGGGCTTTTAACTCAGCCCATGATCCAATGGAATTAACTGGTAAGCTTTTCAACCACGTGCGAGCTGTTCCATCCAACATCATAGCGAAATATTTCGCGCAGGCCGCTTCATCCACATCTAACATCTCCATAGCCATCTCATAACTCTCAATCCATGACTCGGGAGGCACATCAGCGGTGTAATTAGGCACCTTACGGGGGCCCTTGAAATCCTTGGGCAGCCGTACATTTCGCAAAGCCGGGACGAGGCAGGGCACCCCCCAAGAGCTAAAAGTAAGGCCTTGCTCTACGGAAGCCACCGGACGAACCGAGGAGTGAGCTGACGGTCCTGCGCTGCTAACTCGGCCTCTCGACGTGCTCCATTGTTCACCACATCCTGAGCATTTGCCCCACCACGCGCCGGATTAGGTCCTCGAGGAGCGTCTCGGTTCCGCGCACTGCTTGACACAGCCGGTTCATCGATGTGCCTGCTATAACTAGGGCTCGGGCGTGGGGTTGAATGAATTTTGTCTCGGCTATATGAATAAGCCTGTTGCTGCATCATGGCCATCGGAAGAAGATCCCTAGCACGTCGCGTCTCAACCGCCGCTGGGGATTCACCCTCCATTGGAATAGCGGCTAATCGTGATGCGGCGGCGATCATGTTATCCAAAGGGGTGGAGAAGTGACCCGGCGGCGCAGGTACATCCTGCAGCGGGTTATGGGTCCGTCGAGGGGGATCCGTCACCCGTGGCTGATCCAGTGCTCCGGTCCTCGGCGTCTCAATCCGGTTCACCGCTGCCGGATTACAGGTTCCTGCTCCTGGCGTGCCAAAGAGATTCATTGCCTCATAAACCGGTGGTAGTCGTGACCGATGCCTTCTCCTTAACACGTCGTTTGAAGCGTTCTGATCCAACAAGAGTCGATAATTTTCCGCATGAATCCGCTGTGCTTGTGCCTCTAAAGCGGCCCGCTCCGCGGCTATCCTGGTATCCTCAGCAGCTAAGTCGGCTTTTGCCTGAGAGATCTGATCTTTCACTTTCGCAACTTCCGCATTGTGTGCATCCTAATCCGCCGGGTTAACCTCCGCCATCAGCGTTGCCAGCACATCAAACAAATCAGAAAGAACCTGAGCTGGCGGACGCACAGGGCCTCCTACCCCGGCTGCTGCCGCCGCTGTTGATCCGGAAATTACTGCTGCTGCGGTTGAAGAGTGGAGCGCTCGTTGCGTGCCGGCCATGAAGATCGCCACCCGGTTTGGCAGATCGAAGGGGTCCGGAATACTGTCGCCATCGGAATAGCCCCCAAACTGGCCATCTTGCAGTTGGTACAGTGATTCGGTCTCCCCGGTGGACGACTCGCCATCTGAGTAGACAACGGTCTCGCCATCGGACGCCGGTATCCCCAACAGGTTCCAAGAACACTATGCTTTAGTTTCGGTTGCAGACCTGGTCGTCACGGCGTGCGGGGACCATGGAGGAGGAGGATCTAGAGCAAAAGCTCTCACACGATGATGTTGTGGATGGCGCCGAGCATGTCGGTGGACGCATGTTCACAGAAGTTGTAAAATATCTGCAGAACTGAAGGATATGCTTTTTGTATTATCTCTGATGACAATGAACAAAGTATTTGGAACTGACGCATATATGATACCCGATCAATACTAAAAGGGACAATATTTGTTAAGTTTCTATGTATGAACCTACCAACTTTCTAAACATGAACTTCTCGCTAGGGTTATTCTTCGGTATTGAAAAATGTCCAGGCAGAGCACATACATCAGTAATAGTTATATCGAGAGGGTTTACTTCAACCCCTACATTTTTCCGTCAGTAATAACTATCAGTAACTCGTTATTCATCGGTACTAGTATGACTGGACAAGAAGTGCAAATTTGTAGCAGTACACAGATTGAACTTGCATAATTTTTCTTTGAACTTTTTTTAGGTGATATATCTAATCTTACATAATTTTGAAACGTGTACTGATGATATTTTTGCGCACGCACCCAACTATGTTGTGTTTTTCATGAACTGACAAAATAATACAAACCAAACTAATAATGAGTTTAGCACAGAAAAGAAGTCTCTTCTCTAGGCATTAAGACAAATGCCTGTTGAACAACAAGCATAAGACAGCAGTGGCGCTTGAGGAGCAGGGGAAGAGGGATGGTACAAAAGAGTGCAGCTCAATGATACCATATGTTGCAGAACAAATTTGCCACTTGGGGCTGAAGAAAGAAATCACACAAGATGAGCTGAAAATCATAATAGAATGACCATAGCTACAATATGAACTGAATATATAGCAGAGGAGCATGAACATCCAGGGGGAGGTGTGGAAAGGTTGAGATGGGCACCTCCCGAGCTGCGGCATCGAACGGCTTTGCACTGTGTTGTTGAACGATCCGGGGTGGCAGTGGTGAACAGAGGGCAAGCCGGGTTGGTGGTTGTCGCGCTGGAGATGGACATCACGGACGCTGCGGCAGAAGAAGTGGGTCACGCCGGCGACCTGCGGGTGTGCGTGTAGGTGGTTCACTGGTAGACTGGAGCTGGGGGAGATGGGAAACAGGGTGGAGGCCAGAGCAAGTGACTACAGAGAGTGGTTGGGGATTGATGATGATATCAAAAGGAGATGGGGCGACGGAGGCCTGTGAAGCAGCGACGGCGCCGGCGGCTAGGAGATTGGGCAAGGGGCGGCGACGCGGCGGACAACCAGGAGGTTGTGTGCCGGGTGGCGGTGCGGGGGAAGTAGCGGGGAGGTTGGCCGGTGGCGCAATGGAAGCAGGGGTGGCGCTCCGGTAGGAGCAGCGGGTAGGCGAGTCGCTGGCGCGGTGGAAGTAGCGGGGAGGTGGGCGGGCGGGGCGGTGGAAGCAGGGGCAGCGCTCCGGTGGGAGCAGCGGGGAGGTGAGCCGGTGGCGCGGTGGAAGCAGAGGGGCGACGCCAGCAGCGGGTAGAAGCAGGGCCGGATCGACGGCGCGTGGAAGCAGGGAAGCTAGGCCCGGTGGCCGGCGGCGGGTGGGAGCAGGGGGTGGAGCCGGCGGTGGGTGGAAGCAGCAGGGAGGCGGCGGGGAGTGGGTGGGCTTTTTCTCTGTTTCGTGCCACATCGTAGGAGCACCGGATTGTGCAAAATAGATCCGGCCTCTATAAGGGCCTGATGGTAACAGAATAATATTCTGTTACTAGTAACAGAATAGCCCTGCCCTATATATATATATATAATGACATAATGTCGTACCTAGCTAGGATGCTTGGCCCACCACCTCTGACTTCGTGTCAGCGGGGCGGATGCACGTAATGATCGATACTTTGGTCGTACATGCATGTTGCCATGACCTACCATAAGATGGACCAATGAATCTATCGTTTGGTCTAACGGCAGTTGTTGTTGTCGATAAACCGCTTGGGCCAATAGATTGAACCATCATAAAAATCGCACGAGAGGGACCACAAAACCAGCACCTCTTGCATGCGGCCCAAAATGATGTATGTTGGGAAGGGGTGATGTGTGTTTTCAATATAGAATAAAGTACAATTTAGATGTGGTGCCTACCTCTCTATACAGACAACAACCATGAAGGCAAGGTAGTTAATGACGAGATACGCAGGGTATGATGTAGGTCGAACCCAGCAATCTGAGCATGTGGGAGGGAATCCTGACAACGCATGAGCTCGAGTTTTGGTTGAGCGACATGTGACGGCCACCGGATCTAACATGAACTAGGAGGAATCCATTCATGGCAAACACATACCCCTCATTATTGGTCAAAGGGATGATATATATACACTCGGGGAGCCCACAGATATGTGTGTCATCACAAAAAAACACACAAGGGAGATGTGGTCGATCAGAAGTCCCTGTATACACTGCATGCGGTCCGAAAATATGTATGGGTACGGTGGTGTGTGATGTGTTTAAATCCCAAATGCACAACTTCGATGGGCCACCAACTACATCACAAACCGAACACCGTACCCGACTCCAAGCCTGGTTCAATAGGTATGATTTCATTTTCCCAACTTCGAGGCGGCGGCCGGGGAGGGGGGTCGTCCCACGCATGCACTCAAACTTTATTTGGTCTAGCATGGCACACATCAATATCTATACCCCTATATAGTGTGCGAATAACTTTGAAAGTTGGTCGTTGGATGAAGCCAATCCGACGGTACAGAGATGGCAAATCCGAGCACTACTGGCCGTTGGATATCATCTACATTCCACCAGATTCTACCACATGTACAATCTAGAAGACTCCATGGTTGAACTTAAGCATAATGCACAAACATCACAACACAAGCACTTCTCCTTTGTTCTCTAGAATCTTCCATATCTTAATTCCCAAACTTTTTTTCTAAATGAATTGTCACTTTTTGTTTTTACTTTATGCTTTACAATGCACAATTCCATGAATCTTAAAATAGATTATTTTTTTATAAAACGAATTAATTTTGGATGAGATGACTATAAGAATTAAACGAACATCTACATCCACTGGTATGCGTTGGTCCTAAACAAATGGTTTTTACCCCCTTCCCGCGACAGCATTTGGAACCATCGCCAAGTGAGTGTGGGCGATTGGGGGGTCCTTCCCACACGACCCAGAAACCGTCGGGGATAGGGAGCCTTGATGCATACAATTGTCCCTATATAACCGTTTTCGAGATCTCAAATATCCCAAACGCTTCATCATTGCTACTCCTTTGTGCTCGCATTGCCATCGCAGTCGGAGTTTTGTGGTTCTACCTAAAATCAGGTAGATTCCAGGGACGGGAGTTTTCCAGGAAGAATCTAGGCACGGGAGTTTTACGATGCCTGGCACATTACAAACATTTCATGATTATAAACCGTGTACGATGGGTAGACAATCACACACATTTAGTTTTCCCGCACCGTATGTGATAGTGTCTGACATCACACACGCTTTGCAAACGGCAACTGTGTGCATGCTTGCACACATTTCCTCTCTCTGAACCATCTCGAATTATGGTGTATATTGCAAGCGTTTGTGTTTTACCAACCGTGTGTGCCGTAATGACCTGCACAACGTAATTTTTCCCTAATTTAATTGCTGCTATTTAAAATTGTACCTAATTTAAACTTGAAAGTAGGCTATAGCTTTATTCATATCCATCAGGTTCAAACAACCAGTGCATTATTAGATTCACAGGTACATATGTTTAAGAATTACATAAGCACCAAATAAAGAATTATATACCAGGGTTCTATACTTGTACTATTACAGATGGTAAAGAAAGAGGCGACAGACATTCCAGTTGCTGAACAAGGTGAAGCGGAATGGCCCTATTGTGCTCTCCTGGATGCAGAAGGCATGCAGGACTCTAGTCCAACCCCTTGTGATGGCCGGCCGCGAATCATGTAGTTTGAGAGGTAATCTTGAGTAAACTGCTTCAGGACCACTGCAAAAGAAACAAGATTCAGATAGTGTCATCTAACACAACTCATTACGGGCAGTAAAAAGAAGGCTACAGGGTTCTTACTTACCATCCTGCAGTTCACTATTGTCTTGCATAAAGTGTAAACAAGTAGTTTGATTGACATCTTTTGACCCATTTTAATAACAATCTTTATCAGTTTCCTCACTTGATGCTGGTTCATGAATATCTCATTACCCCATACGCAGAAAGGGTCGAAGTGTGGATCTTTGGCAATGATATATGCACCTAAAAGCACCAAGTTAATATTAGAAGCTAAACAACAATTGAAAAATGATGTAGTACAACACTCCATCCATCCCATTATATAAGATTTTATTACATGTATATCTAGACATCATCAGAACATTAAGGTAACACTCTTCCTTGTTGCTATGTAGCCTGGGATTGCATATTTGGTCATTCAGTACAGTGCATGTTGCTAAACAACAATTGAAAAATGAAAAGGCATGTTAACTGCAATATCCTTAACAGCAACCAAATATCGTAATTCATAGTGGTATTGTTGAAACTGTTATTGATGAAATTGAACTACACGGCAAATAGTTGCACATATAGAGCATCACATTGTGAAGAACTGAAATAAACAAGTCATACGGACATCTCTAGGCGATCCTTAAAAAGATAAAGGACTAAAACCCTTAGTGGATATATATGTGTGTGTGTGTGTATGTATATACTCCAGCAATTTTTGGCCTTTTCTAGTCGATCCCCTAAACTTAAGGTTGTAAACTTCAATTTGATCAAGTTCAAAGCAGGTTCAACCGAAAGTAGCATGCATTCAAACATAAACATAGATAGTCTTGCATAACCGAAAATAAAACATAAATTTAAACTAAGCTAAACTACTTTTGGTCGAAGTAGAGGTCGAGCCAATCCTACCTCGTCATGTACGGTGTGCCGCGAGCCCTGTCCAGGCCAGTACCGTCGTCGGGGTCGTTGGGGAAGGACTCCTCCACTCATCGACGTCGATCTCCTCGTCCTTGGGGCCCACCTCGACGCCCTCCGCGTCGTCGTCGTCGCCGCCTTCGACCTTGTCATCAGAGGAGAGCGCGATAACCTCGCCGCCCTCCGCACCGCCGTCCTTGCCGCCTTCGACCTCGTCATCGGAGGAGAGCGCGCTAACCTCGCCGCCCTCCGCACCGGCAAAGATCTCCCGCTCCGCCTCCACGAGCTCCGGGTGCCGCCGGCGGAGCTCTTGCATGTAGGCCTCGTCGGTGGCCTCGCCCTCGAGGCGCTCCCACGCCTCGCGGTCCTCCCGCGCCATAGCCGAGCTCACCACCCCTAGCTCCGGCGAAACAAGGTGGACCGGACATGTGCCGAAGGGGAAATTGAGCCTACCGCCGCGCCGTGGTAGCGGACCTGCCAGCGGTCATACTCCATGGCCGCGAGCTCGGTCGTGTGGAAGCTACCGAGCCACCGGCAGTGTGGGTCTCTCGATCTGTAATCTCGGCGACCCACGTCCCCCACTGCCGCTGCCGGACCCCGAGGTAGGACTTCATCGGCTGTCGGGTCCAAGGGAGGACGGGGAAGTCCTCGAACCGGTGTAGGGGCGTGGCGTCGGGCGAATCGGGGGACCAGCGACGGCGGGTCGGACCCACGGAGGACGACGGGGACACCTCGGCGGCCACCTCGCCGGCGTCGGGCGAAAAGGCCGCGATAAACCTCTTTTTGGCCATTGGCTCCTCGAGCTCCCCGGCACACAGGCAGAGGTTGGGGATGGAGGTGTCGGCGATGGCGGCGACCTACCAATGGTTTCGAGGCTTGTGTGTGTCTGTGTGAGCAGAGGTTTTGGGGTGCGTGTGGAGGGGGGCAAGGTTGTGTTTGAGGAAATACTGTGGCAACTGGAAATTTTACTAGGCGGGAGTAACAAGGCGGGGGTACTGAAAATTTGGATCAAGGGCGAGAAGATATTTTTGAGATTGCGAGGGATGCAGAGGCGGGAGTAAAATGTCGGGGCTACTGAAAATTTGAATCAAGGGACTGAAGCAGAGCGGGAGCAACAGACACCGCACCTGGTCCGCACATACTAATCGTGTGCTATCAAACATTTAAACCTTCCAGGCGGTAGATATTTTCAAGATTGCGAGGGATGCAGAGGCGGGAGTTTTTGGGGAGTGAGCTAGGGTGCTTGACACGCCGGCTGTGGACTGTAGCCGACGCACCTTCTCGCGTAAGCCATAGGCGTACTATACACCGACGGTGCTCCAAGATATTTTGTACTACATCCCTTGAAAAAAAGTTATTTTGTACTACATCTCACACGGTTGGTGATAATAAACTAAGTGGGATCTACTTGATTTGAATTACAAAATGGGGTCACAGCGGCAATGGATGCTGTTTGAATTGCTAGACCTTTTATCTGCACTAAATATGCAACTATATGTGTGTCGTAAAAGAATTGGAATTATTCAAGGTTCGATTGGACATTTTATACATTAAACTAGTTTTCTAGCCATTTCACGTGCACAATTCAAAATTAAACTACATGCACATGCTCTGGTGCATACAAATTGGTTGAAAAATCAAATATGTGTCCTTCAGTGCATGCTTAGATCCCATGCAAGAAATGAGAATGAATTTTTCAGGGTTCGTTTGGCCTTTTTTATACATTAACTAGGTTTTCTAGGCATTTTATGTGCATAATTCAAATTGAACTACAAGCACATGCTCCAATGCACCAAAGTTGGTTGAAAAATCACATGTGTGTCCTTGGGTGAATTTCTAGGTCCCATGCAAGAGATGGGAATGAATTCAAACACCAGGGCACTGTTGATTGCCGGCAAAACGTTGAAATACCTGGTTTTTAAATTATAGTAAATCCAAAACTCATCTGAAATTCATGAACTTGGCATGCTATCATGGAGCAGCATCAACATGCCGTGGTGAAAAAAAATCCCATTTGGGGCAGGTTTGGGTATAAGCTTCTCACAAACCATAGCTTCTCACAACAAAGCATGATGGTTTTGATAGGGAATGTACCACCTTTGGGGAGGGGACGATATCCGTTGCCTCTTATTGCTTTCAATAATTTTCTAGTGTCAACATAGAACAGCAGGAGTGTTGTGTTTAATCTTGGAATTTTTCGAGGTTCGTTTGGCCTTTTTTATACATTAACTGGGTTTTCTAAGCATTTTATGTGCATAATTCAAATTTGAACTACAAGCACAAGCTCCGATGGAATAAAGTTGGTTGAAAAATCACATGTGTGTCCTTGGGTGAATTTCTAGGTCCCATGCAAGAGATGGGAATGAAATTCAAACACCAGGGCATTGTTGATTGCCGGCAAAACGTTGAGATGCCTGGTTTTTAAATTCTAGTAAATCCAAAACTCGTCTGAAATTCATGAAACTTGGCATGCTATCATGGAGCGGCATCAACATGCCGTGGTAAAAAAATTGTCCCATTTGGGGCAGGTTCGGGTATAAGCTTCTCACAACAAGCATGATGGTTTCCATAGGGAACGTCCCACCTTTGGGGACGAAACGATATCCATTGCCTCTTATTGCTTTCAAATTTTTTTCCCGTGTCAACATAGAACAACAGGAGTATTGTGTCAATTTGTGGGATTTTTCGGGGTTCGTTCAGACATTTTTGTGCATTAACTGAGTTTTCAATGCATTTATGTGCATAATTCAAATTTGAACTACATGCACATGCTCTAGTGCATATAAATTGGTTGAAAAATCAAATCTGTGTCCTTGGGTGCATGCTTAGGTACCATGCAAGAAATGGGAATGAATTTCAAACACCAGGGCATCGTTGATTGCCGACAAAACATTGAGATGCCTGGTTTTTAAATTCTAGTAAATCCAAAACTCGTCTCAAATTCATGAAACTTGGCATGCTATCATGGAATGGCTGATACGTCTCCAACATATCTATAATTTTTGATTGTTCCATGCTATTATATTATTTGTTTTGGATTTTTAATGGGCTTTATTATGCACTTTTATATTATTTTTGGGACTAACCTATTAACCGAAAGCCCAGTGCAAATTGTTATTTTTTTGTCCTATTTCAGTGTTTCGCAGAATAGGAATATCAAACGGAATCCAAACAGAATGAAACCTTCGCGAGGATCGTTTTTGGAACAAACGCAACCTAGGAGACTTGGAGTGGACGTCAAGGAAGCAATGAGGCAGCCACGAGGTAGGAGGACGCGCCCAGGGGGTAGGCGCGCCCCCACCCTCGTCGGCCCCTCGAGGCTCCACCGACCTACTTCTCGAAAGTGCGTTATATCGACTAGAGGGGGGTGAATAGGCGATTTTTATGAATTCTTCACTGAGGAATTTGCGGGAGGAAATTCCTTAGCGACGAACTACTTGCAGCGGAATAAGTACTCAGAAGTAAACATAACAGAACACAAGCATGGTCATCATGATGAAATGAAGACAGGCACAGAGTACAGAAAGCGTAAACACAGGATGAAGACAAACAGACTGAAGAAATTGAATTGAGGAAATTGAGAAAGTCTTCAGTCAAAGTCTTCAAACACAGATATGACAAGCACACAACACAGTAATGAGGAAATGAAAGAGTTGAGGAAATAGAACCAGTAAGCTTGGTGAAGACAATGATTTGGTAGACCAGTTCCAACTGTTGTCTCAGTTGTACATCTGGTTGGAGCGGCTAGGTATTTAAACCTGAGGACACACAGTCCCGAACACCCAGTCCTGAACACACAGTCCAGGACACCTAGTCCTCATCGTATTCCCCTTGAGCTAAGGTCACACAGACCTCGCCCAATCACTTGAGGTAAGTCTTCAGGTGACTTCCGAACCTTCACAAACTCGGTCACTCGGCGATCCACAATTTCCTCTTGGATGCTCTAGACCATGACGCATAACCGTCTGGAAGAAGCACAGTCTTCAAAGGTAACAAGCATCGGATCCACGCAGGATCAATCTCTTCAGTGATGCTCAATCACTTTGGGTTTATAGGTGTTTGGGTTTGGGTTTTTCCTCACTTGATGAATTTCGCTCAAAGTCCTCGGAGGATGGGATGCTCTCAAATGACAAGTGTCAGTTTCTCTCAGAGCAGCCAACCAGCTAGTGGTTGTAGGGGGCGGCTATTTATAGCCTCGGGAGCAGCCCGTCATGATAAGACATAAATGCCCTTCAATGACATGACCGTTAGGTGGGTAGATATTTTGGGACAGCTGGCGCATAGCACAGCAACGGTCGGAAATTTGAGTATCAAATTCCTCAGGGCAATCATGTCCTCACTGTGTAGGCAATCCGCACTGGCGAATTCCTAACTCCTCAGTCAGAAAATATTCCTCTGAGACCAGAAGAACTTCGTCTCTATCACTGAAGAATATGACTGAACTGTATGAGATTTCCAATGGCTTCACTCGAAGGGATTGGTAGGTGTAGGATTTTGAGTTGAGCATCACATGGAAATTTTTCCTTAGTATTTCCTCGACCCCCTTTAACAGTACAGTGTTTCCTATGACTCAAGAAAGAGAAAATGAAACTACGAAAACAAAAGTCTTCACGCTTCATGTTCCTCAAACGAATGCCAAGTCTTCAAGGTCACACCAATTTCTTCACTTTCAAAGTCTTCAGTCGAAGAACTTCAGTTTTAGGGGTCGACTTTCACTGTAAATATCAAACTCCTCATAGACTTATAGACCTGTGTACACTTATAAACACATTAGTCCCTTAACCTATAATTCTTCAATACACCAAAATCACTAAGGGGCACTAGATGCACTTACAATCTCCCCCTTTTTGGTGATTGATGACAATATAGGTTAAGTTTTCAACGGGGATAAACATATGAAGTGTAAATACTGATATTGAGGAATTTGATTGCAAGATATAGAAGAACTCCCCCTGAAGATGTGCATAGTGAGGAATTTGCTTTTGAAGCAATGCACACTTGAAGAGTTGAATCATGGAGATCTCCCCCTATATCTTGTAATTCATACACGCATTTGACATAATATATGAAGAATTTGAAATGCATGATGAAATATGGTGATTGATGTAATTCAGCATGCGTGCAATAACATTAACGAGTAATAAGCATGCAGAAGAAACAGAAAAAGTATCAGGCCACCATAGAGTTTAAGTTTACAACTCGATCCAACAAAGTCATCAGAAGAACGAGAGTTGTAAATTTAGGAGAAAAACGCCCATATAAGATAGACCTGCTTGAAGACTAACTCAAATTTCTCCCCCTTTGTCATCAAATAACCAAAAGGTTCGAAAATGAGACTAACGCCCCTGAAGAATATCAAAGTGATGAAGGAGCGTCGGCATTGTTGGGCCCGTTTGTTGTAGTAGGGCCTGCCGCAGTGTCATCCAAGTCTTCAGGTTCATCAGTGTCACGTGATGAAGAATAGGAGCTGGCCACCAAGGAAGGAACCTTGACCTTCTTGTACTTCTTCGGAGGAGGTGCAGCCCAGTCAAAATCTTCCTTGAGACCCATTTTCTTCAGATCTTCTTCACCATATATGTGCGACAGAACAGCCCAGGTGCGGTTGAGGGTTTCATGAAGGTAGTAATGGTTTTTCTTCACTGCATTATGGGTAGCAGTCATGTTGTGAAGAATTGAACCAAACTGACGCTTGACCCATTTGTGATTGCGATCAACCTTCTGGTGAAGACTGAGGAGAAGCTCACGGTCAGTCATCACCCTGGGAGCTGTGCCTTGAGGATTTTGCTTGGGTGCGTTGGCGGCAGAGTCATGGGTGGCAAAGTCATCATTGGTGGAGTAGGATGCAGCCTTGCGAAATTGACCATCCAATGGACGAATGCCTTCATCAATAATAGCAGTAGCCTTGCCCTTTTCATCAGCTGAGGAAAATGTCCATTTGAGGACTTCAATCGGGGGCAAGTTGCTGCAATGATTCAGTGTATCAGCTTTGTAGTTGAGTGAAGACCTTGTTCTGATGAATCTCATAATCCACGGAGCATAAGGCTTCAACTCAAATGGTGACATTGCGACATTGGCCAGAGTCCTCATGAAGAAATCATGGAAGTTGACAGGAACGCCATGAATGATATTGAAAAGCAGATTCTTCATGATGCCAACAACTTCTTCTTCATTCGAGTCGTGGCCCTTGATAGGACTCAATGTCTTCGTCAGAATGCGATAGACAGTCCGAGGCACATACAACAATTCCTTCACAAGGAATTATGTTCTTGGGGCCTGACCTGGCTTCAATGGCTTCATCAGCACTTGCATATAGTGATCTGTAAGCTCAGGCTCATTGTAGACGCAACAAGCACCTTCAAGGGGAGGACTGAGAGGCAAAGCACGAAGCAATTCAGTAGTTGGTGCCTTGTAGTGTGTATTTTTAGACATCCAGTCCAGCACCCATGAATTCACATCTTTAGAGTCTCCGGTGATGTGCAGAGTTGCATAAAATTGAAGAATGAGCTCCTCATTCCAATCACATATATCAGTGCAGAAATTTAACAGTCCAGCGTCGTAAAGAACACTGAGGACTGGCCCGAAGCACGGCAGAGATTCCATATCCACGTGAGGAATGTGCTCATGATCGAAGACTTTGTCTTTGTTGAACAGCACTGAGGAATAGAAATTTGCCTGGCTGGCAGTCCAGAAACACCTCTTCCTAATGCGAGCAGAGTCATATGGGTTGTAATCGGTGAAGAATATGTGCTCGCCGAAGAAATCATCAGCCTTGAATTTTTTCTTCCTTGAGAATGGATCCTTTGGTTTGGGCAGAGGAGTGTCAGTCAGTTGCATGATGACCTCAGGAATCGCAATCTCAGGTTCTTCGGGCTGAGGAATTTCTGGTTCCTCTTCAGTGGCAGCCTGGTTCTTCAAATCTTCATTTTCATTTTCTTCAGCACTAGCGGCTGGAATGTCTTCATGAGCTTCATCAGATCCCATTTGAACTGTAGTTGCTGGGGACTGAGGAATTTTTTGCAATGGAGTGAAGAGTGGAGAGTTGGGGTGCTGACTTTCCCAAAAGTCATCATTCATTACTGGTGTGGTACAGCCAATGTCCACATCTTCATCATCCATTTCTTCAACGCCGGCCTCTTCAGCAGTAAACTGAGGCATAGGCGAGGAAACAGTGGGGGTTGCAGGGATTTTATCCACTTCAATTTCTTCATCCATCTGCTCTGACGAAGCAGCTGAAGGATTTTCTTCATCAGATCCGCTAGGGATCACATATTCTTCATCAAAAGGTATGACTTCCTTTGATGGCATGGAGGAAACTGGAACAGCATCAATTGGATTAGCAAATGAGCTTGTCAATTTCTTCAGCTTCTTCGGTGCTGAAGAATCTGAAGGAGCTGATGCTTTCCTTTTCTTCACTGTTGCACGCTCTGCAGCCTTGGTCTTCTTCACATCTGATGCAGATGGAAGGATTGGAGTTGGAGTAGGCGCAGGAGGAGCAGAGGAATGTGGTTGATTTTCTTCAGGCACAACTGATGCAGTTGCCCTGACCTCTTCATTTTCTTCAGGCGCACCACTAGTGGGTGCCCTGGCAATTTCAACAGCGGCTGGAATGCAGACATCAGCCCTGGAACTTACATTTTCTTCAGCAGCCTGATTGTCATCAGCGGTGCTGGCATGTTCTTCAGTTGGCTGAGCACATGCTTCAGCCTGAGGAATTTCTTATTGCGATGGGGCTGCAACATTGGAGGTGAACATCTTAGTCAGTTTAACAAACCTGACCTTGGCTCCTTTCCAATCAGCATAGTAAGCGTTGAAATCATCATTGAGGACTTTGATTTCAGACTGGATCTTTACAAGTTCATTAGTTGTCATAGAGACAACGTTGTTCTTCAGGAATTTCTCCTTCCTGTACTGCGCTTTCTTGAGGTGTCTGGCCTTCTCAAATTTCCATTTTTCTTCTTGGATGAAGGCAGTCAGCATATGACTTTGACCAGGAGTCAGCTTGAAGTCAGGCATAGGAGTGTTTGGGTCCTTGTGCCAGAGGTCAATATAGTCGAGGGTCAACTTTGGATCCAAAAGCAGAGGCACATTCGTGCCCTTGGCTCTAGCGGCCCTGACTTGCCTATCTCTGATGATTTCAGCAAGTTCTTCATCATCAGCTTCGTCTTCTTCAGACGGCACTTGGAAGGCGACCTGCTTCTTGTGAGGACTTGGGCGAGAGCCTCGTCCAGCAGTGGTCTTTGTCTTCAGCAGAGAGGGTCCCGTTGAAGAATTAGGTGCAGCTGAGGAACTAGCTGAAGCTCCTAAGGCAATAGAGATGCCTGTAGTCCTTTGGCACGTGGCAAGATGCACAGGTGCTGAGGATTTGGTCGGAGCAGCTGACGACTTTGGAGGAGCAGGAGCGGCGTGAGGAATTGGCCGTGAGGGCTTAGCTGAGGAAATTGGCCGTGAGGGCATTGAAGAAGAGGCACTTGGCTTGTGTGCAGGCTTCTTTGCCATGGATTTCTTTGGCCTTATAGAGGCCTCAGCAGCAGCAGCAGTTGAGTCTTCACTCAATTTCCTCACTGCATCTTTTGCCTGTTTGGCCAACTTGGCCTGGCGCTTGGCCCATTCTTCAGGAAAATCCTCACCGCGCTTGATGCTAGTGGGATCTGCTTCTTGGCCAGGTGCCAATGGTGGTCTTGAGCATGGAGGAGTAACAGCGAATTTCTTCATGTATTTTGGAGTCACATACCTGTACTCCCTCCACTCTTTTGCCCATCTCCTCTCTATCCTCTGAATGCGCACCTTGCATTGATTTTTATCTTCCTTAGGGGGTGTGCAGTACCCAGCATAAATGTCCTCAGGGATTTCAAAGGCAGTATTGATTTCAGGCCTCTTTTCTCCTTTCTGTGGCTTCTTTCCATCAGCCATTTTCTTCAGTTGAGGAATTTGAACAATTGAACTCTCTGAAGAAGTATGCAACTTTTCTTCAAGGAACGTTGCAAATGAGTTAAGTTGATGAGAACCTAGTGATTCAGCAGCGGACATGAGTACCTGTGAACAGAGTATTGTTGCGAGGAATTTGGAGAGGTCATATGCGTTCTCAGAAGGTTTTTCAAAAAAGAACAAGTTTGAGGAATTTGACCAGATGAGTCTTGAAGAATTTCACTAAGCGTTCTTTGTCTTAGGTTCCAGAGTTGTATAGATCGAAGATCCACACAATTGAGGAATCTTGAAGAAAAATGATGCTTAGAGAAACGAATCAAGAACAGATGAGATGTGAGGTGTTTAGTGTGTGAAAAATTTGAAGAATAAACACCTTTGAAGATTTTGTAGAAAACATTTGAATCAAAGAGGGCAGTAAAAGAAACTTTTATTTACCCTGAACGAAGAACACGATGAATTGTGAGGTGGAGAAGTGAAGTTCGTCTGTGCAGGTCTTCCACGCCCTAACTTGGCGGAGGAAGACGGCTACGGCGGCGGCGGAGTGAAGATTTCCGCGGCCGGCGCGAGTACGGCGGCAACGAGGTCGAGGCAGTGAAGCTCTTCCTCACCGGCAACGATGAAACAGCGGCGGCGCTAGGGTTTGAGAAGCTTGAGCTGGAGAGAGGTCGAGCGGAGTAAAAGAAGTGAGGAAGGGGAGAGAGGGTATTTATAGCCACGGTGAAAAACTGTTCGCTCGAAGAAATTGGACGAACGTGCCCCTGACCCTTCTCATTCGCTTGACATGTGTCACCCACGTACTGAGAAGTGGAGATCGTGTTAGATCGTGGGTGAATAGATAAGTATATCGTGGGATGCGGAACGGTTTGAGCGGCAAAGCCGAAAATTTGGATAAGATAAGTTAAAAGTTCCGTTCGCAAATTCTTCAGCTGACAAGGACATAGTGAAGATTTTGAACGAGTTTCAAATAGAACGCACATGAAGAATTTGTGAATAGATTGGGTTGAGTATAGCATAGAGGGGGAAGGGTCCGATCACATTCACTTAGCAGAAAAACCAACTTGAAGAATTAGCCATAAGTCAATGCTGTAGAGGACATAAATTCATATATATATATATATATATATATATATATATATATATATATATATATATATATATATATAGCCAATGAAGAAAAATGATAGAGAAGGTGAAGACAATGCAAAGTTGAAGAATATGAACAACCGAGGAATTTCAAAAACTGAGGAAAAATCAAATTGAAGATTTTCAATTTTTGTGGTGGCGTGACCCACCGTATAAGAATGATGATTTCAGACACCGCGTACAATTGTTGTAGGGCTCTGAGAATCAAATTCTTCATTAATTTCTTCACACTTAGAGTGTTATTCTTCATTGATTGAAGAAAAACGTTTCTTCATGTGTTGCACATCTAAGTCATCAATTTTGCATAAGTGTTAGGATGAGTGTCCTTTTCAAAGAACATTCGAAGATTCTAGGATATTTAGATCACACCGCAACTTGCTAAATCTCTTCTCATCCAAGGGCTTTGTGAAGATATCGGCTAGCTGTTCTTCAGTCTTCACATGCTCAATATAAATGCCCCCCTTCAACACATGATCGCGAAGAAAATGGTGACGAATCTGAATGTGCTTTGTCTTCGAGTGCTGAACTGGGTTGTGAGCAATCTTGATGGCACTCTCATTGTCACAGAAGAGAGGCACATTCTTCACGTTGACGCCGTAGTCCTTGAGAGTTTGCTTCATCCACAGCAATTGAGCACAGCAAGAACCAGCAGCAATGTACTTAGCTTCAGCAGTAGATAGTGATACGCAGTTCTGTTTCTTCGAGGACCAACAGACCAAAGATCGTCCGAGGAAATGACATGTACCAGATGTTGACTTGCGGTCGACATGATCACCAGCATAGTCAGAGTCAGAATATCCAATGAGATCAAAAGCCGAGCCCTTGGGGTACCATAATCCAAGTGTTGGTGTGTGAGCTAGATATCGAAGAATATGCTTCACAGCCTTATGGTGTGATTCCTTCGGTGTAGCTTGAAATTGGGCACACATGCAAACACTAAGCATAATATCTGGCCTAGATGCACATAAATACAATAAAGAACCAATCATGGAGCGGTATACCTTTTGATTGAAGTCAATACCATTTTCATCAGTGCACAGATGGCCATTTGTGGGCATAGGAATTTTGACGCCTTTGCAATCTTGCATGCCAAATTTCCTCAGTACATCCTTGAGGTATTTCTCCTGAGATATGAATATGCCATTTCGCTGTTGACGAATTTGAAGACCTAAGAAGAATTTCAACTCTCCCATCATAGACATTTGATATTCTTCACTCATCATATAGGCAAATTCATCACTATAACGTTGGTCAGTACAGCCAAAGATGATATCGTCAACATATATTTGGCACACAAACAATTCATCGTCATATGATTTAGTGAAAAGAGTAGGGTTGAGTGAACCGGGTTTGAAGCCTTTCTTCATGAGGAATTCCTTCAAAGTATCATACCATGCCCGAGGGGCCTGCTTGAGGCCATAGAGGGCCTTATTGAGTCTAAAGACTTTGTCAGGATGCTTAGGATCTTCAAAACCTGGGGGTTGAGCAACATATACTTCTTCCTCAAGCTTACCATTGAGGAATGCACTTTTCACATCCATTTGATATAAAGTGATATCATGATGGTTAGCATAAGCAAGTAATATGCGAATAGCTTCAAGTCTAGCAACAGGTGCAAAAGTTTCATCAAAATCAATTACTTCAACCCGTGTGTAGCCTTGAGCTACAAGCCGAGCCTTATTCCTCACCACAAGGCCATTTTCATCTTGCTTGTTGCGGTAGATCCACTTTGTGCCAATGATATTGTGTTTGCGAGGATCTGGACGATTGACCAGTTCCCAGACGTTGTTGAGCTCGAACTGATGTAATTCTTCTTGCATGGCCTGAATCCACTCAGGCTCCAGAAATGCTTCATCTACCTTAGTGGGCTCTGTGATAGAGACAAAAGCATAGTGCCCACAAAAGTTAGATAAATGTGAAGCTTTTGAGCGTGTGAGAGGACCTGGTGCTTCAATATCATCGATGATCTTTTCAACTTGCACTTCTTTTGCAGCGCGAGGATGAGTAGGTTGTCGTCGAGGAATTTGATCAGCATTTTCTTCAGGTGCATTAGCTCGACGTTCTTCACGTTCTGGAATGAATTCTTCAGTAGATTCTTCAATAGGAATGACATCCTCAGTATCCTTGAACTTGATAGTTTCCTCAGGTGTTGGTTCATCTATCACAGAGGGTAGGTGCTCTCTTTGCGAGCCATTAGTTTCATCGAACCGCACATCTACAGTTTCAACAACCTTGTGAAGAACGTTGTTGAAGACTCTGTAGGTGTGCGAGTCCTTTCCGTAACCAAGCATAAAACCTTCATGTGCTTTCGGTACAAATTTAGCATTGTGATGAGGATCTCTAATCCAACATTTAGCACCGAAGACTTTGAAATAACTCACATTGGGTTTCTTGTCAGTGAGGAGTTCATAGGCAGTCTTCTTGAAGAATTTGTGAAGATATACCCTGTTGATGATGTGGCACGCAGTATAAATTGCCTCAATCCAAAAGTGACGAGGCGTCTTGTACTCATCAAGCATAGTGCGAGCCATCTCAACAAGAGTTATGTTCTTGCGCTCCACGACGCCATTCTGCTGAGGAGTGTAAGGAGTAGATAACTCATGAGTAATACCAAGTTCATCAAGATAGTCATCAAGACCAGAATTCTTGAACTCAGTTCCATTGTCACTTCTGATGTGCTTGATCTTCACACCAAAGTTGGTTGAACCCTCGAGGAAAATCGTTTGAAGACTTCCTACACTTCATGTTTCTAAGTAACAATGTGTACCCATGTGTATCGAGAGTAATCATCAACAATAACAAAGCCATAGAGAGATGCATCATTTGTGACAGCTGGGTAATGGTTAGGACCAAAGAGGTCCATGTGAAGCAATTCGAATGGTCAAGTAGTGGTCATGATAGTCTTCGATGGATGCTTAGCCTTGGTCATCTTTCCAGCTTCACAAGCTCCACACAAGTGATCCTTGAGGAATTTGACATTCTCAATGCCAATGACATGCTTCTTCTTTGTAAGCGTGTGCAAATTCCTCATGCCTGCATGACCAAGTCGTCGATGCCATAGCCAACCTTCTGAAGCTTTTGCAAGTAGGCACACGGCTGGTTGCGGTCCTGTAGAGAAATCAACAATATACAAGTCTCCTCTCCTAAAGCCTTCGAAGACTTTGGAATTGTCAGCTTCCATAACCACAACACAACGATACTTGCCAAAGACAAAAACCATATCAAGATCACAAAGCATTTAGACAGACATGAGGTTGTATCCTAAGGACTCGACCAACATGACTTTGTCCATGTGTCGATCCTTTGTGATCGCAACCTTACCTAGAACCAATACCTGACTTTTGCCTTTGTCAGCGAAGATGATATGCTTCAGATGCGATGGTGATAAAGGAGCATCCATCAATAGATTCTTGTCACCAGTCATATGATTTGCACATCCACTATCGAGGACCCACTCAGTGGCTTTGGGTTGATCATCCTGCAGATGAATTAGTGCAGCTTACGAACTTCATATACTTCATCAGTGAAGAATATGACATCACAATTCATTAGACCAATTTCATCAAGCAATGCAACAGTTAAAACAGTATGAGGACGTGAGAAATGAAAGTTCATTTCTTCATGATTAGCCTGCGTCCTTTCAGGCACCTTTCAGGTCTCCAGCAAATTCTTCAGACGTTTAAGTACGTCTGGAGACCTGACCCTGCAGAAGAGATTAGTTCTTTTTCTTCACCACCCACATCTGAAGGGGTGGCAAAGAGTTCATCACTCTGTGAGCTCCATCCGAGAAAGGTGGCATAGAAGCCAATCCATTTCGTTTCACATAAGAGGAGTTAGGGTAAGCATATGAATAAGCAGAGAAATTCTTCGAGGACTTATGAACATAATGATTAGAAGAATAATGCTCATATTCATAGCCCTTAGCTCTTACCTGCGAAACAGAGTTGTTAGCACGATGATGTTCATATGAGGACTTTGATCCTTTTGAGGAATTTGATCCATGTGAGGAATTTGGTCCGTATGATGACTTGGATCCATATGAAGAATTTGATCTGGGGTTCCTATTCTTCACAGGTGGTGTCATGAGGACATTCACCTGAAGACTTTCAAGGCACCTTTTGGGGACCCAGATTTTCTTCATAGGAGAACCGTTCCTGCAGTTAGTGCCAACATATCTAGCAAATACTTCACCATTCTGATTTTTGAACAGTTTATAGTTGGAGTCAAATGACTCATGAGAAGAATGAGAAGATTCACAAGTAAATCCAGATAAATTAGATAGATCAACTGGAGGTCCCTCTGCGGCAACCCATGAGGTTTTGGGGTACTGCTCAGGCTTCCAATATGTACCATCAGTATTGAGTTTCCTCTCAAAGGCAATACCCTCTTTCCTAGGGTTCATGTTGAGGATCAGCTTTTTAAGCACATCACAAAGAGTCTGATGCCCTTTGAGGCTTTTGTACATGCATGTCATGTACAATTCCTTCAGCCCTGCATCATCAGTGATACTAGCAATGTCCTCGGATGAGGAATTAGTGATAGCAGAGACAGTTGAAGAATTTGTAGCATTAGAAGCATTTGAACATTCAGGTGAAGAATTAGCAGATTCACGTTCAATGCATTTCAAACATGGAGGAACAAATTCTTCCTGAGCAGCGCTGATTTGTTGAGCAAGTAATGAATCGCGCTCCTTCTGAAGATCTTCATAACTCACTCTTAGCTTCTCAAGATCTTGCTTTCTTTGAAAAAATTCATAAGGAAGCTTCTCATGATCATACAAGAGAGTGTTATGATGACCTTGAAGGTTGTCAAACCTAGTCTGAAGTCTCTGAAGATTTTCAGTCAAGGTTTTAGTGCGATCCATTTCTTCACCCAACATATCATCACTTTTATCTAGCATGTTTTGAATCTTTTCCAAGGCCTTTTATTGTTTAGTGGCAATACAAACAAGCTTGGTATAGCTTGGTCCAAAATCATCATCAGATTCATCATCACTAGACTCAGATGAGGAACATTCGGTTACCTTGGCACCATTTGCCATGAGGCATGGTGCAGAAGATGATGGTTCAGGTTCGAAAGTCATCGTTTTGAGTGATTCCTTGAAATCCTCAAACCAGGGATCATGACAAGTTCGATGACCTTCATAGACGTCAGAGATTCGGTCCCAGATAAGCTTCGCATTGCAAAGATGCATAATGCGCCTGAATTCATCTCTCGATAGGTAGGAACAGATGATATCCTTTGCCATGATGTCAAGTCGAGTGTACTTGCGAATATCATCAGTGTCCGCCATCTTGCATAGATCGGTAAGACCAATCTCAGTGACGGTCCACAGCTCGCTGTTCAGTGCCATGAGGCGCTTCCTCATCATGGCCTTCCACTTGGGATAATCATGACCGTCAAAGATGGGGCATGTCACTTTCTTCATACCTGCGGTCGACATAACTAAAACTCCAGGCGGTTAAACCAAACTCACAGAGAACAAGGGAGTACCATGCTCTGATACCAATTGAAAGTGCGTTATATCGACTAGAGGGGGGTGACTAGGCGATTTTTATGAATTCTTCACTGAGGAATTTGCGGATGAGGAAATTCCTTAGCGAAGAACTACTTGCAGCGGAATAAGTACTCAGAAGTTAACATAATAGAACACAAGCATGGTCATCATGATGAAATGAAGACAGGCACAGAGTACAAAAAGCGTAAACACAGGATGAAGACAAACAGACTGAAGAAATTGAACTGAGGAAATTGAGAAAGTCTTCAGTCAAAGTCTTCAAACACAGATATGACAAGCACACAACACAGTAATGAGGAAATGAAAGAGTTGAGGAAATAGAACCAGTAAGCTTGGTGAAGACAATGATTTGGTAGACCAGTTCCAACTGATGTCTCAGTTGTACATCTGGTTGGAGCGGCTAGGTATTTAAACCTGAGGACACACAGTCCCGGACACCCAGTCCTGAACACACAGTCCATGACACCTAGTGCTCACCGTATTCCCCTTGAGCTAAGGTCACACAGACCTCGCCCAATCACTCAACGTAATTCTTCAGGTGACTTTCGAACCTTCACAAACTCGGTCACTCGGCGATCCACAATTTCCTCTTGGATGCTCTAGACCATGACGCCTAACCGTCTGGAAGAAGCACAGTCTTCAAAGGTAACAAGCGTCAGATCCACGCAGGATCAATCTCTTCAGTGATGCTCAATCACTTTGGGTTTGTAGGTGTTTGGGTTTGGGTTTTTCCTCACTTGATGATTTTCGCTCAAAGTCCTCGGAGAATGGGATGCTCTTAAATGACAAGTGTCAGTTTCTCTCGGAGCAGCCAACCAGCTAGTGGTTGTAGGGGGTGGCTATTTATAACCTCGGGAGCAGACCGTCATGATAAGACATAAATGCCCTTCAATGATATGACCGTTAGGTGGGTAGATATTTTGGGATAGCTGGCGCACAGCACAGCAACGGTCGGAAATTTGAGTATCAAATTCCTCAGGGCTATCATGTTCCTCATTGTGTAGGCAATCCGCACCGGCGAATTCCTAACTCCTCAGTCAGAACAAATTCCGCAGAGACCAGAAGAACTTCGTCTCTGTCACTGAAGAATATGACTGAACTGTATGAGATTTCCAATGGCTTCACTCGAAGGGATTGGTAGGTGTAGGATTTTGAGTTGAGCATCACATGGAAATTTTTCCTTAGTATTTCCTCGACCCCCTTTAACAGTACGGTGTTTCCTATGACTCAAGAAAGAGAAAATGAAACTACGAAAACAAAAGTCTTCACGCTTCATGTTCCTCAAACGAATGCCAAGTCTTCAAGGTCACACCAATTTCTTCACTTTCAAAGTCTTCAGAAAGTCTTCAGAAATCCATAGTCTTCAGTCGAAGAACTTCAGTTTTAGGGGTCGACTTTCACTTTAAATATCAAACTCATCATAGACTTATAGACATGTGTACACTTATAAACACATTAGTCCCTTAACCTATAAGTCTTCAATACACCAAAATCACTAAGGGGCACTAGATGCACTTACACTTCTTTCGCCTATATATACTCATATACCCTGAAAACATCCAGGAGCACCACGAAACCCTTTTCCACCGCCGCAACCTTCTGTACCCATGAAATCCCATCCTGGGGCCTTTTCCGACGCTCTGCCGGAGGGGGAATCGATCATGGAGGGCTAGATGGCTTCTTCTCTCTCTTTGGATGATGCATGAGTAGTTTACCATAGACCTTCGGGTCCATAGTTATTAGCTAGGTGGCTTCTTCTCTCTCTTTGGATCTGTTCGATGTAACTCTTTTTACGGTGTGTTTGCCGAGATCCGATGAATTGTGGGTTTATGAACTTGATTATCTATGAATATTATTTGATTCTTCTCTGAATTCTTATATGCATGATTTGATCTTTGCAAGTCTCTTCGAATTATTGATTTAGTTTGGCCTACTAGATTGGTCTTTCTAGAAATGGGAGAAGTGCTTAGCTTTGGGTTCAATCTTGCAGTGTCCTTTCCCAGTGACAACAGGGGTAGCAAGGCACGTATTGTATTGTTGCCATCAAGGATAAAAAGATGGGGTTTATATCATATTGCTTGAGTTTATCCCTCTACATCATGTCATCTTGCCTAATGCGTTACTCCGTTCTTATGAACTTAATACTCTAGATGCATGCTGGATAGCGGTGGATGTGTGGAGTAATAGTAGTAGATGTAGAATCGTTTCGGTCTACTTGACACGGACGTGATGCCTATATTCATGATCATTGCCTTAGATATCATCATCACTATGCACTATTCTATCAATTGCTCGGCAGTAATTTGTTCACCCACCATAATACATGCTATCTTGAGAGAAGCCACTAGTGAAACCTGTGGCCCCGGGTCTACTTTACATCATATTATTTTCCCGTCAACTAGCTATTTCTGTCGCCGTTTATTTTCCAATCTTTACTTTTCAATCTATACAACAAAAATACCAAAAATATTTATCTTATTATCTTTATCAGATCTCACTTTTGCAAGTGGCCGAGAAGGGATTGACAACCCCTTTATCGCGTTGGTTGCAAGGTTCTTATTTGTTTGTGCAGGTACGAGGGACTTGCATGTAGTCTCCTACTGGATTGATACCTTGGTTCTCAAAAACTGAGGGAAATACTAACGCTACTTTGCTGCATCACCCTTTCCTCTTCAAGGGAGATCCAACGCATGCTCAAGAGGTAGCAAGAAGGATTTATGGTGCCGTTGCCGGTGAGATCTACGCCAAGTCAAGACTGTCCTAGGTGATAGTTGTTTGATCTTGCTGAAAAAGACAGAAACTTTGCGCTCACGAAAATAATTGTTAAAATTAACTAGTACGTGATAAATTACCAATTCTTTTTGCAGTAGATCAATATACAAATTATCCAGGCTGTCCTAGTTTTTCAGAATTTTTGGAGTCCGAGAAGTATTCGAACAAATCAGATTGCTACAGACTGTTCTGTTTTTGACATATTCTGTTTTTCGTGTGTTGTTTGCTTATTTTGATGAATCTATGGCTAGTATCGGGGGGTATGAACCATAGAGAAGTTGGAATATAGTAGGTTTAACACCAATATAAATAAATAATGAGTTCATTACACTACCTTAAGGTGGTGGTTTGTTTTCTTATACTAACGGAGCTCATGAGATTTTCTGTTGAGTTTTGTGTTGTGAAGTTTTCAAGTTTTTGGGTAAAGATTTGATGGATTATGGAATAAGGAGTGGCAAGAGCCTAAACTTGGGGATGCCCAAGGCACCCCAAGGTAAAATTCAAGGACAACCAAAAGCATAAGCTTGGGGATGCCCCGGAAGGCATCCCCTCTTTCGTCTTCGTCTATTGGTAACTTTACTTGAGGCTATATTTTTATTCACCACATGATATGTGTTTTGCTTGGAGCGTCTTGTATTATTTTAGTCTTTGATTTTTAGTTTACCACAATCATCCTTGCTGTACACACCTTTTGAGAGAGACACACATGAATCGGAATTTATTAGAATACTCTATGTGCTTCACTTATATCTTTTGAGCTACATAATTTTGCTCTAGTGCTTCACTTATATTTTTTAGAGCACGGTGGTGGTTATATTTTATAGAAATTATTGACCTCTCATGATTCACTTATATTATTTTGAGAGTCTTTTAGAACAGCATGGTAATTTTCTTTGGCTATAAAATTAGTCCTAATATGATAGGCATTCAAGATGGGTATGATAAAAACTTTCATATAGAGTGCATTAAATACTATGATAAATTTGATACTTGATAATGGTTTTGAGATTTAAAGGTGGCAATGTTAGAGTCATGTTAGTTGGGTAATTGTGAAATTGAGAAATACTTGTGTTAAAGTTGGCAAGTCCCGTAGCATGCACGTATGGTAAACATTGTGTGACAAATTTGAAGCATGGGGTGTTCTTTGAGCGCTTTCCTTATGAGTGGCGGTCGGGGACGAGCGATGGTCTTTTCCTACCAATCTATCCCTCTAGGGGCATGCGTAGTAGTACTTTGCTTCGAGGGCTAATAAACTTTTGCGATAATTATATGAATTCTTTATGACTAATGTGAGTCCATGGATCATACACACTCTTACCTTTTCACAATTTGCTAGCCTCTACGGTACCGTGCATTGCCCTTTCTCACCTTGAGAGTTGGTGCAAACTTTGCCGGTGCATCCAAACCCCATGATACGATACGCTCTATCACACATAAGCCTCCTTATATCTTCCTCAAAACAGCCACCATACCTACCTATTATGGCATTTCCATAGCCACTCCGAGATATATTGCCATGCAAATTTCTCCGTTTATTATGACACGCTCCATCATTGTCATATTGCTTTGCATGATCATGTAGTTGACATCATATTTGTGGCAAAGCCACTTTCATAATTCCTTCATACATGTCGCTCTTGATTCATCGCATATCCTTGTACACCACCGGAGGCATTCACATAGAGTCATATTTTTGTTCTAGTATCGAGTTGTAACATTGAGTTATGAGTAAATAAAAGTGTGATGATCATCATTATTAGAGCATTGTCCCATGTGAGGAAATAAAAAAAAAGGCCAAAGAAGCCCAAATAAAAAAAACAGGCCAAAGAAGCCCAAACAAAAAATATGAGAGAAAAAGAGAGAAGGGACTACTCCTTTTTCCACACTTGTGCTTCAAAATAGCACCATGATCTTCATGATAGAGAGTTTCTTATTTTCTCACTTTCATATACTAGTGGGAATCTTTCATTATAGAACTTGGCTTGTATATTCCAATGATGGGCTTTCTCAAATGCCCGAGGTCTTCATGAGCAAGCAAGTTGGATGCACACCCACTTAGTTTTCAGTTTGAGCTTTCATACACTTATAGCTCTAGTGCATCCGTTGCATGGCAATCCCTACTCCTCGCATTGACATCAATTGATGGGCATCTCCATAGCCCGTTGATTAGCCGTGTCAATGTGAGACTTTCTCCCTTTTTTGTCTTCTCTCATAACCCCTTTCATCATATGCTATTCCACCTATAGTGCTATATCCATGGCTTGCGCTCATGTATTGCGTAAGAGTTGAAAAGGCTGAAGCGCGTTAGAAAGTATGAACCAATTGCTCGACTTGTCATCAGGGTTATGCATAATGGGAGCATTTTGTGTGACGAAAATGAAGCATGGCCGAACTATATGATTTTGTAGGGATGAGCTTTCTTTGGCTATGTTATTTTGATAAGACATAATTGTTTGGCTAGTATGCTTGAAGTATTCCTATTTTTATGTCAATATTGAACTTTTATCTTGAATCTTTTAGATCTAAACATTCATGCCACAATAAAGAGAATTACATTGAAAATTATGTTAGGTAGCATTCCACATCAAAAATTCTGTTTTTATCATTTACCTACTCGAGGACGAGCAGGAATTAAGCTTGGAGATGCTTGATACGTCTTCAACGTATCTATAATTTTTTATTGTTCCACGCTATTATATTATCTGTTTTGGATGTTTCATGGACTTTATTATGCACTTTTATATTATTTTTGGGACTAGCCTATTAACCGAAAGCCTAGTGCAAATTGCTGTTTTTTTGGCCTATTTCAGTATTTCGCAGAAAAGGAATATCAATCGGAATCCAAACGGAATGAAACCTTCGGGAGGATCATTTTTGGAACAAACGCAATCCTGGAGACTTGGAGTGGACGTCAAGGAAGCAACGAGGTGGCCACGAGGTAGGAGGGCGCGCCTAGGGGGTAGGCGTGCCCCCCACCCTCGTGGGCCCCTCGTGGCTCCTCCGACCTACTTCTGTCGCCTATATATACTCATATACCCTGAAAACATCCAGGAGCACCACAAAACCCTATTTCCACCGCCACAACCTTCTGTACCCGTGAGATCCCATCTTGGGGCCTTTTCCGGCGCTCTGCCGGAGGGGGAATCAATCACGGAGGGCTTCTACATCAACACCATGGCCTCTCCGATGATGCATGAGTAGTTTACCACAGACCTTCGAGTCCATAGTTATTAGCTAGATGGCTTCTTCTCTCTCTTTGGATCTCAATACAAAGTTCTCCTCGATTCTCTTGGAGATCTATTCGATGTAACTCTTTTTGCGGTGTGTTTGCCGAGATCCGATGAATTGCGCGTTTATAAACTTGATTATCTATGAATATTATTTGATTCTTCTCTGAATTCTTATATGCATGATTTGATATCTTTGCAAGTCTCTTCGAATTATCGCTTTAGTTTGGCCTACTAGATTGATCTTTCTTGCAATGGGAGAAGTGCTTAGCTTTGGGTTCAATCTTGGGTGTCCTTTCCCAGTGACAGCATGGGCAGCAAGGCACGTATTGTATTGTTGCCATCGAGGATAAAAAGATGGGGTTTATATCATATTGCTTGAGTTTATCCCTCTACATCATGTCATCTTGCCTAATGCGTTACTCCGTTCTTATGAACTTAATACTCTAGATGCATGCTGGATAGCGGTCGATGTGTGGAGTAATAGTAGTAGATGCAGAATCGTTTCGGTCTACATGACACGGACGTGATGCCTATATTCATGATCATTGCCTTAGATATCATCATAACTATGCACTATTCTATCAATTGCTCGGCAGTAATTTGTTCACCCACCGTAATTCATGCTATCTTGAGAGAAGCCACTAGTGAAACCTATGGCCCCCAGGTCTACTTTACATCATATTATTTTCCCGTCAACTAGCTATTTCTGTCGCCGTTTATTTTGCAATCTTTACTTTTCAATCTATACAACAAAAATACCAAAAATATTTATCTTATTATCTTTATCAGATCTCACTTTTGCAAGTGGCCGTGAAGGGATTGACAACCCCTTTATCGCGTTGGTTGCAAGGTTCTTATTTGTTTGTGCAGGTACGAGGGACTTGCATGTAGTCTCCTACTGGATTGATACCTTGGTTCTCAAAAACTGAGGGAAATACTTACGCTACTTTGCTGCATCACCCTTTCCTCTTCAAGGGAAAACCAACGCATGCTCAAGAGGTAGCAATGGCACCCGACATGCTGTGGCATTATTCATGTCCATTTTGAGAGAAGGCGCACTCGAATAATGACAGCCAACAAATGCATTTTGAAAAAAATAGCTGCCACTTTAATATCTCAAACATTTGTAGAATTCAAACCGTGTGCGTTCTATTAACCATTCACGTGACGCCATGTGTCTTGGTTTTAATGGCTGTAGGAGGTGCCGTGCGGACAGCTGCTTGACCTTGACTGAACGGGAGGCGTGCAAGCGCAGTCCGGTGCGCAGGCTAACCGAGAGGCGTGCAAGCTGTCCTCCAATGCGCAGGCTCACTAGGAAGCGTGCGAGTTGTACGCTGCGCAGGCTCACTAGGAAGCGAGCCCTTTGACTTCCATGGCCGCCCGCCTTCCTCTCCATTAATGGCGCCCGAGCCGCTGTTTAATATGGGCGGCCTTACTGTTCGCCTTCCATTCCCCTCCCTCCCGCAGACCTCCACCAACGCCATGGCGCGGAACGATCATCTGCCACTAGTCTTCAAGTTTGGTGAAGTCGACTCCGAGCCAGAGGAGATAGAAAATAAGGAGGAATGGGGCCTCATGGACATGGCCCAGAATGAGTTGGTCGCGGCGGTTGCCGCCCCCGCTCCTGTCCCAGCTCCCATCCCCGCGCCTGTGCCAGCGACCATCCCCGTAGCATTGACGGGCTGGTCGCTGAGCACTATCGCAGAGCTGGAAGCCGCGGCCGTCAGCGAGGTCTCCGTGGACCCGCGCGAGCTCGTGTACATGCCAGCGCCCGTGCCCGTGCCTGTGAGCACCCCTCCACCCACTGTGGCACCGTCCCTCATGCGTTTGGCTGCACCTGCCGCGCCCGTGCCCGTGCCCGTTCGCGCGCCCCCCTCAGCGGCATGGGACACTGCCGTCGACCGCTACCTCTCAGCAGCGCCAGTTGTCGTCCTCCCGCGCCCCGCCCATCGATCGCGCGACGACATGATGTTTGATTTACAACTGAAGAACATTTTGTGCTGCCTTGAAGACTTCAGCAGCGGCGTCCCGGAGGACGACAACGACGGCGCGGCACGCCGCCTCCGCCGCCCCTGGAAATATTTTTTTGGGGTTTAATACTATATCTCGAATTCTTGATCATATGAATATAAATTCGCAGTGTGATTGAATGAAAGATATGGTTTGAACGAACTTGCGTTTTTCTCTCTTAATGTACAGACTTATCAAACGATTTTCTTTTGAAAAAACGTCAATGGTTATTAAATATAAAACACTCATCGCAAACGTTTTAGCTAGAACACCCGGATGCAAACCGACAGCTTGCCCAGGAAGCCAAGGGAAAATGTGTCGAGCAGGATTTGTGCATCCCTTCAATGCAAATGGTTGTTTTGCATGACCCGTGTGCAACCACGTACAAACAACTGGGTAAGATTTGCATATCTGTCATTTTGGGTATGTTGCCATTTGTCAAACTGGAAAGATTGGCATTTGTTTATCTAGTAACATTGCCATTTGTCAACCTTGTAACACTGCGATTTGTCAAAATATGCAGTTAAAAATCACTAGCACTATCTAATTTTTGCAACTAAAATCACTAGCACTGTTCATATGGACACCACTAGCAGGCGTGAGTTGATGAACGCATATGCAAATGTACCATCGATCACATACAACATGTCATCAGCCCACAATGACAACGAGGATACACGTTGGATTATAGATCATTTCCAACAAAACATTCTAGTAAAGTTTTTCTCACACAACAAATAACAAAGCAATGAAATGAACTTTAGCTCAACCACTCGTCGGCGTTGGAAACGCTTGCTTTGAACCAGAAGTGATTCTCTGGAAAGGGCCAGCTACTGTCAATCTCAAGACCAACGCAGGATTGATCATCCAGGCTGAAGCGGCCTATGTCAGGACCCATATTGGCATGGTAGGGAAGCATAGCAATGTCCGAGGTATAGATACAGTTGCTTCTCATAAGTGGTAGTAACGTTGTGTCAACAGCAGCTGGATCGCCTTCCACCATCATTGGATAGTTTTGTCCAAGGAAGAGCGAGTTTCCTCCAAGACTTTCAATAATGAACCAGGGAGAAGGTGTTGGCGCTAGTACACTAGTATCCATCCCGAATACCCTGCAATGGATGTTGGAATAGGTCCGGAGAGTGCGACCATGCGAGACAACACCTGCTTCCTTAGTAACATCAGAAGTGCCCTGTATACAGACAAGAAGAGGTGATCCATCGGAATAAGTTGCCAGGCGCCACTGAGTATATGGGTCCTACTCGTCCTCATGCTCGTGATCATAGCATCATCATCTCCCCCTTGGTTATAAAAATTTTCAAGTATAGGTAGTGGAATGTTCACAGGACCTTGGAAACACAAGAAGCTTAATTAATTAGTAAAGGGAAACTAGCTAACCCGCATGCATGTGGATGAAACAAATATAATTACGGTTGAAGACAAACGTACTGAAAGCATGATGATTCCATGCAAAAACAGTGCCACGAGTGGTGGCAGAAAACACAAGACCCTCGTATTGAATTGCATCACAGTACTCATCCGTGTACAAAAATTGATTTTTGAGCAATATCCATCGAGGCGTGGAAGTAAGGAAGGCAACAAGCTTGTCGAAGATAGCAACAACTTCATAGTTTGTGTAATCCCAAGAGCGGTTGGGAACTCGACAAATTGCTATCCTTCGTAGACGACAGTCACCATGATCGTATTTGAACTCACGTAGAATACCGGTGTACTCAACCTCTGGGCAATCGTCTGAGATTTTTGGAAGTGGAACCCGGTGACGAGTGTACACATTCACAAGTTCCCACTCGCAGTTGTACCCAATATAAACAACCCAATCTCCATTTGCGCCTGCCCAAGCCTTGCCCTCAAGCGATGGCATCTTAACATCATACGTATCATTATCAAGCGGCATCAACTTGCACAAGGCAGGGCTTCCCTCGTCCCCGCGCCAGTCAGCAAGGTCACGGCGAAGAAGATAGGGGAGATCAAACCGCTCTTGGACCCTTGGGTTCCTTGTAATGATGTTGAGTCGAGAATGGTCTTGAACGAACCTGCCATGCTAGACGAGGTGATGACGTCGCACCGATCAATGAGTTCCTCCACCACGTCATCTTTCGGATGGGGGCAAGAATAACGGGGTCGTTTCCGTCCTGTTCCCTCCATGGAGAAGATGATCGAACAATGGCAGAAGGAAGGGTGAAGGCAAATGGAGGGAGGAAGAGCGTGTGACAGCAGTTCCAAATCGAGAGGGAAAGGTGAAGAGGCGGTGGACGGTTGCCACGGTACACGAAGAGGCGCCTGGGGAGCAAACGGTTGCCACAGAGGTCACACACTGATGACAAGGGCCGAGTGAACCGCATGCGTATATCGCACACACCTTGATCTGGCTGACCGTTTCTTTTGTGTTGCCTAATCACAAACAGTTCATCTGAGTGAACCATATGTTGTATATCGCACACAACTTCATCTGGCTGCCCGTTTCTTTTGTGTTGCCTAATCACAAACAGTTCATCCAAGTGAACAGTATGATGTGTATCGCACACGCCTTCATTTGGCTGCCCGTTTCTTTTGTTCCTCCTCATCGCAAACAGTTAATTGAACTGAACCGTATGCCCTGCATCGCACACGCAACTAAAATCTGAACCGTGTTTGATGCATCCGTCATCGCAAACATTTTATACATTTCTGACGGTTTTCATACACCACCGTTTGCAATTATGGCATCGCACACAATTTCTCGAAGGGTCTCTCATCGTAGTGTCGAGTTAGCAGCATCATGCAGTAGTGATCATGCATATATGACTCAAAGCTTACATGCTATAGTGTGGTATTTATTCATAATTTGGTTACCAAATCTCATGCGTGCAATGCACATGTACCTTACTAGTATCAATAGGAAACCATCATGGTCAAACCCTTCTTGTTGTTGGGTCAAAGGGATAGATTGTGTGGGGCCCCAAATTGTCGGTAAAGGGTAGTATATATACCTCGGGGAGCCCACAGATATGTGCCGCGTCTATAAGCCGCACAAGGGAGACATGCTCGAGAAGAACACCCTGCCCCCTATACCCTGCATGCAACCTGAAAAAGGTTTATATAATCACCATGACAGGTCAAGTCAATCATTCTTTAATTTTTTAGAGCAAAAAATAACCCATAAAAACATAGTAGGTTTATATAATCACCGTGACAGGTCAAGTCAATCATTCTTTAATTTTTTAGAGCAAAAAATAACCCATACAAACATAGTCTATAAATTAGCAAAACAAGGATCCCAAGATTTATATAATTGCCATGATAGGTCACTATAGGTCACCCATCCTTGGACTACTCCAGCCCAAGCACGCTTAACTTCTGCATTCTATTCGACTAGGCTAGCGGATGGGAAGCCGCCCCTTGCTGATAAGAATTGCCTCCTTGCCATTAAGGTGTTTCACGCTGGTCACCCTATGGGACCTACTCCCTCCTATCACACACATTTGTGCTTTTAGAAACTATGTGGGATATTTACATGGCCGGTGTGTCGCCGCTAGCCTTCAATGAGCACTGACACTGGTAGCGGGAAAACGATGGGAGAAGAGGAGGGAAACCGATGAGAGGAGTGGCGAGAAACGGTAGCCTGTTTAGAAAACCTAGTAGAGAAGGAAGCATGAGCTAGCATGACACATGCGCACAGTGCTTACCCATGTACGGCATGTGCTGTCAAAAGGGCTCAGGGTTGCCATTCGATCTGGGAGCATCCAACGGTGCACACATATGATCCGTGGGGTTTGGGTTCTGGCCAATCAGAATGCACGACTCGGATCATGCGCGCAGCACGGGGGAGGGGGCATCGGCCATGGTTTGGTAGGCACACGGCTTTCATGAGTGAACCGTGTGATATTTTAAAACATTTCGTGAGAAGAATCTCGGTTTTAAATCCCCGTAAATCCAAAACTCACCCGAAAATCGTGAAATCTGGCATGGTGTCACGACATGGCACATATATGCCGAGGAATATTTTCTGTCCATTTTGGCACAAGTTTTATTACAAGCCTCTTACAAGAGCTTCTCTCAAAGAAGCCCCGTGGTTCCGATAGGGAAACATGTCCCCCTTGTGGGTGAAACATAATCACTGCCTCTTTTCGCCTTGTATTTTCTTCTACGGGCAACATGGAACAACAAGATATCTGTTCTGAAATTTAAACTTATTCAGGGTTCGTTTGGCCTTTTTCTATACCTAATATTAAAGGACGGAGGCTTTCATAGTTCTCCATATGTTTATTAGTATTATCCGTTAGGGGTACTATTCGTTTTTTATAGACAGAGGTATATAATATCGATTAGTTCGTTCGTTGGGTCTCTGCCGGCAGACACTGTATTCGGCCTGTATTGGGTCTCCTCCACACAGGCATGTCTCTCCCCGGTTTCTCAAGAAAAAACGCAGGTCTCTCCACGTAATAACTCAAAAAAAGGCAGGTTTGTCCCCTCGCATTGCTTACCAATTCCAAATTTTCAATACTAATACTCCCTTCATTTTTATATACAAGGCCATAAACGAAGATTACAGGTACCAATATAAAATTTAATGCATGCTTTGCAAGTTAGCTTTTCTTTTCGTTTACTGCGATCATTAATATGCCGCATAAATGCAAGGAAACTGAGTGGAGGAAGTAGCTGACTGTCATTATGACTGCATGCATGCAAGTATTAAACAAGTTGCTAGTAAAAAAATACCATTAATTTTGCCTCGATTACCGTTAGTGGCCTTGTATAAATGCAAAATGTATATTCCATAGTGGCCTTGTATAAGTAAATGGAGGGAGTACAACTTTTGAGTAGGGTAAAAGGAGATAGATCGATACTCTCGTCAAATAAAAGAGGAACGATGGGATAGACTTTGGTTGGGCTTGGACCTAAACATGACTGTAGCGACCCGACCTCAGACGGTCAAGTCTCTGTGCTTAAGTGTCATCCCTGGATCGGTATACTGACACACACAGTACTAGAGGATTTATAACAGAGGTAAATCACATGTAAAAAGTAACGTAAATACTATTACCTCAATCCAAATAGCGGAAGTAACAACAAAGCTATGGATTCCCATCAACACCAACGGCAAAGTTGAGTGTAGAAATCGTAACCCTAACGTATCACTTACTCGTCGTAAGATTCCTGCAACATGAGACGTTGCAGCCACAAAGGGTCAGTACATTAAATGTACTGGCAAATTCATACCATAGGATAATGATGAATCATAGCTATCACTACATGCATATATGGCTGGTGGAAAAGCTCTACGGTTATAATGTTTTTGCGAAAAGCCAATTTTTCCCTACTGCAAAGGAATATATTTTATTTAACTACAAAGTTGGTTGATAAATATTGAGAAGGTTCCTCCATCTCAATCCCAAAATAATAATCATTAACCCAATCAAATTAATTAAATAAAGTGTTCAGATCAACATGATAATCCAAGAACCAGATACTCAAGATGTCCATAACCGGGGACACGGCTAACCATGATTAGTTTGTACACTCTGCAGAGGTTTGCGCACTTTCCCCACAAGACTCGATCGCCTCCGTTGGATTTCTCGCACTACATGGTGTTTGAGAAACGGATGACCGAGACACAGTCTTTCAGAAACATTAACTCTTTACTCCGGGTAGACCATACCAACCTACATCCCTCTACCTGATGATCCACCTCTTCAAGAGCTCATGCAACCTACTCAACTATGCTAGAGCCCATAATAGCTTGTGGCTGCACACGGAAGTTTCTAGTATGAATAATCTTATGATCCCTTTGAGCCTGGGTGGCATTCCATAGGGTGATCACACGGGTCCTCCGGGATCCCATTGGGCAAGCACTGGGTTCTCCAGGTGCCCGGGCAAACCATTGGGTGCTCCAGGGTACCCCTACCATTCCACCCAGATGTGTATTAAAGTAGCCACCTTAAGTTGAACCATTAAGTAAACAATCTCACATCTGTCATGGAATACTCTCAACCCCAATCCACGTCTAAGAAAAAATAGCTACGACTAAGGTCTAATGTATAAATACGTAGACTAATTGATAATCTAATTATTCTATCATATTAGTCTAGAAATAATAAACCATGGAAGTATAAAAAAAGAAAAAGAAAGAAAGATACCTTTATAAGGCAGAGAAAAGATGACTTCAGAGAGAGCAGACATTTCCCAAAAGTCCGCCGAAGAGGAGAAAAATATTTTTCTTTAAGGAAACTAGTCAAACCAAAATATTGATTTAACCCGAATCGGGTGATTTTTGGAGGCTCTATGGATCTATATTTATAGGTGGAAAAGAGGGTTAGGGGTCAAAGGCTAGGCAAGCTGGGACTAAACATATACATACGTAGATGAAAAGAAAACGAAACAGAAAAGGCGCGTCGCATGGGCCTAAATCCGTAAGGCGGTTCGGCCGGCCGCGCAGCTGCAGTTTTTTTTAAACAAAATTCGGCCTAAGAAAAGAAAATGAAAAGGCTCGCTGGGCCTGGCCCATATAGGAAAAAAAAAGATGGGGCGTCCGCTGGTACTATGATGTGCACCTGGGCGCCAGTTAGTGATGGGCCACATGTATAGTTTTTGTTATTTTTTTAAATAGAAACAGAAGGAAAACCGAATAAAGAAAAATAAATTAAAATTTTATATAAGCATATTATATATCAAACTTTTCAGAAAAAGATTTTCTACAACATGAACATTTTTCTAGCGTCAAATAAAATACGCAAAAATTCAAATAAAGCAAAGAGTGCTACTGCTGCAATAAAACCTCATAAAAATCATTTTAAGAATACCAAAATAATTTCAAATTTATTTCTCTCCAATTTTCTACTGTAGGGAATCATGTTACCTATTTTCCATATATTTTATTTTTGGAGAAAATTAATTTGAATAAAACCCAAATACTCCAAATTAAAAATAATTTCCAAAAGGACTTTAAATTAGATCCTTTTAAACTCCAACTCATATTTCATATGTTTTGAAGAAGTCATTTTATCTTCTTTCATGAAAATCATTGAGTTGCTTAAAGTTTTTGAATTGGAAAATATTTCCAAATAAAATTCAAATCTTTTCAAAACCCTTTTCATTTAAATAAATGGAAGAAGCCATGTCATCTTCTCTCTATGGTTTTGTATTTGAAAAGTATTTGAATTCACGGAGATCAAAATGCAAAATGAAAGTTTGGGAAAGTCCTTTTATTCCCTCTCATTTAACTTTCAAACAGATACGAATTTCACTCAATTTCACTCAAGCAATCATACAACCAAGCAAAAATATCTATTTTATATAACATTTCAAAATTTAGAATTTTGGGATGTTACAATGACGCCGGTGTCGTTGCCGATGGGATCGAGAGGAGCGAGATAGAGGAACGAGAGAATGAACGAGATAGTGGTTTCTGTTCGCCGGGCGGACTCCCCAGCTTTTCCGTTGTATTCCTTAGATCGTTATTCGATTTACAAAACAAACGAGCTAACTAAACCCGGCCAGCCTGCTACGATCCGGAATTGTCGTGCCATCCCACAACTCCCATCACGATAGCTTGCCACGCTGACCGGGAAGAATGAAACAGAAAAAACAACAGCGGCCGATCGTGCACACGACCCGGCCCTTTCCTGCCCCTACGTGCATGTTGCATGAGCGCGTCACATCACCAGCCATGCAAGGCTTATTTTAAGCAGAAAATGTCACCACGACGCTGGAGCTTATCAGTCCAACATTTCTCCCCCTTAAGCTCCAGTCCCCTCGCCAATCACCTTGACTCCTAGCCTCTGCCGCATCTCCACATGGCGCACGCGACCCAGGGCCTTCGTTAGCATGTTGGCGAGCTGGTCTGAGGTTCCGACGTGGTCTAGCTCCAGCTGCCCTTCTTCCACGCACTCTCGGATGAAATGATATTTCACATCTATGTGCTTGGATCTGTCATGGTGAATGGGTTTCTTTGCGAGCGCAATTGCTGACTTATTGTCCACCATAAGCTTGAACTTGACAGGTTCTTCTCCTCTCATCTCAGCAAGCAAACGATTCAGCCAAAGCCCCTGACAAGTGGCTGCAGCAGCTGCCACATATTCAGCTTCGAACGAACTGATTGCCACCACTTTTTGCTTCTGAGAAGTCCATGAGATGGGATTGCCTTCAAAGAAGAACACCTGCCCTGAAGTGCTCTTTATATCACCAACATCACCAGCGTGATCGCTGTCACTGTACCCCAACAGTCCATGTGTCCCTCCTCGTGCATAGCTGCAGCCATAGCTCAACGTACCTTGCACATATCGAAGGATCCATTTGACTGTTGTCCAGTGTGTCACGGTTGGCTTCTCCATGAATCTGCTCACTATTCCCACCGCGTAAGTGATGTCAGGCCTTGTGTGTGTCAAGTACCTCAAGCTTCCAATGACGCTGCGGTGGAGAGAGGAATCACACGGCTTGGAATCGTCTTCTTTTCTCAGCTTGAGTCTGCACTCCATTGGGGTGTGACATGCATTGCAACCAGTCATCCCGGCTGTCTCAAGTATCTTCTCTGCATAGCTGCGTTGGCACAATGTGATTGCACTCTCTGCCTGAACCACTTCGATCCCCAACTAATAACTTAGCAGACCAAGGTCGCTCATTTTGAACAGCTGTTGCATTTGATTCTTGAACTCATGTATGTGATCTTTGTCAGTGCCTGTGATGATCAAGTTGTCAACATACACCCCAACTAGCAAATATGAGCGTGCATCCCCACGCCGATAAACCGCATGCTCCAGTGGGCTCCTGCTGAAACCAAGTGTGTAGAGAGTTTCATCCAACTTGGCATACCAGGCCCTTGGTGCCTGACGCAACCCGTATAGTGCCTTGCTCAGCTTCAACACCTCGCCCTCTCTGCCGTCAATGACATACCCCGGCGGCTGCGTGACGTAGACCTCCTCTGCCAGATCGCCGTTGAGGAAGGCGGACTTTACGTCCATATGATGAACCTCCCATCCGGAGTGCGCGGCAAGAGCAAGGAAGAGCCGCACAGTCTCCATTCGCGCCACGGGCACAAAAACCTCCTCAAAATCAACTCCCTCGCACTGAGCATAACCTTTGGCAACCAACCTGGCCTTGTGCTTGAGGATTTTCTCGCTGGGATCGCGCTTCACTTTATACACCCATTTGAGGCCGATCAGTTTGTGCCCGCGGGGAAGAGTGGCGAGTTGCCAGGTTGAGTTCTCCATGATTGCATTCATCTCTGCATCCATGGCTTCCTTCCAGGCCGCACTGTCCAAAGCTTCATTGATGTTGCCTGGCTCCTCTACACTGAGGAAACAGTGTTCCATAGCCTCGCGAACAACCTCCCCCTCTGTCTCATCAAGTATGCAGGAGACGCGCCGGTATCGGATGTTGCCAGTATCCACATCTCGGCGGTTCTCATCTTGACTCAGGGGTGTGGCCCAACGAATCTGGCGAGCCACATCAGGGGTGTGCGTACCTTCTGTTGGCATCGCAGGTGAGCCCTGCGATGACGAGCTCGTGCCCGCGGACATCCCTCGCACGGCCGACGTGCCACGCGCGCTCTGCACCGGCGTGCTCGCGTCTGGAGTCGCCACCCCTGAGGTTGGTGTAGTAGGAGTGGCTCCCCCTTGCGGTGAAGCCGGCGGTGTAGCAGCGCCAGTGTCCAGCTCGTGGACGCCGTGAGCCGTGGTGTACACCACGGTGAACGTGGCAGACATGGGCGTCGCTCTGGCGCGTCCGGTGCGCTCCAGTCCCACGGCCGTCCTTCCTCGAAGACGATGTCGCGTGTCACCTGCACCTTCTTGGTTGCGGGGTTGTACGCACAGTAGGCCTTTGAGCCCTCCTCGTACCCAACAAAGATCATGGGCGTCGAGCGGTCAGACAGCTTAGTGATGCCCGGCCCTGTCCTTTTCACATGCACCGTGCACCCAAACGTGCGCAGGTGCTGCACATTGGGCTTACGGCCGTGCCACGCCTCATATGGGGTGACACCCTTCAGACTCCTTGTGGCGCGCGGTTCAGCAAGTACACCGCAGTCTTCACTGCTTTAGCCCAGAAAAACGCTGGAACACCCATGCTTTTGAGCATGCACCTCGCCATCTCCACGACCGTCTGATTGCGTCGTTCGACGACACCATTTTGCTGAGGTGAATAAGGTGCTGTGGTGTGGTGCTTGACCCCCTGCTGCTCATAATAGGCCTTGAACTCGATGGAGTTAAACTCACCTCCACGGTCTGAGCGGAAGGCTCGAAGTTTGCACCTGCCCTCCGCCTCGGCCATGACCTGGACTTTCTTGAAGCGTTCATACGCCTCGTCCTTTGACCTCAGCAGCACAAGCCACATGTAGTGACTGTAGTCATCAACAATCAACAGGAAGTATCTGCTGCCGCCTGGTGTCGTTGGAGTGATAGGCCCGCACAGATCAGTGTGCACGAGCTCCAGGGCGCGCTCTGCGCGGTATGCCGCGGTCTGCGGGAACGGGGCGCGATGTTGTTTCCCGAGGGCGCACCCGTCGCAATACTGCTCGACTCGATCGATGACTGGCATTCCCCACACGAGCTGCTTGGTAGACATGGTCCAGAGTGCGCGAAAGTGCAGGTGTCCCATGCGCGCGTGCCAACGCCACGACGCATCATCACCTTGCGCCATGAGGCATGCAGGGCTGTCAATGGTGAGCACGCCAGTGTAGAGCCGGCTGCTCGACCGCATGATGCGTGCCAGCATGCGCCTTGATGGATCCTTGATGGCCATGACTCCGTCTTGTATGCTAATGATGCAGCCAGCTTCATCCAACTGTCCCACCGAAACGATGTTGCTGCGCGAGGTGGGGATGAAGTAGACACCAGTGAGCGCGCGCTGGTTCCCGCTGTTGCAGCGAAAGATGACGGACCCGCGCCCCTTGATGGACACCAGCGAGCCGTCACCAAACTTCACCGTTCCGTGCACGGATTCGTCCAGGGACGCGAACGCCCGCCGATCACCGGTCATATGGCTGCTAGCTCCAGTGTCGAAGAACCAAACACCATCAGGAGATGACACAGGGACCACCTTTTCTTCGTTGAGGTACACCTCTTGAGGCACGACGGCAGGAGATGTGTTGACATCGGTGACCATGGCCCTGAGCAGGCCCTGTTCTGTCTCGTCGCCGCCTTGTGCCAGGTTGGCATGCTCCTGCTGCCCTTTCCTTTCCTGCTCGCGAAGCCATGTCCTGCACTCCTTCTTCCAGTGCCCAGGGATGCCGCAATGGTGGCACTTGCCCTTTTTCTTCTTGGCACCCGATCCGCCGGATCCGCCTGCACCCTGGTTCCCTGCCGCAGCCTTGCCGCCGCCCGCACCTTTGGGTTTAGCAGGCGACTTGTTCTTGCCGCTGCCCGCACCGGACGACGAGCCACCGCCGTCGTGCTTCTCTCTGGCCAGCCACTCCGCGTGCGTGAGCATGAGACGCCCGGTGGCCTGCATGGCGTCGTCGAGGTCGTAGTGATCCTCGCACGCCGAGAAGCGGCCGACGAGCTCCTCAATTGTCATGGCCTTCAGATCGAGAAGCGACTCGATCGCCATCGCTATTGGGCGATAACGGCGCGGCACCGCCCGAAGGAACTTGAGGACGGCCTTGTGCTCGGTGACGGGGTCGCCGAACAGCTCGAGATCGGCGACGAGTGCGGAGAGCCGCAGCCCGAAATCCTCGATGGACTCCCCGTCTTTGAACCAGAGATCCTCGAACTCTCGTCGGCACACCTGCGCCTTGGCCTCGCGGGCGCGCTCGCTCCCCATCCTCATCGTCTTGATGGTCTCCCACGCCGTCTTTGCCGTGTCCTTCGCAGCCAGCACGCGCAGCATCTCCGGCGGGACGCCGGTGAGGATTATCTGCATCGCGCGCCGATCATCGCTCTCGTCGGCGCCGTCTTCGGTCATCGTTGTCCAGACGCGGGCGACTTGCAGTTTGACCTGCATCAGAAGCGCCCACTCCTGGTAATTGGTGCGGGTGAGCATCATCGACGCCCCGACTCCTCGCGCACGACACGCTCCACCACGCGGAACTCGCCGCTGCCGCTGCCGGTGAGGCGCGCGACCGGCGCCTTGGAGGAAGGCATCTGCGTTGGCGATCTGGCGCCGCCCTTGCTCTTCCCGTCCGATTCGTCCCCCGACATAAGCGCCGCTGCGGATCAGACACCGCCAGCCACCGGAGCAGGATCAAACACCAGGCTCTGATGCCAATTGTCGTTGCCGATGGGATCGAGAGGAGCGAGATAGAGGAACGAGAGAATGAATGAGATAGTGGTTTCTGTTCGCCGGGCGGACTCCCCAGCTTTTCCGTTGTATTCCTTAGATCGTTATTCGGTTTACAAAACAAACGAGCTAACTAAACCCGGCGAGCCTGCTACGATCCGGAATTGTCGTGCCATCCCACGATTCCCATCACGATAGCTTGCCATGCTGACCGGAAAGAACGAAACAGAAAAAACAACAGCGGCCGATCGTGCACACGACCCGGCCCTTTCCTACCCCTACGTGCATGCTGCATGAGCGCGTCACATCACCAGCCATGCAAGGCTTATTTTAAGCAGAAAATGTCACCACGACGCTGGAGCTTATCAGTCCAACAGCCGGATAATCGAGATTGAGAAAGAGAGAGGGGAGGTTGGGGAGAGAGTAGCCAGGCAGCGGCGCCGGTGATGTATCGGAGCACAGTCAGGCAACGATGGCAGCTCGGGAGCACGAGCACGACAGCGGTTGGGCATCACCTAGCGACACCTCCATGTATCGCCGCAGCCCCAAGTTACCACCACCAGCACGGCCTCCCGTCGATCCGATCCTCCCCATCGACAGCGAGGTATGGCCGGATTCACACGAGCTGCAACAGCTGTCATCTTCCGCCGCCTGGAATGGCTCCCCGTCCCCGCCGTCGGGCAACAACTGGGGGGTCGTCATGCTTGTCACGCCCAGAGCCCTCCTCCACGCTAGCACGCCTCCTCCACGGCCATCGTGGGAGCTCTCCTCCATGCCCTTGTGGAGCGGCCATGCTGCTCTGATTCTGAGCTGCCTGCGTTGCCGCATGGCATGTGCCAGGTCTAGGCTGGACGAGCGGGATGCCAAACCCAGCCACATGCACCCCTCTGTGTGGGCACGTGAACTGTACGTACTGCTACTTGCTTGCTGTGTGCGGGGGCATATTTTCGTTGTAATCCTCTTCATAGACGCAACTGGCATGGTTGTTACGCAGGTCTGAATTTGCAGGACTACAATGAGAAATATAAGGTCTTCCCTTGAGTGGTCATATAACTGGCATGGTTGTTACACAGGTCTGAATTTCTAAAGGTTCAGGAGGATTTCAGTGATGCTAGAGAGAGAGAGAGAGAGAGAGAGAGAGAGAGAGAGAGAGAGAGAGAGACAAGGATCAGTGCTACAAGATTGTTGCTCAGGGACATATATCATGAATCGGGCACAATATGCCTTCTACCTTCCTTCTCCTTATTGTCTAAACCTGAGTACATCACTATTTTCAGTTCTCTCATGTAATCTGAACAGTTGCTGGTTCAGATTTTAGCATTCCTTGCAATTCTTGGTTGGCGGTGCGCTGCTACACATATGGCTCTGCCTCCATGTCGTTCTACCTGCTTTCGTGCTCTCTACTTCTTCCAAGTCATCATATCTTCAGTTATGGAAGTAACAAACAAATGGTAATATGTACATATGGAAGATACAAAATTTGATTATCTTAGTTGTCCAACTATTGTGCAGAATCATTTCTCTTATGGTAATTAGCCTATTGTATTGACCTAACAAAGTACACTTCAACATATCTAATAATTATAAAGTGAAGATGGAGAGCTTTATGCAAAGAAACTATCCAAATTAATTGAAAAGCACCTCAAATATGAAAAAACTGCAACAGTATGTAATTCCCACAAATTGGGAATTACACCCCTCATTGATATCTGACATAGATAGCAATTATTGTTGGCAGATACAATGGCATCTTTTGATGAGATCATTTCTGGTGTGTGTGTGTGTGCGTGCGCGCGCGATGACGCATGCATCAAGAGATAAAGAAAATTATGCCCGAGGAAATATGAGTATGTAGTAACATTTCTCTATTTATTTTGCAACAATTCTTTCTGAAATATCTTATTGATAGTTTATATACTAAGCCATTTCGATAATTTTTATGCTGCAAACCAACATTTTTTCCCGTATTAATCATGTCATGCTGGAAGGTAAAAGTTATTGCTCGGGCAGAAAGGAACATTGTTGTCGATCTTGTTATTTGGGGATTGTAGTTCATGCTATATACTGAACTCCCTTTTGTTCCACTCATCTTTTGTTTTATGTTCTATTGCCTCATGTATTTACAATATGAATGCTTAGAGTTTGCGTTTCTTGAACATGGTGAGGACAATCGATAAAATTTAGATTCTAAGTTGCCTTTTTTCTGCAGATTTTCTTTACAGCGCCAGCATTAAATGCTGAAAAAATAAAAGGAAAGCTCTCCAGGAAATTGATAAAATAGTCATAGTTTATTTTAGTAGCTACAAGGAAAGGACTGCAGTAAATTTTAGAACCAGGATATCAATTTTGGCAGTTCTATCAGGTATTGCTTATTTGCATTGTATGATCACAATTCTAATATTATTTTAGTAGTTGTGTAGCATTTGGTCGGGTTTTTTTATTTGATAATGAGCAAACAAAATGTTGTGATCGAATATAACAAATAATTTTGCGGGGTAGCATCAAAACTGTTAGTGTGAAGTTCTTCGGTTTTGATTTTTGTAATTTTGATTCTTTCCTTAAGTTGTCGATGGAATTCACTGAAGCATGTAGTTATACCTATTATTAAAATAAAAAGCGGTTAGTAACATTTGGCCTCAAGATAGTACAATCTAAAATGCTAACTACTAAGCTTGATGCCTTAATGGTCTTTTAATATTCCCTCCGATCCATATTAGTTGCCACTGGAATGGATGTATCTAGACCTAATTTAGTGCTAGATACATACCTTTGAGCGACAACTAATTTGGATCAGAGGGAGTACTAAGATTAACAGTGACTATCCGATTCAGTTACTCTGCACTTTATTGGAAGTTTACATGATTTGGTTAGTGTATCAAGGCGAATTAAATTGGTATTAGGAGGGTAATTTGCTATAATTACTGCAGTGGCACCGGTGCAAAGAAATACTTTTCTGAAATTCCAAACACAATTCCTGTGAAATGTATGACATACTATATATATTTTCCTCAACCTTCTCTATACGATGCAGTTTATACATCGAATAAATCTTTCCAATTGATTTTTTCTTGGAAATCTTAATGTAATTCAAACAAGAATTATGAAGTATGTTAGCTCGATTGGTTCTAATTCTATAGCTTATGTAAGTACCATTTCTGTTCAGGTTTGGTATTAGGAGGGTAATGTCCTCATCATGCAGTTTTTTATTCCCTGACATTGTTGTAAATGTGGCAATGATAGATTTATTTCATAATACTTACTTTGAAAGCTTTATTCCACAAAATTTCTTATCATTTTTGTATTTCATGTTTGGCCCCCGATGTAAGTCATATGCAACGCGATGAGCCAATTGATATTTTCATGATGGGATAATGCATATGCGCTAGAACTTCGATGTGGACGCATGTTTGGTATGTTTTTTTATTTCTTTGCAGAATGTAGCATCCTTCTGAATTTCACAGACTTTTGGATAAATAGTTCAAATGCATTTCCAGTCAGACGCATGTAAACATGGCTACATGTTGTAATGTAACATTAGAACACTTACTCCATTGCTTTTTTGTAGATTGAGGGTCCAGTCCTTGACAATGGTTAGTGGCACCTTGACATGAAGCACAGACAGAGAAATGCATCATAACAGCTATTGTATAACTGGAGTATGAGAAAAGGTATGTAGTTTTGCATAAATTACTTCCTCAACTTGCAAATTCCCTTGAGCTTGGAAGTATTTGATGTGGTGGCCAAAGTTATACATCCTCATGATACATATCATCCACTCTCTGAAAGCAGCATGCATGTTCCGCTCAATGTAAGGAGCATAACTATCGTATTATCCATGTGCCTGTTTGTTTGGATCTGTTATTTAGCCTCTTTCACGGAAAATATGTTAATCCCCTTAGTGGCTTTCAGGCGATTAGTTATGAATCTAACAAAATCTGTATATAACTTGATATGAATATTTTGTCAGGTTCATATGTTTTCCTGAAAGCTGAGCACTCAAAGTGGTGATGGAAAAAGGGCATCCATGTCACCAGCGTTGGCTTTAAAGCGTGCTAATCTCAATTTACTGATCTTCAATGTATTTGTAAAAAAATTCTATTTGTATGTGGCTAAAATAAATATTTGAGCACATTGACTATTTGTTTTAGACACCATTTTCACGCTAATTTTTTCTCCCATTGCAACGCATGGGCATATGTGCTAGTATACACTAATTGAGTTTCCTAGGCATTTAATGTCCATAATTCAAATCTGAACTTCAAATACATGCTCCAGTTCACCAAAATGGCTAGAAAATTTATACATGTGTCCTTGGGTGCATGTTTAGGTCCCATGCCAGGAATGGGAACGAACTACAACTGTACCCGCGTCCTGGCTCGTCCTCAAGCATTTGGAATCTCGGTTTTTAAATCCCTGTAATTCCTAAACTCACCAGAAAGTCATCAAAGGTGGCATGGTGTCACGTCATGGCACATATATGTCGTGGTAAAAACATTGTCCAATTTGGGCCAAGCTTTATTACAAACCTCGTACAAACCGGAGCTTCTCTCAAAGAAGCCTCGTGGTTCCGATAGGGAAACGTGTTCCCCTTGTGGGCGAAACGTAATCACTGCCTCTTTTCGCCTTGTATTTTCTTCCACAGGCAACATGGAACGACATGATATCCGTGCTGAAATTTAAACTTATTCAGGGTTTGTTTGGCCTTTTTATACACTAGTTGAGTTTCCTAGGCATTTAATGTCCATAATTCAAATCTGAACTACAAATACATGCTCCAGTTCACCAAAATGGCTAGAAAAATTATACACATGTCCTTGGATGCATGTTTAGGTCCCATGCCAGGAATGGGAACGAATTACAACCGTATCTGTGTCATGGCTCGTCCTCCAACATTTCGAATCTCGGTTTCTAAATCCCTATAAATCCAAAACTCACCAGAAAGTCATCAAAGGTGGCATGGTGTCACGTCATGGCACATATATGTCGTGGTAAAAAACATTGCCAATTTGGGCCAAGCTTTATTACAAACCTCTTACAAACCGGAGCCTATCGCAAGAACCCTCGTGTTTTCGATAGGGAAACGTGTCCCCTTGTGGGCCAAACGATAATCGCTCCCTCTTCTAGCCTCGTATTTTCTTCTACACGCAACACGGAACAACGGGAGATTCGTGCTAAACTTTGAAATTATTCAGGGTTCGTTTGACCTTTTTTATTCATTAATTGAGTTTTCTAGGCATTTAATGTCCATAATTCAAATCCAAACTACAAACACATGCTCCAATGCACCAAAATGGCTAGAAAAAACATACATGTTTCCTTGGGGTGCATGTTTAGGTCCCATGGAACGAATGGGAACGAATTCAACCCTCTCGTCGTCCTGGCTTGGCCACAAACATTGCGAATCTCTGTTTTTAAATCTCTGTAAATCCAAAACTCACCAGGAAATCATGAAACTTGGCATGGTGTCACTAGATGGTACATATAATTGTCCAATTTGGGCGAAGCTATATTACAAGCCTCTTACAAACCGAAGCCTGTCGCAACCCTCGTGGTTCCAGTAGGGAAACATCCCCTCTTTTGGGTGAAACGATAATCGTTGCCTCTTCTCGCCTTGAACTTTGTTTTCTACACGCAACATAGAATAACAGGAGTGTCGGGCTGAAATTTGGAACTGTTCAGGGTTCGTTTGGCCATTGTATATATTACTAATTACTAAGTTTTCTATGCATTTAATGTAGTCCATAATTCAAATTTGAACTACAAGCACATGCTCCAGTGAAGCAAAATGGGTGGGAAATCGTACATGTGTCATTGGGTGCATGTTTAGGTCTCATTTAAGGAATGGGAATGAATTTCAAACTTGTCGTCGTCCTAAAACATTGAGAATCTTGGTTTTTAAATCCCAGTAAATCAAAAACTCACCCAAAAACATGAAACTTGGCATGGTTTCATGACATGGCACATATACATCGTGGTAAAAAAATCGTCCAGTTTGAGAAGAGGCGCACACATTAGTAGCCAACGAAGTCCTTTTTCAAACAAAAAGCTGACACATTAATATTGCAAACGGTTGTATTATATTAACCGTGTCAAAATTTAACCATACTAGGTGGCGTGCATGCAGCTGTTTGATTAGACGGGACGAGCGCGAGAAGTCCGCTGTGCAGGCTCGAGGGACGCGTGCAATTAGTCCGCCGTGCAGGCTCGACGGGACGCGTGCATCATGTCCACCTCGCAGGCTCAACGGGACACATGCGAGCAGCAAGGCCGCCCATGCTCACCGGGAAGTGAGCTCTTTGACCTCCATGCACCTGTCGCCGCCCTCCTCGCTCACAACTTCTCCATTAATGGGTTAATTAAAGCACCTGGACGGTGGGTGTTTGCTTGTGATCCCATGGCAGCATTTGCTTTGTTCGTGTTTCAACTCGTATTTCGCCCTAATTTAAATTGCCACATAGGGCAACGGATAATAGGACCACAAATAAAATGGCAACGGATAATACGACGACAAATTTACAATGGCGTAGATAATAATTGTCTTACATATTCTGGATAATTTAAAATGCCACATGCGGCAAAGCCCAAAAGACACGGGGGCAAGAGAAGGAGGAAATTACAGACAATGATCTGGGTCGCTACTGTCTCTACTCATCGATGGATCGCCGGGCGACGACATCCTCCAACTCCTTCTTCAATTGCTCACGACTTTGCTTGAAAGCAGCCATGGATTCCTCCATCTCCTACTCGCGCTCGATCCGGAGCTTCCTCAAGTCACCCATCAGTTCCTCGACGACCGCTGTCAACATCATCCCCGAGGCACTGCTCTGCTCATGCAGCATCTTCCAGCCGGCGGCCTCCTCCTCCTTCTCGGCGAGCACCTTGAGGAGCTTCGCATTGTCACCCATGAGTTGCTCGATGAGGCCAGTCGCCTTGTCAACCGAGGCATCGCTGATCTTGAGCAGATTCATCAAGCCGTCGACCAGCTCCTACTGCGTAGTGACGCTAGTGAGAATGTCGTCGTCACCGGTGAAGGACTTCAGGAACGCCGGCTCGTCGCGATGGTCGACGCCACAAATGCGCTTGTGAGAGCCCTCGTGTTCCCGTGAGAGCTCGTTCGAGGGCTCCGCGGTGCGTCGGGACATCTCTGCTGCGGCTGCAGCTTCACGGCGGGACCTCTCTGTGCTTCCGCGTCCTTGGTCTTTGCTGCCTGGTTATATGTCCACCCTAAAGTCCTCCTACCAGTCATGGCGGAATGACTTGACAGGAAAGACATGTTTTGTGGGTGATGAGGAGAGGAACTGTGAAGTAAATTTCGAGTGGGTAGTTTTTATAGCCCGGTGCTAAGTGTGAACACATAGTAGTTTCATAGGTGTGAACAGATTTGCAATTACTTATTGCATTGTAATCTGCAGTGTGATGAGAAACAAGGTCAAAATTTATTGATGGCAGAAGGTTGACCACGTGGTTTTGCTCGCCATTGAGGCGCCCGCGGCGCGCTCCGCTCTGGCGTCCCTGCGCGTGCTCTGCTCGCCGTTGAGGCAAATTTACAGTCGCAACGGTTAATAATTCTTAATAATTGTCTTACATATTCAGGATAATTTAAAATGCCACATGCGGCAAGGCCCAGAACACTCACGATCTACATATGCATACAATTATAATAAAATATAAGCTAAAAGGGTGAGCTGACGGCCTTCCAACGATGGTCCTCGGACTCCATGATCCGCATAGCACCCTTGCGGCCGTTTACTCCAACTGTCCCGACCCGCCTCTGCCCGCGGAGTTGCTGGCACTGGGAGGCTCTTGGGGCTGCTGGGCCTCTGTAACATCCCAAATTTTTAATTTGGAATGTTATACATAGGTCATTCATGCATATCATATTTCGTTGCATTTCGTTTTCCGATCCTCGAAATTCTAAGCAACTCAAGGACCCACGGAGAGAGTTGGGGATTTCACCGTGTTCATATTTGAATTTTCTCAAATATCGAAACAAGGATCACTTAGGTTTTAATTAATTTTTCTCTCCGAAAATATTTCATATTAAAAATATATGAGAGGAGATAATATGACTTCTCCAAAATAAATGAAATATTGGAGGAAAATATTAAAATCAAAATAAACATTTTATTTGGATTTTTATTGCAATTTTATTTGAATTAGAAAAAATATGCATTTTTCAAAATTGCATTTTCGGGCCAAGAAAATGTTCAGCTCGTTCTAAATATTTTACTTAGACAGTGAAAATTTGTTTTGGCATTTTTAGGTTTTTATTTTATTTTTTAGGGTTTTTCCGACGAAATATGTTTTAAAAAAAAGGGTTTTCCGCCCGACTGGGCCGGAGCCCAGCCGAGCAGGCCGGCCCGCCTAGCGCCGCCGCCTCCCCTCCCGTGCGCGAGACGGACTCGCCGGAGTCTGCCTGCGGCACGCCGCCACGCCGCCCCTTCCCCAAGTCGGCCTCGCCCCCAACCCACTATAAGTACCCTGCCGCCGCCGCACCTCTCTGCCACCCACCACCCCACCACCAGACGCCACCGCCGCCTGCGCGCCCCACCGCCGCAAGCCGCCACCGCCCGCAGGTCGCCGCC